>NC_091122.1:132842787-133204454 GCF_040183065.1 Periplaneta americana | reverse complement strand
GAGAGTAAAATGAACATTAATCTTGATATAACCTGGAAATTGATTTAGACATTGAAAAACGAGATGACAAATTGAATTTATTTGAATATTATTTACAATTAACACTAATTATTATAGTAACAGAATATAACCTTCTGCGACAGTATTAGATTTCCAGCCTCCGTGACGTTTCGCTAGTTATCTTTCGATTGCATATCCGAGAATAATCGATACTTGCGCTTTCATATTGCTACAATGGTGCTTTCTGATTGGTAGAAAATCTGAACTTTAATGAATAGGTGTACTTTAATGAGGTCCATTAAAGGGCTGCTACCAAGTGTATAATTACTACATTTCGGCATGGTCGAGCATAAAATTATTTGTGAAAATGATCATCATAATAACGATAATTGAAGGGTTCAGAGTCATAATGGGCCAAGCGCCATTTATTAAAAACGGAGAAAGCAAGGGTTAAAGTTAAGTGAATACCACAGTTTAATGAAAATTGACATCATTTAGTTTTAATGTGTATCCTTTATATTACTTGCTATTATGTTTTCATTGAATTATTGTAATAACTTCATTTTAACCCTTGTTTTCTACGGGTTTAGTAAATGGCGCTTGGCTCACTATGATTCTGAACCCTTCAATTATGGTAATTATTTTGCAATAATGAAAATTTTTAGTCCATAAATTAAATAGTTTGAATTTACAGCTGTACAAGTTTGCAGTTTGAATGCAGCTAGAGACGGGAAATAAGAACTGTGTTGTAGAATAATTTGACTTCTCAAACCTTTCATAGTAACACGAAAGCAATGGTTATTTATAAAATATTCACATGTTATATCACCTTTAAAGTCCTTGAATAAAAGAGGGAATCAAAATGTTTCCGCCTAGAATATAAATTGTGACTTTGGAAATACTGTCAATATTTTTCTCATAACTGTATGGTAAAGACTTTTGACTAATATTTGACAGTAAACTTTTTTTCAAGTATATAGATTACATACATAATCATACAATTACAATGTTTGTGTAATAGATCAGTAGCGTAATCTTCCTGTATGCCTGAGTAATTTTTGTTACTTAACTTTACATTGAGATCGAAACCTAAAATACATGCAGTTATAGTCAGAAATTCTCTTACAACTGAATCTGCTAAAATATGAAGTATCTAACGCAAATTCATATCATTATGATCGTAGAGAATTTTATCCAACTGCTCCAAGAATAGTTAGAGTCACATTGTATTGTATTGTATTTATTAACATTCCATGGTATTCATACATGCTTACAGCTAGAATATGGAACAAGTCAAAAAACTTAATACTATTATAAAATCTTAATTTATAGTCACAGTCTAGATGAAATATACAGTATATAGACGAGATTTATAATATAGTCTACTAGTACAATACAAAGTTTTAGTATCAAATTCATGAAGTGTTATTGAATGTCATGAATTCACCTACAGAATAGAAGGCGTGAGAAATTAGGTACTTCTTTAATTTGGCCCTAAATAATTTTATGTTTTGAGTTTCATTTTTTATCACTCCTTTTTTATAGCACGATAGATTTGCCGATGGAGTATGAAAGTCATTTTTTGACGTGTATTTATGCTATGAACTGTTGAATTAGTTACAAAGTTTTCACGATTACATACGAGGAAGATTATTAATGAAAAGATATACTGACAAGCCATGGGCATTATTTGTAGTTTTTTGAAAATAGTCGTACACGATTCCCTAGATTTGGCACCTACTATTATTCTAATTACTCTTTTTTGCAATAGATATATATTGTTACTATCTGTGGAATTTCCCCAGAATATTATTTCAAAACTCATTACCGAGTGGAAGTATGCAAAGTATATTGTTTTTTAGGTATTGATATTTACTATGTTTTGCATAGATCTAATAGCAAAACAAGCTGAATTTAGTTTGGGGGTAATTTCTTTAATATGATTTTTCCAATTTAACACATTATCGATTTTTAAGCCAAGAAATTTGGTTGTTGTTTCTAATAGGGATCTATTATTAATTATTGCGCTAGAAATTTGCGACGTTGAATTTGGACAGGATTTAAATTAAATTATGTTAGTTTTGTTACAATTTAATACCAATTTATTGACTGAGAACCAGTCACATATTTTGAAGAGAATTTCCTCTGTTGAAGATTGGAATGTGTTCAACATGTCCTCAACATGAAGAACTGTATGATCTTTCTCATAGCGCCGTAACATTATACGTTGGACGTAGATTTAAATTCCGCATGGACTGATTATATGTCTGTTTTTCCGAGGTTCTTTTCCAACTGTAAGGCAAATGTCACGTAATTTCATCCCACTACCATCAATAAATAACCGCATATTTAATAGGGCGTAGTGAAATAACCAATAAAAAGACGTGTCATTTGAGACACATAGTAAGGGCTCCATATCGGAAAAACTAATCAAACTGGAAACATACCAGGTGGTAGGACATTTGTCCCTAAATACATGAAATATTAGAGATGTGTCAAAGTGCTGAATATATTGACATCAAGATCAGAGAATCAGGAATGGGGGATTATTTCCTGATGTGACAATGCACGTCACTGAATGGAGAGAATTGAGATGAATGGACGGGAACTTCCTCCATACAGTCCGGATCTGGATTTCCTTCGGAATACCATCTGTTTCATTTCATGTATATCCCGTGCAAAGGCGCTATTTCGAAGCCAATGAATATACCAATGACTAGCGCGTTATTGGCAGTGATATTTGGAAACAAGCAATTTGGAAATGTATAAAATTATACTGCTGAAAGAGATGTGTCTGGAGAATAAGAGCATTTAAGACATTTATATGATAATCACGTCTCCGTTTGTGTTATTCTTTTACTATGAATTTTAATGTAGTATTTTTCGGGGCCTGAATTTACTATTCCTAACTTACTGACAACAGTCACTGCAATGTTACCTGATAATACTTAACACAACATTTACAAGAAGCTCTGTAAAAATTAATAATTCTTCCATAAGGAAATCTGCTATATCAGCACGTTCAATGAAGATAAGTATTTCCTAAACTTATCAGATATTAAACGTTAATTTTACATTAACCCTAGCAACTTAGCTGCTCTAGAATTTCATGCTACTTATCTGGGGTCTTTTTCGACTCCAAGAATATTTGTTATTAATGATTAGAATATTTTATAGCTTACTGCATTTTTATATACAGTACAAACAAATTCAAAGTTTTTATTGCACCTAGATTTACTCAGTATGAAGTAATGGGCAGGCTTCTGCCTAGGAAAACAAAGTAACCAGTATGAGGTTTAGATTACACGAAGTATAAATGACGTCATGACCCGGGTGGAGGGGTGACTGCAACAACACAGGTGGTCTGTAATGTGCATTACCGTTGTGTGTATTGCTGCTTGGCTGCGGTACGTGTAACAGGCTTCGGCGTAGGGACACCTGATTGAAGGTTACAACTCACGTTAATACTTTAATGGTAGACATTTATCGTCTACACTAAGAATGTACTTTATATATTGCATCTGTACAGGGTGAAATATATTTTGTGCCATACTGTGACGGACTGTTTACATGTTGAGACACGAAGGCGCGCTCCATCTCCCACTCCACTCGACCAACACAACACTATTTTCCATGAGTTCTGAACTTCATGCGTTTCTGTGCCCTGGACCGAAGCCTGGTAATGAGATTTCACAGCCATACAGAACAACCGGTAATATAACTGTTTTATAAATTCTAATTTTCAATTTTTTTGAAAGCAGATTAGATGACAAAAAAAATCTCAACCGGGTAACAGAAGGTATTTCTCATATTTATTCTGCGTTTAATTTCCTGTCGGTGTGGTTTCTAGTTGTTACTGTTGCTCCAAGGTACTTGAATTTTTCCACTCTTCAAAGGATAAATTTCCAATTTTTATATTTCCATATCGTACTATGTTCTGGTCACGAGACGTAAACATATACTTTGTCTTTTCCGAGTTTACTTCTAACCTATCTCATTACTTCATACCTAAATTTAAACTGTCATATAGATATTCTTACGTGTTTCAGCCCTGCCAAAATGTGAAGTAATCCGTGGAAATGAGTTAATATGTCCCCTAATGGAAAATTGTAAAAAGTAGTACGTTCGAGTCCCCAACTTGGTAGGTTGTTTTTTTTTAATTCCAATACTTCAATCACTGGTGTACTACTTACTTACAAATGGTTTTTAAGGAACCCGCAGGTTCATTGCCGCCCTCACAAAAGCCCACCATCTGTCCCTAACCTGTGCAAGATTAATCCAGTCTCTATCATCATATCCCACCTCCCTCAAATCCATTTTAATATGATCCTCACATCTACATCTCGGCCTTCCCAAAGGTCTTTTTCCCTCCAGTCTCCCAAGTAACACTCTATCTGCATTTTTGGGTTCGCCCATACGTGCTACATGCCCTGCCCATCTCAAACATTTGGATTTAATGTTCCTAATTATGTCAGGTGAAGAAAACAATGCGTGCAGTACTGCGTTGTGTAGCTTTCTCCATTCTCCTATAACTTCATCCCTCTTAGCCCAAATATTTTCCTAAGGACTTTATTATTAAACACCCTTAAACTCTCTTCATCTCTCAAAGTGAGTGTCCAAGTTTCACAACTATACAGAACAACCGGTAATAAAACTGTTTTATAAATTCTGACTTTCGAATTTTTTGACAGCAGACTAGATGACAAAAGCTCCTCAACCGAATAATAACAGCCAATTCCCATATTAATTCTGCGTTTAATTTCCTCCCGAGTGTCAGTTATATTTGTTACTGTTCCTCCAAGATATTTGAATTTTTCCACCTCTTCGAAAGATAAATCTCCAAGTTTTATGTTTCCATTTCGTACAATATTCTGGTCGCGAGACATAATCATATACTTTGCCTTTTCGGGATTTACTTCCAAACCTATCGCTTTACTTACTGCAAGTAAAATTCCCGTGTTTTCCCCAAACGTTTGTGGATTTTCTCCTAACATATTCACGTCATCCGCATAGACAAAAAGCTGATGTAACCCATTCAATTCCAAACCCTGTCTGTTATCCTGAACTTTCCTAATGGCATATTCTAGAGCAAAGTTAAAAAGTAAAGGTGATAGTGCATCTCCTTGCTTTAGACCACAGTGATTTGGAAAAGCATCAGATAGAAACTGGCCTATACGGACTCTGCTATACGTTTCACTGAGACACATTTTAATTAATCGAACTAGTTTCTTGAGAATACCAGATTCAATAAGAATATTATATAAAACTTCTCTCTTAACCGAGTCATATGCCTTTTTGAAGTCTATGAATAACTAGTGTACTTACTTACTTACTGGCTTTTAAGGAACCCGGAGGTTCATTGCCGTCCTCACATAAGCCCGCCATTGGTCCCTATCCTGAGCAAGATTAATCCAGTCTCTACCATCATATCCCACCTCCCTCAAATCCATTTTAATATTATCCACCCATCTACGTCTCGGCCTCCCCAAAGGTCTTTTCCCCTTTGGCCTCCCAACTAACACGCTATATGCATTTCTGGATTCGCCCATACGTGCTACATGCCCTGCCCATCTCAAACGTCTGGATTTAATGTCCCTAATTATGTCAGGTGAAGGATGCAATACGTGCAGCTGTGCGTTGTGTAACTTTCTCCATTCTCCTGTAACTTCATCCCTCTTAGCCCCAAATATTTTCCTAAGAACCTTATTCTCAAAAACCCTCAATCTCTGTTCCTCTGTCAAAGTGAGAGTCCAAGCTTCACAGCCATACAGAACAACCGGTAATATAACTGTTTTATAAATTCTAACTTTCAGATTTTTTGACAGCAGACTAGATGTTAAAAGCTTCTCAACCGAATAATAACAGGCATTTCCCATATTTATTATGCGTTTAATTTCCTCCCGAGTGTCATTTATATTTGCTACTTTTACTCCAAGATATTTGAATTTTTCCACCTCTTCGAAGGATAAATCTCGAACTTTTATAGTTCCATTTCGTACAATATTCTGATCTAGTGTACTGGTCCAAAAATATTTTATGCCGTTACATGCAAGTTTGAACTCGCAGATGTCTAGTTCCCTGTCTCAAAATACTTACCTAGGACCCCTCCACAACCTCTTAAATCTCTTCGATTGACTTCTGAAACACCGATATAATGCAAATACATACAAACGTGACCAAACCTTTTTCTTCTGGTGAACTACATTAGCAAGGAGTGTACAAAATAAAACTTGATGATCATCTTGTTTTGAGTTAATACTAAATTTTTGATAATAAGAAAAAGCTAGATCATACGTTTTAATGGGAAATATTCCTCTCCTTCCAATATTCACGTGTTCCCGTTGAGTTCTGAAAGTTTGAATACATTTATAGTGCTTCGGTACATCGCCCCATGCATAAGCTATTCTCTCTGCAGGTCTATACATCTTTATCAAGCATCTTGACACATTTCGATGAATTATAGCAGTAGTGTACTAAAATCTGGGGGACACCATCGCACACCTATACACGACTTTCTGATCAATATGGAGTAACAAATGATACCACCTCCGCCTCTGTTTGTCTCGCACTCTTTCCTATCTTCTCTCTCATCCCGTTCTTCTGTTTTTACCCATAAAACCTCTTCACATCCTTCTCTCCCTCTCACCGGATGCACCCCTTCCAAAATTCTTCCCCTCTCATTCTACCTTTTTTTTTATTCCCCAATCCCCAAAAGCCATTATCAGTATAACTGATGCTACTGCCTCTTTTTAAAGTAATGGAATCCACTCGTACCCGTGGATGCAAAAAAAAAAAAGTGTTATCCGATAAATGGTGTAAACGTTAAAATCATTGAGCTTTCCGAATGTCATATCGATACTTAAAATAGTATGTCGATTTCAGATATGGTGTTACACCTGACAAATCCTCTTTTCCATCTAGTAAATTAGCTATTTGCCGAATAAACATTTGCGAGTAGCACTTGCCCAGTGTTCCGTAGTATTTCATTCTCTACACATGCAACCTAAAATAGTGTCCAACTCTACCACTGCATATTTGTCATGCTTGTCGTGTGAAAACGTTCATTCTATTCGCATCATGTAGCCTATAGTCCTAACACGAAGGTTGAAATGCTTTACTGTTAATACCACGAGCAAATACTTTTACTAAATATATTTATTAAGTGCATTGTACTGTAATAGAGTAATAGAGCTTCATATGTCTGCCTTCATGCCTACCCGTTTGTCTTCCAATCTGTTCGCCTCATAATTCTTTTGTTATACTTTGTTTTCTTACACAGTAACTTAAGGAAGCCTATACCCGAGTATCGCAGGGATGTATAAGAAACAGCGCATGAACGACTTCGATTCCTTCTTTTCTGCAGTGTTTATGTTACCGTTAAAACTCGAAATCCGTGAAAACCAGTTTCAACTAGTACAATCTAGTTTTGAAAATATAGATAGAAAGCGAGTTTTCGTAAGATCTAGAAACAATGACAGGTTAGGTTTGGTTTGTTTAGGCTTTTACGAAACAAAACCTAAACATACCAAACCTAACCTGTCATTGATTCTAGATCTTACGAAATCTCGCTTTCTATCTATCTACCTACATTGTTTAAACTAGTTTTTACTATGAAAGACGAGTGGAACGGAAAAAAATTCTCTCCGACACCGGGATTTGAACTCGGGTTTTCAGCTCTACGTGCTGACGCTCTTTCCACTAAGCCACACCGGATTCCCATCCCGATGTCGGATCGAATCCTCTCAGTTTAAGTTCCACCTCTTGGGTTCCCTCCAGTGGCCTACCCTCATGCACTGCGTCATAGATGTATGACAGTGGCACAATGTCCACACATGTACAGAGTGACTAAGTGGCCGGGATCCGACGGAATAAGCGCCGTCTTAAATCACAAAGTGAAAACCCGGGTTCAAATCACGGTGCCAGTGAAAACCCGGGTTCAAATCCCGGTGCCGAAGAGAATTTTTCTCCGTTCCACTCATCTTTCATCATATGACGAAGCAGAATATCTGCACGGAAATATCGTATGTACTTCGGTACATCATAATATAGTTTTTACTAGTTGAACTGATTTCGACAGATATATATATATATATATATATATATCCTCTGATTGAATTACATTTATATCAGGCAATACATCTCACTTGACGTTATGGGTCGGAGGAAGAAAAATTGTTTGTATGCATCTGAAATTTGGCTAGTGTAATATGTAGCTAGTCTACGATGTATGCAATGGAGGGGAAAAGGAACTGGCCACCCTACCCCATTATCGCCTGGCCTAGTTGCCTCATAAGTGGTGCCTTCTTGATATCATTTGTGAGGTTCAGACCTGTCTCCGGACAGTTGACTAAACAACAACCCAAACTACATTAACCTGAAGCATTTTACATTCTTCCTGAGACAGCCTGTATTTGCAATATTTCCGCCACACTACCCGTTCTTCATATCTATCTTCTACATGAAATGTTTCTTGCGACTTCGAACTGTTCAAATTATTTTGCTCATGTATTGAATAGAAAATCCGCCAAGTTACATAGTTTGCTCGCCTTATTTAAGAATGTTTACTGAAAGAAAGTAGGGCTTACGGTTATTTCATTTTAAGCCCTTAGGTAAAAATAGCAGAAAATGTCGATGTTGCCTACCCGAAATCTGATTTGTTTTCTGTTATGTAAGAGAAAATGAACTTAGCAGGAAACTGAAAACTTGAGAAAAGGGAGATTATATCTTTGTAACTACATTCAATTAAAAATGTGCGGAGTTAACAAAACTTCGTTACTCCACTACGAAGGAACTTCCATCTAAGTATCGACATGACAGAAGAAATATACAGAGTGATTTATATAGAACCGACACATTTCTTTCTTTAATTATTCCGTTGGAAATTCATTCAATAACCCAATTTTAGCACCAAATTAAGCAGAATGTTCTGGAGTTTCGATTCCTTGTCACTAGATGCGCAGATGTTTATGTTTTATTCCTATTGTTGGCAGCTGTTTTCGACATTTTGTGTCAACGTGAAAATGCAGTACACATTAAATCAACGACTCTTCCTTGTGAAGCAATACTGGATTACGAATTCAATTACAGCTACTCAAAGGGCATACCAGAGAGAATTTGGTGTTCGCAATCCTCCCAAAAGAAACACAATACTGGGACTGGTAAACAAATTGGAAACAACTGGATCTCTGGTGAGTGAAAAGGGCAAGCATCGTTCATCTAGGCTTCCCACGGTTGTTGTTGACGTAAGAGCACGACTGGAGCAGTCACCCAAAAAATCATTAAGACGTTTGTCTTTGAGTTTGTTGAGCAACTGGACGATGTAGAGCTGAGTCAAGGATATTTTCAGCAAGATGGCGCTACATGCCATACATCAAATGAATCCATGGAACTACAGTAATTGCAAGTTTCTTTGACGACCGAATAATTTCCAGGAATTTGTGGCCACCGAGATCTCCGGATTTGACAACGCCGGACTTCTTTCTTTGAAGTTACTTAATCTCCCAAAATTCCTCTACATTTTAGGTATAATAAGTTGTCGCTAGCACAATTCGTTTTGAAACAATTAATGAAAGAAATGTGTCAGTTCTATATAAATCATTCTGTATAACATTACTATGTAAAGAAATTTCAGCCCTTACACACGGAACATATTGAACATTGTGTGAGTCCTCCGCTGAGGAATAACGCTTAGTATGTCTGACCGTGAATATAACGGGCCTGGGTTCAAATCATGTTTGGGACAAGTTATATGGTCGAGGATTTTTCCGGGACTTTACCTCAATCCACTAAGAGAAAATACTGGATAACTTTCGGCGCTGGACCCTGGCATTATCACCTGGCTAGATAACCATAGCAGTTGGTAAAACGCCGTAAAATAATCAAATTAAGAAACATTGTATGGAACTTACGTTATTTGGTTAATATCCTGTTACGACAAGCATATCTCTGCTGAAATTTTGTGTTGAGTAGTAATGCGAATCTAAATTGACGCAACTACAGAAGATACTTCAGTGCGTGGAAAATAAATATCCCTGAAATTTTCTAAAATACTCTCTTTTCTTTACATTTATTGGAAGATTGCGCAAGTAGGCCTATGATCTTTTTTCTGGCTTCTTAATCTTGTTACTTACATAAATTAGTATTTTTTAATTATCCGTTTTGTTTTAGTGGGTTCACTTACCTCACTGTCGCCCGTTGAAGACATGCCGGCACAATATAAACAACCAGATCGAATATTATAACAAATTGAACATAACTTGCTTTACTGTATTAGTATGAGTAACTTGTATGTTATCACTAAAGTCCTGCATCTGGTTATTTTGAATACGAGTTAGGTGTACCTCGATCTTACTAGCTTCGCTTGGTACGGAGATCAAGTTGCGAGTCAACAGTTCATGATGCATTTCATCAGTCTTCTCGTGCTCCTCGATATCTGTTTATTCGTGTGCGTGACTGTATAAGTCGGTGAACAATAGGAATAATAATTAATAATTTAATAATAATAATAATAATAATAATAATAATAATAATAATAATTTATTTAATCTGACCTTCTCTTCCGCCCAGCCAGACTCTAATTCTAATTGAATACAATTGGTTATAGTTATTACATTAATATCTAGTCCATAAAACAACATGAAATAAATAATGAAAGTTGGATAAGTAATGTTAGTGTGACAATAATAAACATTGGTAAGAAATAATGATGGTTATGATAATAATAATAATAATAATAATGATAATAATAATAGTAATAATAATAATAATGATAATGATAATAATGTAAGAATTTAAATATTTATTCTGTGATATAATTATATAACCATTAAACATTGAGAAACCTGAAACAGACACAAGAATTGTTAGAAAAATATTTCGTTAGTCTATTCTTAAATTGGTTTGATGTCTGACAGTCCCTAACATTACTGGGTAGGGAATTCCAAAGCCGAGGAACAGATACAGTGAAAGAAGATGAGTATGAGGATGTTCGGTGGGAGGGAATGGATAATATTGAGAAGTGTTGTGATCGTGTGTCTAGGTTATAATGGGTGGATAAATTTTGAAAACGAGACGCAAGATAGACAGGAATGGAGAAATGCAATATGTGAAAGAGAAGGGAAAGACAGTGGATTTTCCTACGATCTTCTAGACGGAGCGAGGACAACATTTCGAGGGATGGTGTTACGTGATCAGCCCGGCGAATATTGCGGAAGAAACGGACGCACATATTATTAACACGTTGTAGTCTCTGCGCCGAAGTAACGCTTAGGTCAGTAAACAGAATATCACAGTAATCGAAGTGGGGTACCACGAGTGTTTGAACTAACATCTTTTTCAGGGAAAAGGGTAGAAAATTCTTCAATCGCCTAAACGAGTGGATTAATGAGAATACTTTTTTGCAGGTTTCATCAACTTGAAGGTTCCAATTTAAACTTTTATTCATATAAATACCTAGGTTCTTTACTGATTCACTGAACGGAATTTCGGTGTCGTATATTTTAATCGGGGACAAATTTGGTATGGTAATTGTGCTTAACAAACGTGAATGGCCCACAATGATTGACTGTGATTTTTCTGGACTTAGTTTAAGTCTCATGTGCAAAATGTCACTTGGATTTAATAACACTAATAATAAAGTATTTATTTGAAGGCAGCTTATATGCAACAAAAGGTAATTTTTTGCTACAGATAGAAAAAACGAAACAATTTTCAGGAGCACAGACCCTGTAACTTCAGGAGCGACGAAATTGTGTCCACAAATGCAAGGAGAAAACCACTGAAGCAAAGATAGAGGTACATTTATTCATATATATTGAACGATATTAAATATGTATTCAATGCAAACGCACTCTCTCAGAGACGCTCTGAAGCTATGTAGGACAACATCTTGAGATGCGCAACAAATGTAACGATATTAATTTAAAAAGCACATTCGAATTTCTTCGTACACTATTGTGTATTAGTCGTAGAGACACAAACAAAGTGAAGTCTTAAAAAATCTTCAACTCGACAAAATCACTAAGGTGCCACATAAAAAAAAATTTAGCAGGCACGTCTTACTGGCGACCAGAATTTGTCTGCCCTTGATTTTTACAATAAGTAAAACGCATTAAGATTCTTGAGATCTAAATTGAAGTTTGGAATTAACAAACGAAAAAATATAAATGTCAACACAAACTTAAAATAAAACACATTATGAATGCGTGATTTACGAGTCTCTACACATTACAATCAATGACTATAAACATTTGAACTTTTTAAACGAAAAATTTTCCCCCTTTCTGATTAAATACATTTTCTTCTTTCCTAATGATTTGGTCGGTACCAAATACTTCTGTTAGAGCACTTATTTCAAACCGCTTAGCTTTGTTTTGTTTTCATATGTTCACTGAACAGTAGATCTGAATTAAGGTTATTCAGTATATGAAGAAGAAAACGGCATATCCAGTGAGGGTAGTAATCGAACAATCGACATAATTGCATTTAAACCTCCCTCTCTTGAAGGTTACATCATAAACACTACTGTGAGATTCGAATCGCATGAACATCAGCCAGAAGAAGTACACGAGGAAAGAAAAGGAATATATATTAACCTTCCATCAATTTTTATAAGGGCAAATACCATCTGGAATCCATTGTCATTACGGGACTAATGATAAGAACGCGTGGGACCATACCACTGTTCCTAGTCGACTTCTGTAAATCTTTTGGCTTGCATAAAGATATTTTAAGAGATCTAACAATTCCAGCACTCAAAAGATCAATAGCTATTTTCAGGCATCATACATATGGACCATGACTTTAATTCGCATCTTCTTGACGTTACTTAGTACGAGTAGATGGTGCGTTGTTGCTGTAGACAATTTTCAGCAGGACGCCAAAATGTGCATGACGTGGAGCGCAGTGGGAGGCCAACCATCATCACAGACGACCTTGTGGAGCAACGCACCATCTGCTTGCTCATGACGTTAGGCTCGTAGACCTGGCGCAGATGACGATCAATTTCAATCAGCGCTATGCCCTGTGCATTAAAAAACTTTATCACTGACCGCACTTCACACTCGGCGGGAGCTGAAATAGGAGTGTCCATCTTCAAGCAATGCAACGAAGCTACTGAGAGCACTCGGGAAGTTCCGCTAGCATTAGCGCCATGCCAGGACATTACTCTATCACGTACACGCAGTCGCTTCGCGCAACATATGGTTTGCTAGCTGTGGGACAAGTGAGAAAGTTACTTTATGGACGCGCGTCGTATATTATTATGTGTTTCAATCTATTTGAAATTGTTGTTTTTCACTGTAACAAGAATGTCTCACTAAGCCTCAAGGTATTTACTCTATATTTATTGTATCATGTTACTCTTTGTCAATGGCAACCTGTAGTGGTTACAGGAATAAATAAATAAATAAATAAATAAATAAATAAATAAATAAATACAGTCGAGCTGTACTCCATACATACTTAAACTGTTGCGGGTTCCATAGAGGTTTTAAGTTAACAAACGTAGGACTCAACAACTTACTACAGGGAAGTCACTCTATTGATGAAAACATGATTGTGTTGGAAAACCCAGTAAGTCCGTGACTTACGGAGTTTCAAAACGAAGGAAACTGTATGTTTTTTCCTAACAGTCATTCTATATACTGTTCTCCAACCAGGAGATCAACCTTGAAAGAAATGTGCTTACTATTGCGTCATCTATTGGAGCGAAGTAGATGGATAATATTATCGTTATAACGTCAGTTTAAAAACCATGCGCTCTCCTGCATCTGTATGGAGGGATTAAAAGACCAGGCGATTAACAGTGATCTAATTTTGTAACTAGGATAGCATAAAAATGTGTGTATCAGTGTTATTGTTTGTGCTGTGAGAGGTAGCCGATAGAGATACGAGTACCCACGTGTGTGTGTGACCTCATGGCATCTTATGACATCAAGAATCATTCACAGCATTACCCCGTTGCGTTTCATTCCGCAGAGACTTTCTCGTGGTTGAGAACAATACTAGACTTTAGGGGCCCTATTCATAGACATTCTTAGTGCGGGCTTTCGGTGGATGATGAGCGAACTAACGTTTTTCGTACTCATAAACCAGTGTTAGCGATACGATATTATATGAATCCTGTTTAGCACGCTCGTAGTGCGGGCTAGCGAAATGTCTATGAATGGCACCCTTAGTGTTTTAACATAGGATGATGCGTCTAGTCTACGACTTTCATTATTTCACATAAAACGAAAATGACAGAATCAGTGACTTAGGGGTTTTAAAACTTAGCGATTCAGATGTGGCTTCTAGTTTAAATACATAAATGTGAGATGAGTAATTATCACTACGAGTACAATGTGTATATTCCCGTTGATGGCTAAGACCGAGTTTCTTTTGAGATTGGTACGTGACCTGAAAGCATTAAGCTAGCGTCGTTGTTCTCGCTTCCTTGAATGCTCCTATTGTCTGCTCAAGTATCCTTTGACCTTTATGATACAATACCCTGTGAAATAACCGTTTCTTATATATATTGATGAGAAGAAAAAGTGAATGTCGTGGATTCAACAATAGTTACAATATTAATATTTTATTTAGTGATGCTATCAACTACAGAGGTTATTCAGTGTCGCAATTGAAAGTAACCGAGAAATAGTGGGAATTTTTTTCCCCTTCAACACTGTCAGGAATATTGTTTCTTTTATTTGCCGCAAACATACGACATGAAAACCACAGCTGTCCTTTCCTCCTGGAGAAAACCACACGTAGGATTGTATCGTTCTTTAAAATCCAAATCTGAGCCTGCGCATTCTAGTTCCGAAAGGTAGAATAGTGACTAGAGATGAACAACGATCGAGAAAGCAAGATTAACAGCGCTCGCAGAGCCGAAAACCCGCACGACAATGTTGTATACGTCGCGTCATTGACGTTAAAGCTGGTTGTGTTTCGAGACGTCGAGATTGATCACTCCCGAAGTCCCGAACGTCAAGTAGCCTTGAATCGTCACAGTTGTTTATACCTGACTGAACTTTTATCTACCTTGGCAACTGTTATATATGTATAAACAATCAAGTAGCCTATTTAAAACATCATCTCTACCTTTCACTGTAAAATAATCCGTTCCCCAGCCTTCATTTAATTACTAGGCACTTATTGAAAGGCTACGTATTTTCTTTTCATATGTTTGAGATCAAGTAAAAAGGTATTAACGATATGTTTTATGTTTCTTAGAAATGCAAATTCTCAAAATTGTTTTTTGTTCTATTTATATAACCATACGAGTAGATAATGTCATATAATAGAACCAGAACATTTTGATAACTAAGATACTGTTCAGTGATGTATGTCATTCAAAGTTACGAAATCTTTCCACGCCGACCAAATGCTATTTCGAGAATGATGAGCGAGACTCGAAAGACAAATGCAACGAACACAGCGAGCGAGAGCGGCAAGCTACTGACGATGACAGTAGTAGAAGTAGTAGTGGTAGTGGTAGTAACATCGGAAACAATAAAAATTAAAAATCAATTAGCCTATTATTATTATTATTATTATTATTATTATTATTATTATTATTATTTTCATTATTATCTTCAAAAATGCTCCAAAACAAGCAGTACATAGCACATATCAATGTGAAAATCTCTATTTCGAAAAAACTGGCAATTAGCAAATTTTATATATCAAGGCCTCAATTCACTCGCGGTTCTTGGCCAGTGTATGAGGTCGGTGCCTACCCAGCATCTTGATGAAAATGAAAAGGTGCTTTGAATTGTATAATCCGCCTTCGTAAGCCAACTATAATAGCTGTGGGGGATGATCATCGTAAACACACATTATCCCCAACCGGATGGTTGGTCATTCATCACTACTGAGGCGTGTACAGTTGAGATCAGCAGTAGATTGGTGAGCTTTGAGACCCTTTATGCGATGCCATGAAATGCATTTGTTCATATTTTGGTGTAATAAAGCAGAAGAAAGAGATGAAATTAAATGTCAAGTGTATAGAGGATTCTAGAAGATAATACAGAAAAATAGGATTAGGAGCAAAATAATAGAATTGAGGATGAAAGGATAGAAAAACTAGATTACACCTTTAATCCAATAAGATTCAATTTGGGACAACCCGGGAAAGTATAGAGGTTTATATTATAGATGTGACGTGTTGCAGAAAGTTCGAAACGTTACATTGGTTATGGCTCAGACCATGATAGCCGTGTGAATTGGTTTCTAATGTTTTACGAATTCACTTATTTTCTTGAATAGCATAGATTTATGAAATTTTACAACGTTATAACTGATCATTTAGCAACATTATACTTACTACGAAATATCATATACTACATGAAAAACAAATATTTCATCCATTTTGATTAAGTAATGTGGACGTACATAATAAAAATGTTGTAAACACTTTCATTTAGCAACTAGTTAGGTAATGATAGGCTACTTCTATTACGTAAGTCATTAGGTAATGATACTGCTATTACGCAACTAGTTAGGTAATGACATTGCTAATATAATGGGCCATATGCGGAGACAAAGAGCAAGACATAAAATAGGAAAAACTGGAGAATTCTGGGTTTGCAGTGAAAGACCTGCTCTTGGGCGGAGTACTATGATTGAATAAATTAATTTAAAAATGGCCATGTTAAGTAACCTACATCTTGAAGTTCCGTAGCTAACATTGTTTTTTCTGTAATTTGTTAATGTCTTCATAACCCCCTGATTATTGTTAATACTGCATATATTGAGCCCCGCATTTCTAATCTCCGTGGTAGACACTGACTGTGCGGTACATAATGCTTGTATTTCGTAGTGGAGTACTGTTGAATTTTCGTAAATATTTACCCTATTGTTGTATAAGGTGTTGGTATAGCTCAGAGGTAGAGCATTTGACTGGAGATCATGAGGTTCTCTGTTCAAACCGAGTGTTTCCTATTTTAAATCCTCTAAAGTTCCTTTAGTGGAACGGTGAAACTTGGAGTGAGAAAAGTGACCAACTGGCTTGGAGCTCACGTAATCAGTTTTCCACGGCCCCAAATTGCCTTGCAAGGACGCATTTTCCCACACCTTTTCGATGTTTTTCCTTCCATTTCTCCCATTGGCATTGACATTGACTCTAATGCAGATGTTTCCACATCAAAAAGCCTTCTAACTCGTATGCTGAAGTATAGATGTGGTTTTGAAATTTATCTTAAGATGCTTCCTTTCCCTTGTTCGTCGAGTTAGCTCTGTGGTAGCACATCTGCCTCCAGACTAGTCAGCCCGGGTTCGATTCCCGGCGGAGTCAGTAATTTTCATGTAAAATTTCTACCTCGGGACTAGGAGAGATGGCAGTGCACAACTTCTAATCACTAAATTGTGCATCAATATGCCTGTGTTAAATCCCAAATCTCACCGCAGTGCATATGAAGAGAAGGCATATGTCACTGTTGATATGATTCGTCGTCGGATGTGGACGTTAATTCTGGCGGCCTCTTTGGTGCTACTCGACAGGAGTAGGATACGTGCCGGCACCGGGTTTCTCCTTCTCCCTTCCTCACTTCATCCTCACCCATTCCCTACACTACATTTACACAAACACTTACATATACTCTCACTCTAGTACACGACATAACTCTTCACAGACACACATCATGCATAACGCGGCCAGCCGAAGTGGTGTGCAGCTTGAAAATGGGTCACAGTCCTGCTATCTGTCCGCAGTATGCGGAACCCGAATCACGCAAGTGAAGTGGATAGGCATTAAATACACACACACAAGCACGCACGCACCCTTCCCCTTATTACTTCCAAAAATCTTACTTGTCCTATTTTTGTTGCAAAGCTCAAGTCTATACTACAGACTAGTAACTGCCAACTAGTTTAGTAAACTACACACTAAGGCGCTTTTGACGTATAAGCTTGAATCACAATCATCTTCATGGACTATTATTATAAAAACTATGACATCACGGTGCAAGATTAGAAAAGATGATTCTTAAAATAATCTGGCATATCGTCTGCCATTTAAGTATCATTAATAAAATTAAGCCTAATAACGGTATTGCAATGCTACAAAGTGTCATTTTATTTCGGACTTGCAATAAGCACGTACACTTTGAGTTCCATATTCTTTTACACCCTCATTGTTTTGGCTATTAGAATGGTACATTGTGATGTATTTTTGAACGTGCCTAGAAGACAGTAAATGATTCATTTAATAAAATGTGCATGGTGTCATTTAAATAAATTAAGTCATTACCAGTATCTCCTTAATGAACAAGGTTACAAGAAAGATATGCCCGTAATATTAATTCCCCATTGTACTTAAAGAACTTTTGTTTGAAACAATTGAAGGATTCAGAGCCATAGTGGGCCAAGCGCCATTTATTAACAACGGAGAAAACAAGGGTTAAAATTAAGTGCTTACCATAATGCAATGAAAAATATAGCAAGTAATATAAGTTATGCACATTAAAACTAAATGATATATCAGTCTTCATTAAACTGTGGTATTTACTCAAATTTAACCCTTGCTTTCTCTGTTTTTAATAAATGGCGCTTGGCCCACTATAGCTCTGAATCCTTCAATTTTTCATATGGCACCTAAGAAAAATTTATTTTATGTGAAGAAGATAAATTGGATATCTTGTATGTGAATGTGAGGACGAAGGACAGAATTACTTGCAGTTTCTCATCTACTCAAAATGTAGAGGACCATATCCGTGAACTAAGCTCTCACGGTCTATTTCTAAATTTCATCTGTAATCGCACTATCCATATCTAAATCTGCCCCTGAATGAGATGGTTGCCAACAAAATTTACCGACCATTTCTCGCTCATGTCAAAAATGAAATGTTTCTAGTTATTATCCTGGCTTATCGTAGCATCATTACATAGAAGCTAAGAGAACTCTGTAGCTGACGACTTCTTTAACTATAATAATGGAGCAAATAGTAATGATCAGAGACCGGATGTTTAGGCATTATGAATCATTAAAATAGGCAGGCAAAAAGGCATAAATAGCTAAAATACGCAATAAAAGGCAATTATAAAAACCTTGCACTTTCCACAAAGGGATTTCGGCAGCAAGAAAAGGTTTACATAAGTCGAATGCAAATTGAGATTTTCGGCTCGATGTTGCAATTACTGTTGGAAGCAAAGAAATCTTCTTCCCAGTAGCCTTGGAAAGTGCATTTTTTTGTTTGGCTGTACTGATATGTTGCGATATGAAATATTTCTTTTCGTAGTTCACTGACTGCTCACATATTTTGCATGTAAGTACTTCACCGTCAGTACAAAATACGTCGGATCTAAAAGTATTAACGTAACTTTGCAATTTACTGCAAACAGTGAATTTCGGCATCTTGCTGCTAGCTACAACAATGTCGCAATGAAAACTGAAAGAACAATAATCGTTAAAAATAACGCTAGACCCGCACTCATTGTTGCCTTGTCAAATAAACACAAGCGGTAATAATTAAAACGCTTACTGTTATACATTTTTGCACGGCAGCACTCATTGTTACAAAGAGAATATGAACTCACTGAAAGACAATAATATACATTCGGTGAAGTCACTTTCATTGTAGCGGTTATAGAAAGAAATTAAAATATACCTGTAGGGAATTTGTAATAATAAATTAATAAATAATAGATAAATAATCAAATAAAGGCAAAAAGCGTTAATTTTGTAAATTAGGCATTTATATTTTAAAAAAAGGCAGAAAAGGGCAACATAAAACTATAGAAAAGTATAATTCGTACAGATTTGCTTTCAAAATGAAGATAGATTTAACACATTTAAAAAGGTATTCTGCCAAAGTTCCGGTCACTGATAATCATTATAAAAAGTAATTCCTACAGCGAAACAACGAACATGAGAAATATTCATTTAAAATGGTACCTTTTGATCTTTCTCTGAGATACGATCCAATCCTTGTAAAAGTGTGTTCAGTCTGAAGATGTAAGTTGATTTCATGGTTGGTTTATACAGGAAATTGCTGATATAGTATCGAATTTCCTGCAGGAAATGGAAACAACTTGAGAGCTACTTTATAAGACTTTCAAAGTACAAAATGATCTATTCTCAGTCTTTAGATTACGTATCAAACGAATTCATACTAAACTACATTGAGCAATATTGTCAGACGACTTACATTGTTAGCTAATAGGAGAAAAATCTTCGTTTTATTCTGGCGTTTTTATTTGGAATACAGAGTTTAATTATTTATTGCCTATTTTAAGAATCCTCCATCTATAAATCTTGCAACCAACGCGATACCATGGAAACCAAAGGATTAAGCTGTAAAATATCTCTGAGTACACTTAGATCGCCATTTGTCACGGAAACATAATACAGAGCATATGAAAAGTCCGGTAACACTTTCAATATTTTATTACACAAAAACTACTAATGATAGCACTTTCAAACACACGTCAGTTAAAGTCAAACTCTCAAAGTTCGTTTTACACCTTACAGAGATTCAATGTGTGAACCACGAGTGACTCGGCAGATGTCCAAACGAAAATCAAACTCTTCCCATACCCTTTTCAACATATCCTCTGTGACCGTGGCGGCAGCTTTTCGAATTCTGGTTTTTAGTTCCTCTAAATCTCTTGGCAAAAACGGTACAAACACATGGTCCTTTAGGTACCCCCATAGAAAAACGTCACATGCAGTCATATCGTGTGACCTTGGTAGCCATGTCATGAAACATCTGTCCCTTACTCCAGCACGTCCTATCCAACGATCAGACATCTCCGTATTCAGGCAAGCACGAACTGCATTGTGGAAATGTGGCGGAGCCCCATCTTGCTGAAAGATAAAATCGTCATCGAGATCTTGTCTAAGTCGAGGCACCAACCATTGCTCCAACATGTCCAGATATGAATGTTCAGTCACAGTAACCTCAATGAAGAAGAAAGATCCGTACAGTTTTCGTTGTGACAACGCGCAGAAAACATTCACCTTTGGTGAATCACGCTCATGTTCAATGATTCTGTGAGGTTTCTGTGTACCCCAAACACGACAGTTGTGCTTGTTAATTTTCCCACTCGTATGGAATGTCGCTTCGTCGCTGAAAATTAAGCGGCTGAATAACTTTGAGAGTTTGACTTTAAACTGACGTGTGTTTGAAAGTGCTATCATTAGTAGTTTTTGTGTAATAAAATATTGAAAGTGTTACCTGTACTATCAACAAAAAACTTAAATAGGCCTAGTCAAGACTAACTAAATTATATCCCTTCTCAACAAGAAATCATCTCTAAAGCTACAAAATTGCATGCTACTTTACACATCTCTATTACGACCTCTACTGCTTCACGCCTGTCCTGTCTGGAGAGGAGCTGCAATAATGAAATTAAACACATCCAGTGATTTCAAAATAAAGTCCTACGAATTTCACTCTTGGTTTGTCCATAACAGCCAACCACACAGGGAAACTGGTATTGACACAATCAAATAGTTTTTTCATTCATAAGATAAGAAGTTCTATAACAGCCTAGAAAATTTTCCAGACGCCGTCCACTATTCTCTTTTAAGGAAGTCCACATTTCCCACCAGAATAAAGAACCGACTTCCAATGGACGTAATATTATAATCAAAATTTATCATCACACAAACCTATGTATATCACTTATTATTGTCAGTGCATTTCGAACTGGCGGATCAAGATCAAGCAATGGACTGCATTTCCCACGCGTGCTTACCCCATTTCTGGACCATTCTCCTCAACTAAAGTCAGCTGGGACAGCCGGCATTACCATTGCTTCAGTTCACAGCTCGAAATACACTAAGTATAACAATTTTTTGTTCACTGAGGAGCCCAATATATGTTACCCTCAATTCAATGTTACACATTATATTTGTATTTAATTTAGAAGTGATCTGTGTAGTGCTAAATACGCTGATCGATCAATAAATAATTTTTAAAAATGTTCGACGACAACTACAATTAATCTCTTCATTTTAAAATGTTCTGCACGCATTTTTTTTCTTATGTTCATATGTACTTACCTGTTTTGTATCTGTATATATTCTCATTAGAGGACCTGGCCGACCTCTATTGAATATCGAACCCAGGACCCTCAGCTTGGCGCGCTGAGTCCTCTTTTTTTTTTAGTAATAGATGGATTTATTGAGCAATATTACACATACAGATGTATTATATTAACAGAATTTTCTCTTAAACCCAATGCACGGGTCTTCTGACCGTACGTGCTGTGTAAAACAAGTCCTATTTTGTAGGTTTCACCCCCCTCGCCTATAGTTAGATCCAATCACTCTCCAAAAGAACACACAGATTAAAATGAAAATGGCACAAACAAAACGCATTATATCATATATCCTAACTAAACAGGCATTAAAGTGTATAATTGAGTACCCCTTTGTCAGTTGGCATCACAAACTTCAACAGCCGAAGTTCTAATCTGTCTCGCCTTCAAGAGGAACAATCCAGTCTTGTTCCCATTCTTTATTCCCCATGAGGTCAAGTCATGCAAGCGAACTCCTATTCTGATTTAGCATCGAGTGTGGTAGATATTTTTTCCGGATATGTTCCAATTCGGCACACTGCACACTGCCCTTTTCTCCGCACAGTGGACAAAGGCGCTCTCCTTCTTCGTTGACAATTTTATTACCCTTCCATGCCCCCAATCTTAGCCACGCTAAACCTGCTCTGCTGTCTTTGTTACAGCCGAGACTACCCGCAGTGCTGGCCGTACTCTCCTCGACAATACAAAAGTAGGGGTGTCCTGCCGGCACTGTGGATCGGGTCTCGGCATAGCTGACATGATAAGAGCACTCAGTGCGCCAAGCTGAGGGTCCTAGGTTCAATTCCCAGTGCCGAAACGAATTTTTCTCCGTTACTAAGTAATTACCATGGAGAAAATTAATATCGAACATTGAATTTCAAACCACTTCTCTATAAACATGCTTTCCCTCTCATTCCGCGCTTTTGTCACATATATTTCTAAACTTAGTTTATATG
Organism: Periplaneta americana; assembly: GCF_040183065.1. NCBI lineage: Eukaryota > Metazoa > Arthropoda > Insecta > Blattodea > Blattidae > Periplaneta > Periplaneta americana. The sequence goes on along the minus strand of NC_091122.1, from coordinate 133,181,496 downwards.
AAGGGTTCAGAGTCATAGTGGGCCAAGCGCCATTTATTAAAAACGGAGAAAGCAAGGGTTAAAGTTAAATAAATACCATAATTTAATGAAGATTGACATATCATTTACTTTTAATGTACACACTTTGTAGTACTTGCTATATGTTTCGTTAAATTATGGTAATCACTTAATTTTAACTCTTGTTTTTCTCCGTTTTTCATAAATGGCGCTTGGCCCACTATTGCTCTGAAACCTTTATATAATTTAAGATCAATGTTATAGAACATAAATGGAAATAGTACTCAATTCATTTCTTGATCTTAGATCAAAAGTAGACTCCAGTTAGCGATTTTTATACAACCGGACCTTATTATAATGAAAAATTTACAGGTTATTCATTTCATGGATAACGCTGTAAATGAAATGGTCGTTATGAGGTGTTATTGTACCGTGTATTAAATGGAAAGTCTTGTGGGTTAAGTGAAAAATGGCTATAAATTCTTAAAGCAATGGTCATTCCTAAATTGGAACAAATTGTATGTAACAAATCAAATGGAACGGTGCTTGGCTTTTGTAATTGTGTTCTTTTCGCAATAAATCCGCATAAATAACCCTACATAGCCTTGTGAATTAGCGTTCAACATTTTTGTTAAAGCATAAAAGAAAATTATTACTTACAAAATGCGCTGAAAGGCTGGCCGCACGTGTTTCAGGATGTAATCTTGCTAAATGTTCTACAGAAATATTTCCCTTTTCATTCGTAAGTGGAACGACATTGTAAAAATGATTTATGTGTATACAACGTCCAGCCGCACAAAAATGCATATACGAGAGTAACAGACTACTACTGTGTCCGTTAAAAGAGCAATTTTACGTGTAATAGATGAAGGCTATTACATTTTTCATCCCAAAACCTATGGCTTATTCATAAAGAGTGTCTCAATTGGAATAAGTGTTAAGAAAATATATACACGTCTACTAGGGTAATAATATAGGGTATAACAGACAATATCTATTACAAAATGAGACTGTTCTGTGTAGTAATACTTCTATTTTAATATAACATTTAACCCTTCAAAAGTCATTACAAATTGTTTTACATAATTCATGAGAGTGATAAAATTCTACTGAAATTTTCCTAGTATTGTAAAGGAAATTAAGAATAAGTATCTTTTATTTATTTTTAATATTACAGAAATAAAAAGTGAATATAATCTTGTGATATAAAAGTGAATTACACAACAGACAGTAAAATATGATGGTTTAATAATTTAACTGAACCGGTAAATCTGAAAAGACGAAGTATATGATTACGTTTCGTCACGAGAATATTGTACGAAATGTAAATATAAAAATTGGAAATTTATCTTTGGAAGAGGTGGAAAAATCCAAATATCTTGGAGCAACAGTAACAAATATAAATGATACTCGGGAGGAAATTAAACACAGAATAAATATGGGAACTGCCTGTTATTATTCGGTTGAGAAGGTTTTATCATCCAGTCTGCTGTCAAAAAACCTGAAAGTTAGAATTTATAAAACAGTTATATTACCGGTTGTTCTTTATGGTTGTGAAACTTGGACTCTCACGTTGAGAGAGGAACAAAGGTTAAGGGTGTTTGAGAATAAGGTTCTCAGGAAAATATTTGGGGCTAAGAGGGATGAAGTTACAGGAGAATGGAGAAGTTACACAACACAGAACTGCACGCATTGTATTCTTCACTTGACATAATTAGGAACATTAAATCCAGACGTTTGAGATGGGCAGGACATGTAGCACGTATGGGCGAATCCAGAAATGCATATAGAGTGTTAGTTGGGAGCCGGAGGGAAAAAGACCTTTAGGGAGGCCGGGACGTAGATGGGAAGATAATATTAAAATGGATTTGAGGGAGGTGAGATATGATGATAGAGACTGGATTAATCTTGCTCAGGATAGGGACCAATGGCGGGCTTATGTGAGGGCGGCAATGAACTTCCGTGTTCCTTAAAAGCCAGTAAGTAAGTAAGTAAGTAAGTAAGTAAGTAAGTAAGTAAGTAAGTATTGTAAAGGAAATTAAGAATAAGTATTTTTTATTTATTTTTAATATTACAGAAATAGAAAATGAATGTTATCTTGTGATATCGGGTTCGATCCCGGGCCAGGTTGATGGCATTTAAGTGTGCTTAAATGCGACAGGCTCATGTCAGTAGATTTACTGGCATGTAAAAGAACTCCTGCGGTACAAAATTCCGGCACATCCGGCGACGCTGATATAACCTCTGCAATTGCGAGCGTCGTTAAATAAAACATAATAATTTTTTTTCTTGTGATATAAAAGTGAATTACACAACAGACAGTAAAATATGATGGTTTAATAATTCAACTGTACCGGAAAATGCTTCATTATATATCTTACATAGGCTATAATGAAGTGATGAGTCAAAGACGGACAAGAGCAATTTTTATTATTTGTCAGTAGAGCCATATTTGAGTTTGATAATGTTAACTTCTTTTATAAGGTATGACAATTTTTGTGTGTCATATTGGTAACCTTATTAACAAAATAATTCAGGCCTCCACATAAAAATATTAGTTTAAAGCACTTTAAAATATTCCTAATAATGACTTTGTCCACTTTTGAAACTAAGATTGACTTTTGTCCGTTTTTAAAAAACAAACGAAGATTCAAGTGTCCATTTTTGAAACTTAGAACTCAGAATCAGGATAATTCTTTGGAAGTTATAATTTTATTCTAAAACTAATATTTAACTGGAGAACTTAGAAAATTAAATTTAGAGTGTTATTTCTATTTAATTCCCTAGTTCTTATTTTACTGTAATTCTGCATAGATAAATTATGGTTCATTCAAAGGGTCTTCAAAACAATTACAGTATATTTATTATGAATGTCTACATTTGTATCAGAACTCTGGATTACAGTATTATACTACTGAAGACAGAGGTTTTCCTTTCACTCACTTCGGAAGTGTTTACTTAGTAACTTCTGAACATCCGCAAGTTTCTCTGGATTTACTTTGACCCCTATTTTAATTGGTGAAAAATTAATTTACAGTCGTTTTTCTTTAGCACATCTGCATAGCTCAGGGCTAAATTTACATTTTCTAGTCAGTTAAGATGTAGGTAATCTCCAACTTATTGCGCTCGATATTGTACTCAAGTTGCCCCGAAATCCTTATATTTTAATAAAATTTCGATATAAAAGGGAACATAATCATTAAAACATCCAAACTCGTCAGAATATAAATATTAACTGGTCGCCATGACATTTTAAACCATTTCCAGAAATCTGATTGGCTGAAATGGTCATGTCCCCATTTGAAAGAAACTATACATGGGAGTGTACGATTATAAAAGTAACAACATATTTTTAAGTTGACTATTACACTCTTACTACGTCATACTACTTTTGACCAATAATACGGTACGAAAGGACGTATTTCAACCAATCATGGCTGCTTATCGCACAATTTTATCGCGTCCCTAGCATTTGTTTAATTTTATCGCGTCCCTAGCATTTGTTTCTTTGTTTGCCAGCATTTGAAACTGCGCTGGTCTGGACGTCAAAAAAAAAGTATATAAAATTACAAATCACTCCAGTCGATGCACAGCAGTTTCAAATATGACTCGCATTGACATTCAAGAACAAGAATTAATAAAAATCACTGATCATATCTATGCATCTTCTGAAATCCGATTTACAAATAAATGAAGAGCCCCATTCGGAAATCCTGAATAAGTTGAATACACCATGTAGGCCTAAATCAACGAGTTCCACTTCTATTACGCACACGTCCAATATAACATCAATTGAACCAACAACCACATTCAAATTTGAAAATTGTACATTCAATAATTATTCCTTTTAAAATTATTCATTCGGAAATCCTGAATAAGTTGAATACATCATGTAGGCCTAAATCAACGAGTTCCACTTCTATTACGCACACGTCCAATATAACATCAATTGAACCACCAACCACATTCAAATTTGAAAATTGTACATTCAATAATTATTCCTTTTAAAATTATTCATGTTTATTTTTTATGTCATCGTCGTTAATTAAAACTTTTCTAACACTTGTGTACAGTATATTAGTTAGGTTATGTTATAGCTTCTGCGATATGATATTATGGATAGTCACGTATCAGAGATTGTTTAATATTAAGATTTATTGGAAATCATCTGTCAAGTGACGTTGATTACTGGGATTCGGATAATTGAAGTGGAATGTTGCATTTTAATAAAAATGAAACTGAATCAACAATGCCTTCTTGACTAGTAACAGTCCACAGAGTTCAATGATGATTCTATAGTTGGCACAACTGATACCGGTAACGAGAAAACATAATCATAAAACACTACTGCCATCTAGCGTAATATTGAGATGGTACAATAATAATAATAATAATAATAATAATAATAATAATAATAATACTTATTTGTCAGAAAACAGTGTACAAGGCCTGGATATGACATCGTCAGGTTCGATAGTTGATACATTTGAAGACAGTTGTATTTTCATAAGCCAATTAATATTTTATTGTATTGGAGTACTTGGTTACTTCTAATCTTTATATACTTTCTTCTAATCGTGTAATAGTCAATTAAATCCCACTCGAGTTTTGATTTTCTCTAGATAAATCAAAACGTCTAGTGAGATTACTGTTGATAAAAGCATGTAAATATAAATTTCTGAAATGAACCACATATTTGTAAGAGCGCGAAAAATACTATAAAGACCGAGTCTTAACTAAATTTAGATAAAAATGGCGTATGTCCATTTTTGATACTAGTCTCCTCAAGTAAGCCAATGAAAGATACCAAACAAAACATATTATAATGGTTTTCAGAACTACTGAGGAGTGATAGTATAGGATGAAGAAGAATAAAGTGCATAAGATTTGCTGATGATATGGCGTTGTTAGGAGAAGAGGAGACGATACTAAGGGATATGCTACTGGAGCTAAATGACAGCTCTGATCAGTATGGGATGAAGATAAATGTAAATAAGACGAAGACCATGGTCATAGTAAGAAAAATACAGAAGATAAACTTGAGAATTCTAAATGAGGCAGTAGAGCAAGTGGACAGCTTCAAATAATTGGGGTGTACTACGAGCAGTAACATGAGCTGCTGCCAGGAAGTCTAAAGGAGGATAGCAATGGCCAATGAAGCTTTTAATAGAAAAAGAGCATCTTCTGCGGATCTCAGGAAAAATAACTAAAGAAGAGACTAGGGAAGTGCTTTGTGTGGAGTGCGGCACTGTATGAGGCAGAAAAATGGACATTACGACGAAGTGAAGAGAAGCGAATAGAAGCATTTGAAATGTGGATATGGAGAAGAATGGAACGTGTGAAGTGGACAAACAGAATAAGAAATGAAGCTGTGTTGGAAAGAGTGGGTGAAGAAAGAATGATGCTGAAACTGACCAGGAAGAGGAAAAGGAATTGGTTGGGTCACTGGCTGAGAAGAAACTGCCTACTGAAGGATGCACTGGAAGGAATGGTGAACGGGAGAAGAGTTCGGGGTAGAAGAAATCAGATGATAGACGACATTAATATATATGGATCATATGAGGAGACAAAGAGGAAGGCAGAAAATAGGAAAGATTGGAGAAAGCTGGGTTTGCAGTGAAGGACTTGTCATTGAGAAGAACACTAAATGAATGAATAGGCCTAATAGTCATACGAATACAAACTCATACCTACGAGAGAGAGAGAGAAAAATCGAAGAAAACTAGTACAAAAATTGGTGCTATCTGAAAGTCCCTTGAAAAGTAAATGATAAGAGAAACAATAAAAGAAATTTCAAATAAATTTCCATTCAAGTTTTCTACATGAATACTAAAGTTGTTAGTGAAGGAGAAGAACTGTTTCGCTGCATATTGCTAATGAAATATGGCTCATTGGAAGGATAGGAGCATATGATGTAGTATACTTAACCTTTAGAAGTAAAACAGTTCATAAAAATTACAAAGACATCTCTTGTAATCTGTCAAAATTAAAAAGTTAGGAAATTCACGAAATTTCTCATTATTTCTTATTCTACGAACGAAAGACATAAAGAGTTCTTTCCTACAATATTATCTAAAGTGAAAAATGGGTAATAGATGTAAATTACGTGGATTAGGTTATTATACGACGACGCTTTATCAACATCTTAGGTTATTTAGCTTTTGAATGAGATGAAGGTGATAATGCCGGTGAAATGGGTCCTAGGTCCAGCACCGAAAGTTACCCAGCATTTGCTCATATTGGGTTGAGGGAAAACCCCGGAAAAAACCTCAACCAGGTAACTTGCCCCTACCAGGAATCGAACCCGGGCCACCTGGTTTCACGGCCAGACGCGCTAACCGTTATTCCGTAGGTGTGGACAAATTACGTGGATGATGATGATATTGATGAATAGTGTAGTATTAGTGAAATGTGTTAAGTTTTTTTCTCGATTCTGTTTCATTTAAGTTGTAAACTTACAGAGAAAATCGCCCGACTTTTTCAAACTGCTTTCAAAATTAATTTACTATTTTAAAAGATATACAGAGTGGGTTAAAAGTCGCATTCCCCAAACACTTCCTTACATTTAATTATATTCAATTTACATATTTTGACTACAGATTCCTTTACAGATTTTATTCAGAATGGAGACCTTGTTTCTCGATACCTAATGCACAACGTTTGGACACTGATTTACAGAATATAACTCACGATTTTTTTTTTCGATTTTCACGAATGACTGTTCGATCATCGGTCGCACTGATGCAGATCCTGCGATTTGTGACGAAAAACATTTTCCAGGACACCCTACAGCGAAAAATCACATGACGTCAGGTCGCATGATTTGGATGGCTATTCTTTTATGCCACAACGGCCGTTACATTCTGCATGCTGGTTCAAGAAGTCCTTCGCTCCTACACCGAAATGAGGTCGAGTTCCATCCTGTTGTCATATCAACTGCATATCGGCAAAACGAGGGCTGTTTTCGAGACATGACATCGGTAAAAAGAGTTAAACATGAACATGGTTGCCAACCCTACACCAGCTATTCGTTTTTTCAAGTTATGACATATATATATATATATATATAACTTACAAGTATGAAACCTAAGAACTAATATTGGGGTAAGCGACTTTTGACCCATCTTGTAGATTTACTGGTACTCTTCATAAATGGAACGCACTACTTTTCACTTAGAACTGAAAAAGTAATGTCACCTTTAAAATACCTAAAATATTCTTCAATAGATAACTGAGATATTTAACAGCCAGAGAAAATCTTGTCTCATCGCCTGCACATCTAGCAGAAAAGTAATGCAAGGATGATGATGATGATGATGATGATGATGATGATGATGATGATGATGATGATGATGATATTGGTACTATCATGTTAACAGTTTTTAAATATGTTTTGGTTTCCTTGAAATAACACTGTGCAGGCCAATACGCTAAACTTATAAAGAATTAATTATGCAATCTTTAGACGTATTTTAAGATATAATTTTTTTTAATTATTTTTTTATATTCTCTATTGTTTCAAATAAAAACCTTGAATAAAATTCTCACGAATTTAGGCCATAATAATGGACTTCCAAATTAATGTAATACTAAAGATTATCTTAAAATACAGGTTATCCAGATATTCGCTGTATAACTGCTTTGGCGTTCACATACAACAAGAACCAGAATTTTCTAAGAAGAAAGAAATCCTAAAATATTAACCAATAAGAACGCAAGGTACTGAGTTCTCTCTATACAGCTTGTTTGATAGCTGTAAAGGATAACGGTGATGGTAATACTGTTAAAAAATGATATTTTATTTTAGTTCACAAAGAAACGTAGAACAACACCACGAAATTAATAATAATATTTGAAGTATAATTTAAAAGTTTATCCACATATGCAACTGCCACTTAGGAGATTGTTAAAGTAATCTAAGTTTATTCATCACGAAACAATCATTATTATAAACAATAAACGTAATTATTTTGTTACTCATATTTTAAAACATACAATAACTTAAAATCTCAAAATGTAGATAAACTGTACATTTTGTACCCATCTATATTATTTATTACTTCAATAATTTAATATTACCTGGTTGTTGAATTAAGTTATGTTAGTAACTGGAGAAAAATTAATCAGTAGGGAGTTCGAATTTAAAAATTGTAGATGCGTGTAAATTTCTACGCATTAGAATTTGAAGGAGAGAAACAAACAGTTTGAAAGAGTCAGGTTTGTGGAATTGGAATGGAACTAGGAGATATTGTAGCATAAATATCGATGACATTATAAATACGCATCAATCGAATTTAATGTAACTATCGATTTTGTAAACGGGTAAATGCTGCTGCACAAATATCGGTGACATTATTAGACAAACAGGGGAATTTATAATTATTATTATCGGTCGTATCTTATAAAGTGGAGAATATTGTTGCACAAATATTGATGACATTCTTAATACGTAAATAATAATTTATAATAATTAACAATCTTATAAACTGGGGACCATTGTTGCACAAATATCGACGACAATCTTAACACGCAACAATGGAATTTGCGATAATTATCAATCTTACGACTGATGAAGATCGTTGCAATGTGATTTTAGGCCTGATATGGAAATAATGACATTTATAATGAATATCGATCTCGTAAAATTTTAATATTGTTTCAATAATGTCGCTTATATGGAATTTATAAAACTCCCCGATCTTAAAAATTGGATATGTTTCACATATGTTCGTAACATACTTAATATGCAAACAATATTATATGATAATTATTTATCGATCTTATAAAGTTACTATGCTTTTACACAAGTATCAGTTACATACTTCATGCGCAAACAATAGAATTTTCAATAATGATCGATTTTATAATTGTATGATTGTCGCAGAAATATCGGTGATGATCTTAATACGCAAAAAATAGAATTAAGAATAATTTGCGGGTGCTCGTGTAAAGAGGGTTAAGTCAAATTGTAAGGTATGTAAACTTCTCTCCTTTGGTACTGAACAAAACCCCTTGGTCACAAAATATGGAGCACAGTAACTGCATCATAGATGAAAGAATGATTTAACCCCTTTAACACAAGAAAAAAGTAATTGTGGGGAGTTGAAATCTATACTTATCCCAGTTTAGCGAAAACATACTTAACTCCCTTTACACGAGCACCCGCGAATTATCGATGTAAAATTATCACAATACGTCATACAAAAATTAGATGGTGCTTGGGTAAAGGAGATGTCATAAAAATGGATTTTGAAATAAATGGAAATTAAACTTCGGACACTTATTCCAAATAATTTTGTATACAAATAAAACACATCGAGTGATATTATTTTGTTTCTGTTTTTGCGCACTCACTTGCAAAATTTAACTTGTGTATTCACCTGGGGAACAAAACTCCATTTGCAAAAAATATGACAATTCCCTTTATCCGAACGCCATCGAATTATATCGCCTTACAAAATTATAATATTTTTGCACAAATATCGTTGATGTTCTTAATACGCAAATAATGGTACTTATATTCATTATTGATGTAAAATTACCAAAATTTTGCACAGATATCGATGACATATTTAATACGTAAGCGATTGGATTTATGACATATCACATGTTATCAAGTTGTAATATTTTGCAAAAATATCGATAATTTTCTTAATACGCAAATAGTGGAATTTTAATAACAATTATCGATCTTATGAACTGCAGAGCATTGTTCCGCATTTGTACATAAGAGTACTTGCAAACCTTTAGGGCATTGTTGTAAATATGCCAGTGACATACTTAATAGGCAAACAATAGATTTTATAATAAATATCCATCTCATGAATTGTATTTTCACAAAAATATCGGTGACACACTTAATACGCAAACAATAAGTTTTATAATAATTATCGATCTCGTAAATTGTCGTGTTTCCGCAAAAATATCGGTAACACACTTAATGCGCAAACAGTGGAATTTCTAGTAACGACCGGTGTTATATAATTAGAATATTATTGTTTATCAAATATCAGTCATGTTCTTAATGTCGGAATAATGTAATTTAAAAATAATATCGACCTTGTAAATTGAAGAATATTCTTGCAAAAATTTCTGTGACATTTTTAATACCCAAATAATGGAATTTGCAATAATTAAATTAATTTTATGAACTAGAGAATATTGTTTTATAGATATGAATAATGTACTTAATACGTAAATGGACTTCTTAATAATATCGAGCTTATTAAATTGCAACATTGTTGCACAAATATCAGCGGCATGCTCAATCCGAAAGCATTGCAATTTATAGCAATTATCCTTCTTATAAAATTATCAACTTTTACTCAAATATCGTTCACATACTTAATGCGGAAGCAATGTGATTTGTAATAATCTTATAAAATTATAACTTTGTTACACAAATATCGGTGGTAATAGATTTATTAATACGCAAATAATTTAAACGTAAATATTAATATTATGTTAACTTTGTCGTACAAATATCGTCCATATGCTTAATACGCAAAGTATGGAATTATAATAATTATTAAGCTTATGAACTGCAGAGTATTATTTCACAAATATCTGTTATATTCCTAAAATACAAAGAATGGAGTTTATAATAATTACCAGCCTTATAAACTGAAGAACTTACGTCGGTAACACTTAATACACAAGCAATGGAATTTATAATAATAAAACACGATTAGTGAATATAAAAATTGATAACTTATTACCCTTACTTTAATTTCAATCGATCTTATAACACCAAGGATTTATACAAAAATATCGAAGTGGCACAAAATATTTAATAACACTATTTTAAGTTTAAAAACTTGATTTATTTCATCTTTAAATTAATACAGTTACATATCTTTTCTTGAATTATTCTTTATATAAATGTGCTTATACATGTTGAAATATATAAATAAATTTTATTTGTAATATTTTACACTATCTCAATATAATTTAGGCGTTTATTTTGAGTTAAAATTTATCCAGGTGATAATTTAATAATAAAACATTTATCATGAAGTTAAAATATTTTGTATTGTGTGGGTAATTTTGTGACATATGTGAGGTCACTTTTATGTCAAGCCTGAATTATTTATTCTGTGTAAAGTTTTAATTATATGTGTATAGAATATATCATAATAATATTATGTTAATTTATATTAATTATAAAAATATACAATTAAATTAATTAAATTTTAAATTTAGAATATATTGTATTATACTTTCATAAAGGCAAAAAGAACAAATGTGTAATCACTTCTGTAATTCGAAAACCAACGAAATTCGTTACGATTTAAATTTACTTTGTTATTGTAATTTATTTTGTAACTAATTTTCCACACAAATTTCTAGGCGACTACAGGACACTTATCTTACCTTCTTTGGGTGGTCACACTTTTGCTACGAACTACCGACGCGTTTGAATATAGTCGAACAATGTCTTTCACTTTGTAAGATCCGTATAAACGTTCGTTTGTTTTGGAGCGTCGGGAATCCAACCCGCCCGCCATCTGAGAGAGGTTAAAGCAAACTGCAGCTTCCTCCGTACAAAACTACTACCACAGAACCCCTCCGCCTCTGTTTCCCAACCCTCAATTTCCATCCCCTCCCGGCCTTCCCGTCTATTCCTACTACTATCCCAGCCCCGTCTCTGTCGGGCGCACAGCCTCCCTCTCGCTCTGTCATGGCAACGGTTACCTTTCCCGACAAGCTCGCCATGGATACACGTGTGTGTGTGTTTCCAGGGTTACCTGCAGCCTACCTGACACACTGTCTAATCCAGTGCAGGATAAGTCATTTGGAATGCATAAGTTTTAATTATAAAAGTTATTTATAGCTGACGCCACTTTTACATGACAGATACTTCGAACCTGCAGACAGGCTTTAATTACCTGGAGTTCACTTTGTTAAGTAACAAGTGAGCTTATCCTTTCATAATTTTGTATAACTTTTCTCACATAATAAAGATATATTTCTATGGCTATTACACTTCTACTACGTCACACTACTTTTGACCAATAAAACGGTACGAAAGAACGTCTTTCAACCAATCGTGGCTGCTTATCGCACAATTTTATCGCGTCCCTAACATTTGTTTAATTTTATCGCGTCCCTAGCATTTGTTTATTTTTATCACTACCCTAGCATTTGTTTCTTTGTTTGCCAACATTTCAAACTGCACTGGTCTGGACGTCAGAAAAACAGAAAGTTACAAACCACTCCAGTCGATGCACAGCACTTGCAAATATGAGACACATTGGCATTCAAGAACTAGAATTAATAAAGATCACTGTTCATAGTTATGCATCTTCCATGAAACCCTATTTACAAATAAATGAAGAGCACCATTCGGAAATCCTGAATAAGTTGAGGGATACACTATGTACATCACCGAGTTCACTTCTTTTATGCACACATCCAATATAACATCAACTGAATCACCACCCACTGAAACATTCAAATTTGAAAATTGCACCTACTTTCAATAATTGTTCCTTTTAAAATTATTCAAGTTTATTTTTTATTTCATCATCGTTAATTAAATTGTTTGTTTATTTCATCATCCCTAATTAAAACTTTTCTAACACTCGTTTATATTATTTAGGTTATGTTATAGCTTCTGCTATATTATGATATTATGAATAGTCACGTATCAGAGATTGTTTAATACTAAGATTTATTGAAAATCATCTGTCAAGTGACGTTGATTACTGGGATCGGGATAATTGAAGTGGAATGCTACTGTTTTAATAAAAATGAAACTGAATCAACAAAGCCTTCTTGACCAGTAACCGTCCACAGAGTTCAATGAAGATTCCATAGTTGGCACAACTGATAAGAAAACAGCTATTCACAACACTACTGCAATCTACTTAGCGTAATATTTATAATGTTGAGATGGTACAAATTTGAAGACAGTTTTGTATTTTCGTAAGTCAATTAATATTTTATTGTATTAGAGTACTTCGTTACTTCTAATCTTCATATACTTTCTTCTAATCGTGTAATAGTCAATTAAATCCCACTCGAGTTTTGATTTTCTCTAGATAAATCAAAACCTCTAGTGAGATTACTGTTGAAAAACTTTTAGATTTATAATTGTTTTATCAATTCTTATATTTAGAAAACATTTTGTATGTAGGGTCTATGTATGTATGTATGTATGTATGTATGTATGTATGTATTACAGATTAACAAAACTAACTGCCGCTCTCGCTCAGTGTGTTCGTTGCACTTGTCTTTCGAGTCTCGTCTCGTAACTCTCGTGCGCTTCGAGTCTCGCTCATCATTCTCGAAATATCATTTTGTCGGCGTGGAAAGACTTTTAATAACATGTACAACATTGAAATAAATAACATTAGAGATGTTTAACTGATGCAAAAAGACAAAAGAAAACAGTGTCACAGTTATCAAAATGTTCTGGTTGTGTTATCAGATATTAGCTATGGTTATATAAATAGAAAAAAAAATAACCAGCGCTCTAACATTAAATACCTTACTCTATGCCGATGATCAAGTCATAATTTCCAATTAAGAGGATAATTTACAAAGAGGATTATATACATTAAATAAAATATTAAAAGATTTTGGCATGGAAATTTCAGCATAAAAATCAAGTCATGGCATTTTTAGGACAACACCCAGTCAGAAGTAAGGTAATACACAATAACCAATGCCTCGAACAAGTACAAAATTTCAATTATCTGGGTTGTGAAATATCTTATCAAAATGAAAAAGATGTGAACAAGAAAATTACCAAATTTACACAAATTCTAGGAATAATAAACAATACATTAAAAGCTAAATTAGTACAAAAATCTACAAGAATAAAAATATATAATACACTAGCATTACCCTCCCTTTTATACGGAAGCGAGATTTGGACCTTAGAGAAAAAAGACATGAACAGAATCAAAGCAACGGAAATGAAATTTTTCAGGAGGACAGCAGGATATGCTCTTTTAGACCGAAAAAGAAATGAAGAAATTTTAGAACAATTAGAAGTAGAGTCAGTAGAATAAAAAATCAGCAGATACAAATTCAATTGGCTATATCATGTAAGAAGAATGGAAAATTCAAGAATCCCAAAAAGTATGATGCAGTATAAACCTAGGTCCTAGAGGACGTCGTCGACCAGGAAGACTTTTTAGAAGACTGCTAGATGGGGCCGAAACAGGTCTACAGAGGTCTAATTCGTGAAGGATGGTGGTGATGATGATGATGAAAAAAAAATTAAATAAATTTGCATTTCTAAGAAACATGAAACATAACGTTAAATAAAATGTTGGTTTTTTTACTTCAGATTGTAATTTATTTATTTATTTATTTATTTATTCATTTATTTATTTAGCTAATTTAGATGTTATGTTTTATTTAACGACGCTCGCAACTGCAGAGTTATATCAGCGCCGCCGGATGTGCTGGAATTTTGTCCCGCAGGAGTTCTTTTACATGACAGTAAATCTACTGACATGAGCCTGTCGCATTTAAGCACACTTAAATGCCATCGACCTGGCCTGGGATCGAACCCGCAACCTTGTATTTTGCTAATAATTGGAACATAATATCTACAGAAAAACGTTAGTTCGCCCCTGAAAGGGGAACGTTGATCTCAAACATGTGAAGAAAAAATTCCTAGGCTTTTAATAAGGGCCTAGTAATTAAAGATTGGGGAACGGATTATTATACACTGTAAGGTAGAGAAGATGTTTCAGATAGGCTACTTGATTGTTTATACATATGTAACAGTTACCAAAACAGTTAAAAGTTCAGCCTCGTATAAATAACTGTGACGATTCAAGGCTGCTTGACGTTCGAGAGTTTATTACTCCCGATGTCTTGAACGTCGCTTGATTCACTCACAAGCAGTCAACGACGCGACGGACGTAGGCAATACTGTCGTGCAAGTTTTCGTCTTTGCGGGAACTATTCGCCTTGCTTTTTCGATCGTTGTTCAAATATAGTATGTGTGTATTGACACTGCAAGTGGGCAAACACTCGGTGGCATCTAATTTTCCATTACAACATATTAGGCCCTACATACTGATACTCTTTCACTTCACTCTCATCTCACTTACTGCACTGGCACTATGACACATTTCACCGACTTTTAAGAACACATTTCACTGATACCATAAGACATTTCACTGACACTATGGAACACATTTCATTGATACGTACTATAAATTATCACTGATCGAGACTATTCACTACTACTGTAAACCGTAAGTTCACTGACTCACCTCGCTTCACTGATATAACAGTTCAAATAAGACAAACAATTACACCCTTATTGTTCTAATCATGCTTATAAACTAGAAAGATCTTTACTTGAAAAGTCAACAAAATTACTCCTGCAAACGGTGTCTTGTAGTGAAATCTGACGTCACTATTTCACAGTATATTATTTCGTTCGCTATCGTTAAACCACTGAACATAACGAATGATGGTGTTGAGGTTATGTAGCCAAGGGACTAGAGTTTGTTATTCATCAATCCCCACTCCCCTTTTCCACCACTGAGAGTCTTTGCGCGCCTGCGCAAAATGACCTTTTAGAGTAACGTTTCGTGAGTTTCAGGAGCCCATATCTCGTCAGCGTATGGTCGTAAGTCTATAAAACCAGTATCGTCGGATTCGTCTAGTCGAGATCTATCCGAAACGATGAATTTTATTTAGTTTTAACTTGTTTTGTTTCAGTTCTGAACGTAAATTAAAAAAAAGCTCACTTTAGAAAATATTATCAGTATTATAAGAGGCAACAAGCGAATAGACCGCGCACTACGCTTTGCGATTTTGAATTGCGTCATAGATTCAGAAAGGTCCATCGTATTGGCTCCATTATCATAAAGAGCAAAGAAATGAGAAACTAAATTTCGGATCCTTTATCAAAATCTATATTGTACGAGTTATGCAGAAACTACAAACATATCGCAGTCAAGAGTTACGGTTGTTCTTGTCTTGCAAATAAGTGGCTCCAAAACGTTGGAAGTACCTGTAGGTATGACGTTACAGGACCGTGTATTTATTTATTTATTTAATCTGACAGATTAAGGCCATAAGGCCTTCTCTTCCATCCCACCAGATAGCACATATAAATACAAAAAAGAAATACAGACGCTGGTGAAAATAATACAAATTGAATTAAAGCCCTATAGAGGGTCAACAGGGTCAAAAGAACACTATAGAGCTCTCATTGAACTAAAAAAAAGAAAGAAAAAGAGAGATAGCAATGATGATAGTGATAACTGATAATAATAATAATAATAATAATAATAATAATAATAATAATAATAATAATAAATATATTAGGTCTACTTATTAATTGTCAATTTTACAACGGCATAGTTGCAATTTTTACTCTATGTCATGGCTTAAGCCGAAGTTGCGCAACCTGGCAGGTGTTCAAAAAGCAATTCCATGAACTAGAATGTGATTTTTTAATTTAAATTTGAATTTTGATATCGTCCGACAGTCTCTGACATGGTCAGGGAGAGAGTTCCAGAGGCGTGGAATAGATA
Source organism: Periplaneta americana (assembly GCF_040183065.1). NCBI lineage: Eukaryota > Metazoa > Arthropoda > Insecta > Blattodea > Blattidae > Periplaneta > Periplaneta americana. The sequence continues at coordinate 133,164,985 of NC_091122.1, read as the reverse complement.
TGATGAAAAATGATGAGTAGAAGGATGTTCTGTGCAGAGGAATAGAGAGAAGGTACATGTTTCGGATTCGTGGTAGTGAAAGGTAAACAAAACGAGATGCTACGTAAGAGGGTGTGGAGGTGTGGATGATTTTAAATAGTAATAAGAGGGAGTTGAAGAATCTTCTTTCTTTAAATGGACTCCAAGATAACAATTCTAGTGACGGTGTTACATGGTCGAATTTTCTAATGTTACAAACGAAACGAACGCAGATATTGTGAACACGCTGTAGTCTATGGGCCAGGTCAGGATTTAGATTCGTGAATAGAGAATCGCAATAATCGAATTGGGGCATCACTAAAGTTTGGATCAGGTTCTTTCTAAGGCTGAGAGGTAAAACGTAGATTAAGTGTCTGAGGGAATAGATTATGGAAAAAGTTTTCTTACACATGTAGGTCACTTGACTTTGAAAATTTAAATTTGAATCTAAATATACTCCTAAATTTTTTACTGTCTTGCTATGTGTAATTGTGGTATTATTTATTTTTGTATTTGATACAGTGGCTAGATCTATTTTGTTTAATGCTCATTGGTGGCCCATTATTATAGCTTGTGATTTGTCTGGATTTAGTCTGAGTCCAAATTTTTGCGCCCATTGAGCTACGGATGCTAGATCTTCATTAATTCTGATCACAAAGTTATTGATTGTACAAGTTCGGGAATGAATGTAAAGTTGTAAGTTGTCAGCTTATAGGTGGTGTTTAGAATATTTTAAGATCTTTGTTACGTCATTTATGTAAGGCGTAAAATCTAATGCATGTGAACAAAGCCGATAACATCCAGGTGTGGTCGTAAGATTTTGTGATTCACTGAGAAGAGCTGAAGCATGCGTAACAATGCGTGGTAACCACATAGATCACCACCTGTTGTGTCTACGTAACAGACAGGTGGGTATCGTATGCCATAATACAACCTGACCCATATGTCGACAGATATTTGTTTCTTGGCAAATGTTTATAGGAACTTTTTTTTTCTGCTTCCTGTAAAAATATGCTACACTTTTTTTAAACACCCTGAATACAGGCTACCATACATTGGAATTACGGGCAGCTGAACGCAACTACTTAAAACGGATTCAATAGCCACATAATTGTCATAATTGGGTTGCGTTTCGTACAGATAATACTAAAAAATATGTTGTTTAAAATTGTGAAAACTTATTTGCGTGTCAAAAAAATAAACTCATCATTATTTGTCGTTTCTTTCGATGTACAAGACGCCTCAAACTAGCAAGCTGTCTCGTTCGCGCAGACGCGTAGGGCACAACTCCCCTACCACTATCCGCCTACTGCTGTGCACTGTGAATTACAACGGTACAGTTCAGTTCTAATAGAGCGTATTCCGAATCTCACCGGTGAGCAATCCGATGGCATCACGGTGTTCCGAATTCCACCGATGACGTCATTGATGCTCCACCGGTGTCGCACCGGTGCCATCAACTTGCAGAGGTCGTGGCAGTCTCCATCAGCCGCCATCAGTGAATCTGATTGGTTCTTGTATAGGGCGGGAATTAGCAGACGAATAACATCGTGCGCTGTTGTGTCATGGCGGTGTGTTCTGCTGTATTGTTTGTAATGAGCAGAACGTAAGAACAATATGATTTGATTTTTGATTTGATTTATTGATATAGTTCACAAGTACAAAACTTAATAATATAACAAAAGATCTATAAAAAAATGTAGTTCTACATACTAAATATACAATTTCCTAGACTCATTATTTTATCGCAAATCTCAATAATTTATTGGTTCAAACTTGCACTTACGTCTGGTTTTAGTGCATGTTTAAACCAATCGTGATAACCATTAAGACATTAAAACTTATTTTATCTGCTCCTTTTCACAATTTAATTGTAATTATTTAGGCCTTACTTTAATAATAACTTATTATTCCAATTAGGTGATCAGATGTCGACATACTGTAAGTCATGAACCTGAATTAGCTGACTTGATACATTCTATATGTAGGTTGTCTTTATTTCTTACAATATTTCCTTGTCAGCAGAAACGTTTGCGTAACTTCAATGAAGACTACCGCATACCTGCTTAAAAACAAACTTGACAAGTTGCTTACATAATCAACCTCAATTTAGTTTCATTTTTGTGTCGCATGTACTCATTATCAATTCATTACTATTATAATGCCTACTAAATTTATTATAAATGCATTATTATTGAAATTAAGACATATTAGTAAAGCAATTTATAAAGTCAAAATTAGTAAGAACAATATGTTAATGGCTTATGAGCGAACATGTCAACGGACCCGTTATTACTACCGGTTCAAGAAATAAATTGTTTATGCTATCTTTTCTTTGAACGAGATGGGAGTACGAAAATTTCGCAAAATTTTGCTAGCGTAGCACAGACAACAACTTGTACAGTCGCCATGACAGCTATTGATCCTTCCAGCAGTTTTGTTCCGTATTTCGCTGCAACGTGACGTCATTGATGCCACCGGACCGGTGAGATTCGGAATACACTGATAACAATTGAGAAGGCTGTATTCTGTGTAAGAAGGTGTCTACGTGTGGCTCTCGTTTGTGATAGAAGTATTTCTGCTATTATGATGAGTAGTACATTATCGGGCAAAGTTCTCCATAATCAAACACTATAATCTACAGTATAATTTGGGCACATATAACTAAAATAATGATTGAACATTTAAGTCAGTCATATATTATACTAATGAATGTACTTTTGCAATTAGAAAATCATTAACACCAATAACATATTATGTATTACAACACTGCTCAACATATTATAGGGAGGATGCAACTTAAATATATTGCCAGGAAGTCAACTTTTCAAATAATATGACTATAAACGGGTATCGGAGCGTAGGTGGGCCCCCTTCTTCAGCTGTACTACCTCTCCTCTCCCGGCAGCTTCCTAGCTTGAGTTATTTGTTGTATAGTTAAATTGTTCACGAGTTTTTAATGCACTGGAATAAATTTTCTTTCTATCAAGTAATGTCGACCAGAAATCAAGATTCCTTATAAATCCTTCGGTTTTGTCTCTGGCTCTTATTATGTTAACATCTTGGCTTTGCAAACTGCTATTCAAAGTGTTTAAGTGTTCGAAAATAAATCAGCAAGGAAGACAAGCCTTTGAAGCCAAAGAGAATTGGAAATCAGATTTGCATATTCTAATTTTTCGGTTCATCAGAACTTGGGTGAAGTCCATTGATTTTGAGTAAAATTATAGGTAATTGTTTTCGATTGTACAGGGACTTACATTTTTCGAATGTAACAACAATGGCCTAACAACCCATCACCGTAAAAAAAAAACAGCTTGTTACGAAACCTTCAAATAAGCCTCGGAATGAGACTGATTCTCTGGCATGACCACAGCAAAGGAATAAGGTTTTGAGATATGAAATAGGTTTGGAAGTAAATCCCGAAAAGACGAAGTATATGATTATGTCTCGTGACGAGAATACTGTACGAAATGGAAATATAAAAATTGGAAATTCATCCTTTGAAGAGGTGGAAAAATTCAAATACCTGAGAGGAACAGTAACAAATATAAATGATACTCGGGAGGAAATTAAACACAGAATAAGTATGGGAAATCCCTGTTATTATTCGGTTGAGAAGCTTTTATCATCCAGTCTGCTGTTAAAAAATCTTAAAGTTAAAATTTATAAAACAGTCATATTACCGGTTGTTCTATATGGTTGTGAAAGTTGGACTCTCACTTTGAGAGAGGAACATAGGTTAAGGGTGTTTGAGAATAAGGGGCTTAGGAAAATATTTGGGGCTAAGAGGGATGAAGTTACAGGAGAATGGAGAAAGCTACACAAGACAGAACTGCACGCATTGTATTCTTCATCTGACAATTAGGAACATTAAATCTAGACGTTTGAGATGGGCAGGGCATGTAGCACGTATGGGCGAATACAGAAATGCATATAGAGTGTTAGTTGGGAGGCCGGAGGGAAAAAGACCTTTTGGAATGCCGAGACGTAGGTGGGAAGATAATATTAAAATGGATTTGAGGGAGGTGGGATATGATGATAGAGACTGGATTAATCTTGCTTAGGATGGGGACCAATTGCGGGCTTATGTGAGGGCGGCAATGAACCTTCGGGTTCCTTAAAAGCCAGTAAGTAAGTAATTGGCGGGGGGAGGGGCTAAGCAAACAAATATCTCGCCCAAATCTGGGTCGCGCCTTCAAAACGTTTGGGAGGCACTGATCTAGAGCTTCAATAAACAGTGTAAACTTTTTGCTTCTGGAATATGCTTTCCGGAATCTTAACTAGGTATTCACTACATAGTAGTACGGTATAAAGCCGCCACTTACGCGACAAGATAGGACAAGTATAACAGGCATATCCAGCAGAAAAATAACATTGATAACCTTTAATTTATCTGTATAACAGAGTCGTTCAAAGTACAGTAATACCGAATGAAAGAGACGTGTTGGTTAGAATTCACAACGGAAGCACATTTTTATAGCTTGACGCGTTTCCCGAACGCCTGCCAAGGATACATTTACAGATTGGTTAGTATCGATTCATTGTAACCAGACGCTAGGTAAAATAAAAGTTCGGGATAAAATATTTCAGATTACTTTGAGCCACCTGACTCGATCGGACTAGATCCGTGCATGAATAATGTAGCAGGACGAGTTACCTCCACGCTAACGGAACACAACTCTTATAAATCACAGGTTAAATTAACTGCGGTTTTCCAACATTTCCTCCATTGACGAGGAAATTTTTCTCCACATCTGTGAATTGCCACATGTGTTCAGTTTTAATTTTGTTAATAGATTTCCATTTGGTAATAGCCGACATGTCCACTCAGTCGGTCGATTGAATTATAAGAGTAGCTACAACCTCGTTCTCGACCATCTGGTGTTACCACATATTTAATTAAATTCGAAGTTCAGGTTCAAACCTCGTCGAGATGGATTATTAAAGGGACGTAAATTCCTTAATTCTACCGTGATGCAAATAAAATACAGCTGTACTCCCGTTCAACACATTTTCTGTAAGAGGGATATCCTGGATTAGCAGATATCACCAATAATAATAATAATAATAATAATAATAATAATAATAATAATAATAATAATAAAAAGGTAAAGGTATCCCCATAACATGCCATGAAGGCACTTGGGAGGCATGGAGGCAGAGTCTACACCTGCGGAGTAACGGTCAGCGCGTCTGGCTGTGAAACCAGGTGGCCCGGGTTCGAATCCTGGTCGGGGCAAGTTACCTGGTTGAGGATTTTTCCGGGGTTTTCCCTCAACCCAATACGAGCAAATGCTGGGTAACTTTCGGTGCTGGACCCCGGACTCATTTCACTGGCATTATCACCTTCATATCATTCAGACGCTAAATAACCTAGATGTTGATACAGCGTCGTAAAATAACGCAATAAAATAAAAAAATGGAGGTAGAGCCCCGTGCTTTCCATGACCTCGGCACTAGAATGAGGTGGTGTGGTCGGCACCACGCTCTGACCGCCTTTTACCCCCGGGAAAGACCCGCTACTCAATTTTATAGGAGGCTGAGTGAACCTCGGGGCCGTTCTGAAAGTTTGGCAACGAGAAAAAATCCTGCTACCACCTGGGATCGAACCCTGGACCTTCCAGTCCGTAGCCAGCTGCTCTACCAACTGAGCTACCCAGTCGCCCAATAATAATAATAATAATAATAATAATAATAATAATAATAATAATATATTATTATTAACAATAACAATGTCTTGCTTATTTACATCTCATCTTTATGTTGGGAGGTGTTTTCTAAATGGTTCAGTAATTTATAAAAGAGTATATCTTTCTCCAGTACCTATCGCACATTATGTTGGTAATTAATAGATTAATATGAGCTAATATTTGCAGTGCTCGGGAAAAGTGACATAAGTCAATTTCCACAAACCTTTCTTGATAATTTATTGACAACTTACACTGGTTTATGTAGATTTGATTTTTTTCTGTATGAATTATTGTAATGAGAGGAATACTTATCTTCTTTTTCCAAGCGAGCAGATGTTCCGTAATTTGTCAATAAATTATCAAAAAAGGTTTGTGGAAACTGACTTGGGTCATTTTTCCCGAGCACTGCAGATATTAAAATGCATTTTCTCTGACAACATGAAATTCATTGGTTTGACTGAACTTTTTATGATTCGTGAGACCGAACCTAAAAAGGTATTTTGTTTGAACACATGATAAGATTAGTATGAATTCCGAAAACAGAATACCACTTTGAAATGTATGAAATGATAAAATGATTAGCCTAAAAATGTCCCGTTAAGGGCAAAGGCCTCCTCCTATAGAGGGAGAGCTCTATTCTGATAGCGTAAGTAAAATACTACTCATAATATTGCTATTCTTGTTATAATTTCCGCTTTGTGCGCATAATTTATTTTTAACGTCTTCTTTCTACTGTATATTATAGACCTACATATTAACTATAACCTCGTGAAATGTACATACATGAATAGCAAGCATTTTCTTTCTTGAAGTTGCTACCATGCTATTTCCTTTCTTGGACATTTTAATTAAAATCTAAACACAAAAGAAATATAGTACTTCTATTCATTAGCCACGTTCTTGTTTCGTATCAAGTACTGTCCAAATCGGTATGGCATAGTTGCGCCCCGCGGTCAATTGGGAGGCCTAGGCATGGCATAGTTGCGCCCCGAAGACATCAGGTAGCAGAATGGACATGGCATAGTTGCGCCCCGATGGGCATAGTACACACGAAATTTATTGTTTTAAAATAAATAAATTACTTAAAAATATTATAGTGGTTGCTTCATTGAAATCAGGTAGGCCTAGCATATAATCAATTTTGCTATTTAAAATAACCCTTTTTTTATCGCTCACACACAATAAATGAACTACATTTTTTGTTTGTATACCGATATCTTAACCCTACGGTACAGAGTTTCGAAAATTGAAACTTAGAACCAGTGTGAATTATTAACTCTTTACCCTTTTCACTAAACTTAAAATTCATTTTAAATGAACTTCACTATACGCCACAGACGGTGTGAAGATCACTAATAAAATGTCAACACTGCTAAGGCCCCATATTCCAACGGCTCACTTATTTGAATATGTCAGTTAATAGGCCTAAAGTACTGCCAACTTCATGGTGTTCATTTTAACGGTATCGTAATGAATATTAAATTATAAGAAATCAATAAGTTTGGTTGATTATGAGGCTCAAGTTCCCGTAATGTCTTTTTCTCTACCTATTTCATCGGGGCGCAACTATGCCATGCCCCTTTCTCTACCTGATGGCAACGGGGCGCAACTATGCCCACAAAACAGGGACCCTTTTTTGTCTGCTGCATCTTATCCGACCGTGGGGCGCAACTATGCCCTGCCCGTCCAAATTTCACTAGAGGATACCTGCGAGGGGGGTATGGTTCTTGCGGAGTTAAAGGAGAGGGTCAACTAGTAACTCAGCTCCTCTGAAGGAGCAGGTGGAAGGGGATGGTGTCATTGGCCGGCTGGGACAAACAAGGCTTAGTCATTGGCCGGCCGGTTCTGTGTTGGGGTTGGTTGTAAGAGTGGGGGAAAAAACTCACATTCCTTGTTCGGATCTTCTCCTGAAGTGCGGACTTGTAAGGCTATAAGTTACATCCTGTTACGTTACACTTACCGAATAGGCTATAGTGTTGAATTGGAACCACAATGCAACACAGCTGAATTATGTGTTGGTATTAATATTAGTACCGGTATTACTAATTAATTATTAATTACGTTCAAATTTCACAACCTTAGTTACTTTCATTTCATCAGGTTCCTTCTACTGCAAACTGAAATTATTGCTGCCAACATAACAGTTAGAAAATAACTACCATTTGTCATATTTTTAATAGTCCCGTCGCTCTAATTTCCGATAGCCAATCGCGTTGCATGTCGGCTACATTTAAACGTGTGCGTCTTGTGATTCGCTGATGAAGGCGATATTCATTTCTTAAGGCTCGATAAATACTTAATATAATCGCCCGCCATTTTGGCTCTTTCGTTGACATTCGCAGAAAGCACACGAGAACGTTATTTGCCGCTCAATTATTTGCTGAATTACAATGCGTTTGATTTATTATCATAGGAGCTACGACATGATAATGTTAAACGGTGTGGCAAATAGAATCCTCGTCTGGTAGCTCGGCAACGAAAGAACAAAAATAGCGAACGATACTACCTAACTAGACTTTATAGAGCCTTCACTTCCTAAGACGTCAGCAAAGAGGAGGAGTCACGCCGGAAATAACAGCGTTGCGACTATGGTACTCGAAATTTGAAACAAAGTTGGTAAAAGAAAATTAAACCTGACAACTAGAAAATCACTATAATCCAATACCATATGTAGTAATAAGGGAAAAATAGTTAGGTTTCACCCTTAGAGTGAAAGTAAGCTGATCCGGACTATACCCATGTTTCGAGTAGGCAAATCCACTTGTCCATAGGCCATACTTATTATATTATTTCGTCACCGAACGGTCGCGCTCTTGTATGAATACGACACGCTGCACCGTGGACTTAACCCATTCTGGTAATGCTAATGATATGTGAATAAATTATGACGAAATGAGTCTGAGGTCCAACGCTGAAAGTTATCCAGCATTTCCGCATTAATTGGTTGAGGGAAAATCTTGGAAAAATTCAAACCAGGATTTGAACCTGGACCCTTTCGTTTCACAGTCGGACATACTGTTACTCCACGGCGGTAGACAAGGCAGTAGTGTACCAGGAGTGAAGAAAAAACACGCAATTGTACACTTTTCTTGTTTGTGCAGCCTCTAATACGTGCCGTGCAGCAGTACAGTATAGCGAAGTTTTGTTCATCCTGTACCTCATACGTCATATCTGTGTTCGACAAGCCATATCCCACGCCCTTATCTGACGGCTTATCACAGTAGACGACTGAGAATTGATTCCGTTCAGATTCGGTGGACAGAAAGGATGTGGCAGTTTTCTCCGAGTTCTTTTTCCCCTGTCGTTCGTACGTCACTATCGTTCTATTACTTACTTATGGCTTTTAAGGAACCCACAGGTTCATTGCCGCCCTCACAAGGGCCCGCCATAGGTCCCTATCCTGAGCAATACCAATCCAGTCTCTATCATCATATCCCACCTCCCTCAAATCCATTTTAATATTATCCTCCCATCTACGTCTCGGTCTCCCCAAAGGTCTTTTTCCCTCCGGCCTCCCAACTAACATTCTATATGCATTTCTGGATTCGCCCATACGTACTACATGCCCTGCCCATCTCAAACGTCTGGATTTAATGTTCCCAATTATGTCAGGTAAAGAATACAATGCCTGCAGTTCTGTGTTGTGTAACTTTCTCCATTCTCTTGTAACTTCATCCCTCTTAGCCCCAAATATTTTCCTAAGCACCTTATTCTCAAGCACCCTTAACCTATGTTCCTCTCATCGTTCTATTACTGTGTTATCAAAATGTGTCAGAAACATTTCCGTAGTTGATGAGTAACGTTAAAACATTACGGATTTTGAGCCACTTCTGTTAGATTTTGTAACATTTTTTGGTTGACAGAGTGACTGAGAACTCGTTTTTACTAAGTAATTTATTGGCCCTTTTCTTGCCATTATTATAGACCTACAACAGTTGCTCCAATAAACGGTCATTCATTCTCGCTTTTTTGTATAGCATAGCCGCGAATGATATATTCTTCCCAACATGTTATATTTCATTTATGTAATTTCAATTAATATTTAATGAGGAAAGTTTGAGTAAGTACTTATTCACCTATTCGGGAGAAATGTCCGTTGCTATTTCTGTAATACTATACGTTCACCTTCCTCCTTAGCAACCGACAGTGTATCATTATTACAAAAGTAAATTAAATTTGAATATAATCGTATAAGTCGCCCTGAGTGGCGCAGTTCGTATAGCGCTGGTCTTCTGTGTCCGAGGTTGGGGGTTCGATCTCGGCCCAGATCGATGGTATTTCATTTCATTTAGTGTTCTCCCCAAGGGCAGGTCTTTCACTGCAAAATCAGCTTTCTCCAGTCTTTCCTATTTTCTGCCTTCCTTTAAGGGGTTAGGTACAGGTTACAGCAGTAAAATGTTTGAAATATTTAACATTTTTTTCTTCCATTAGACTACTGTATCTTGTACAATAATGAAAATTGGTATGTGTAAAACACTGTCCTTCTGCTATATGAAAAAAATATTTTTACGATTTAAAAAAATTATGTATATAGCCTATATATATATATATATATATTTTTTTTTTTTTTTCAAAATTCATAACGGTGGTAGTTCACTGTACAGTGATGAAGCTTTTCCCTCATAACTCATAAACTTGTTAACTTTTTTTTCTCTCGCTTTTATTTTATTGCTGAAACTCATGTTTACAATATCATGCTCTTTCAACTACATTCCTTAATAAATAATATATTTTTTTTTGTGTTATAAAAATACTGAAATTTGACCATTTTTTAAATGAATTTATTTTTTATCAGACAATCTATGAGAGAGAGAGAGAGAAGTAATCTTGCATCATATTGTAGATATTACATGCATAAATACACACAAAACTTTATCACAGAATGTTGATTACTTTTTGAGTTATGTGGGAAACGCTTCATCACTGCACTGTGAACTAAATTTTGAATAAAGAAAAAAAAATGTAAATAATTTTTTTTTATCATCATCGTCCTTGCAGGTATTAGGCCTAGTGGCCTGTTACGGTCTCCGTCCATCTTTTCAGGGGGCATCCCAAAGATCGTCTTCCATGTGGTATATAGCGAAGAATTTGTCTTGAGAGTCTGGAACGGTCCATTCTATTGGCATGGTTAAACCATTTTTGTCTATAGTGGTTGAGATGTTCATAAATAGGTGTAATTTTCAATTCTTTTGTAATTAGTTCCTTCCTTTTGTGGTCAAGCAAGCTGCAGCCGGCTCATAATTTTTTTAATCGTAAAAATATGTTTTTCATATAGCAGGATAGTGTTTTACATATACTAATTTTCATTATTGTACACGATACAGTAATGCAGGAGGTTGAATATTTCAAAAATTTTACAGATTAAGCTGTACCTAACCCCTTAAGTGTGCTTAAATACAACAGGCTCATGTCACTTGATTCAGTGCCATATATAAGAACTCCTGCGGGACAAAATTGCGGCACATAAATGACAAACTTCTCAATTCCAGTGGCGAATATGTTCAAAAATAACGCAATAATTGCTGTATCTGTTTCAATAAATCTTTCCATGAAATTGTGCTTTTTTTTGTAAATGGTACCAGGGAAATTCACTTTCTGGACGACTTTCTAATTGCGGTGGAGTTGCCAAAATTTGTATAAAAACTTGTTTTGACATTATTAACATGGTGGAAGAAAAAAATTAACTTTTTTTATCCACCTCCATCTGAATGTTTGCTTGTCAGCCACCGCAAGGGTCGTACCCTGCCTAAAGAAGTTGTTTAATTTCAATAATATTGTCCGTTATGAAGTGTTAAGCGGGTTGATACATTTTTAGTCTCTGATCACACCAATAATTTCGGTGAGAATAAGAGAAGGTTCGGAGCTTGTTCTTCGTCAATAAATAAATCAAAGTCAAACGAACTCCATATCGTTAAAAGTGTCGGTAATATCATACCAGCTGTCGAATGGGAATGATTTTAATGCAGACTAATATTACGTTGCAAGCTGAGCACCCTCACTTTATTATGGACCAGTGCAGTAATTTATAGAGAGTTAATTAATAGTCTAATGTTTTGTTCAGAAGAATAGCAGTTCATCTACGACCATAGAAGTAATTAATTTCGTTCCTAGCACATATGCTACCACTACAACACAGAATTCCTGGAAATATATCCGCGCTAATTAAACAGCTCCAAGTAGGTTTTTTTATTAATTTTAATTGGTAAACACTTTGTTTTCCTACGTTTGAAACACAGACCGGGTCCAACATTTGAATCAAAACAGAATAGATATTACTCACTAAATACAAATTCTTTTTCTCCTCTGTGGCTGAAGCGGTAGCGTTTGTAGCTATAAATTCAGCAGACCCAAGTTCGATTATCGGCAAAGAAATAGCAACTCATCTCCTCATTTTCACTTTGTAGTCTTGTAAAATCTTGACTTGTTCCACTTCTTAAAGCTTCAATGCTAATGTAAGATCCATGGAATACAATAAATTAAATTTTAAACAATTTTAAAATGAAATGTCCCATGTTGGGCAAAGGCCTCCTGAGCTGGGGGTAGGACTCCCTTTACAGGGATGGCTCGTAGGTACTCGCTTGGTGAGCCAATCCAGGCGAGTTGTAGATACTGTCGAGAAACTTATATTAACTCTGTTAAATTTTACTGGTGTCAGCTCTTTGTTCTTTGGTCCTTTTATGCACTGTCCATGTACTTACTAACACTTAGTTACTTTGAATAATTTTTTGAATAAAATTGTGACGGTGTCGTGTATAATTCCTGGGGTAGCTCAGTCAGTAGAGCGTTCGCGCGCTAAGCGAAGGATCCCGTGATCGATATCCGGCTCCGGAACAATTTTTCCTTGAAATTATTCAAACCTGCTATACAGAGAGCTACTACCTGAAAGCCAGATTTGTACTTAGTTACTTTATCTTGATTTTACTCATCGTCGTCATCGTTCTCCTCCTCCTTATCATCATCATCATCATCATGTTACAAAATGACATCTTCATGTGTTCCGGTTTATTCGTTTGTTCCAAAGAATTCATCTTTTCATTACTGTTTGCTACCAATAACAATGAGAATTCGTGAGCACTTGTACTTGCAAGAGCGTTTCGAGCTACGGGAAATAAATTATGTTAAGTCCAAGCCAGTAGGCTACTTATCTCAATCCGTAGTTACCGTTTCACTTAAGAAACATAGAAAATTTTCGAAAGGGAAAGGTAGAAATAGGGACCTATATATAATTTATTTCCAAAACATCGTCTGCCCAGGCATTCTGGGTTGTCAAAGACACAGAATAATATTACGCATACAGGAATTATAACTGATTACAGTAAGTAGAGGAGTCAAATTTACGTGAACATAGAACATGAATTTTAGAAATAATATAAATTATACATATATATACACTAACGAAAAAAGGGGGATTATGATATTCGATGTAAATGGTTTTTCAGAATTTTCACAAATCCTTTAATGGTTGATGTGATTATTTTAGGAATGATGTCATGGATTCCAAATTTTTTAAGTGTTAACAGTTAATTGTGGGATTTAGTTAATTGTGGGATTTTTCCCCTCACTCCAATCATTAAACCATGCACTTCCCAGGTGCCTTCCACCTCGTATTTTTTCTAGAAAATACGGAATAGTAGGTTCATAAATTTGTTGCTTCTCTTTGTTGACCTCAAATGGTTGGGTCTGGCTTATCTCAAATCTAACAGTTCTATTAGATGCAATTTGAAATTAGCGGGATTGTTGCCCAGCACTACACAAAGCAGGACAGGGTCGCCTAAATAAATACTTGCAAATTATTTCGTAGTGCATTAACTTATGGTGTTGTCCATCTTTGTGCAAATCTTGTTCTGCTTTAAATTTTAAAATTTATGGTACATATTAGATATATTTAATAATATTTAATTTAATCTATGGAATTTAATGTATCCCCATATAATGGCATTAATATTGTCATCTTTATAAACTTACATATAGCATTGTTTCCTTAATTATTTTTTCCAGGCTGTACGGTTTACTGCTTTTCATGAAAATGATTAAATAACTTTTAACTCAGTATTTATAGTTTTTCCTAGCATTTGTAATTAACACTTAAGTCTCGCGAACAGTTTTGTGACGTTAGTAGTCGCGTGGGGGTCAAAGTGACCCCCAAGGAAAAATACAAATTCAAATATAAAATTCATAGTTCCACGTATACTTTCTAGCTCATATGCGTCTTTACTTGCCAAAATGTTCTTAAGTAATAATTTGCATGTGTATACGGCACAAAAGTAACACTGTAATACTTATGGACTGATTTGTAACATTAGTAGTCGCGTGGGGGTTAGAGTGACCCCCAATTAAAAACACGAATTAAAATATGAAATATCCTGTTTCTGTGTAAATCTTCTAGCTCATATGCATAATTACTTGCCATAATCTTTTAGACTAAGAGATTTCACGTATAGAATCACAAAAATAATACTAGCCTATACTACTTGTGGACTAATTTATGACATTAGTAGTCGCGTGGGGGTCAACAGAACCCCCAGCCTAGAAAATTTAAATTAACGCAACAAATGGCAGTGATAAACTGGAAGTTATTATGCAGTTGTATTGCCGACACGCTTTCAGGAAGGTACTGATAAGCTGGACATTGTAGGCAACAGTGTAAAAATAATACAAACCAACATGACCCCACACAACTACTTAAATGTTAAGGTAAAAATGCCCCTTTAAACGTCATGAAGACGCATTGTGTTCATAGAAGCACAGTTCCATGTGTCTTATGACTTTTGCACTAAATTAAGTGTTGTGGCCTGCTCCACGCTTCGATCGCCTTTTCCGCCGGGTAAAGGCTGGTTTACAATAAACCAGGAACGGAAACGAGAACGAGAACGGAAATATTGTTAAAATAAATGTATTTAAATGTGAGCATTCACAATAAATTATTGTGAATACTCACATTTAAATACATTTATTTTAACAATATTTCCGTTCTCGTTCTTTTTGTCGATTCCCTTCCCAGTTTATTGTGAACCAGCCTTGAGATCTGTACTAAATTTTACAGAGGTTCAGTGGACCTCGGGGTCTAGAAGTTTTCACAACGAAGAATATTCCCCCAACACCAAGAATCTTCCAGTTCCTGCCTAGTTTCTTTACCAAATGAGCTACCCGACTTCTTTCATCTGTCATTTGGTAACCTAATTTAAAATATTTCAATTTCAGATGCAATACAACGGAATATTACTACTACACAACATAAATGAAGAGAGAATTCGCTGACAGTATTAGATAAAGCACAATATTCATTCTATTATAAGTTGACGAAGTCTCGATTCTTCGCGGCCTCTCTTCATTCCAGCCTTATTCACAATTTAACCAAACTCAATTGTTTCCCTTTCGCAAAGAAAAATACTGCTTGTTATTCTGGAATCAGTACCACAGCCTCAACTATAGCTTGAATACTCTTACATGTTCTTACTTCCAATACTCTCAAAATTAATTTAACACAATATCATGAAACTCGCCTTGGTAGCTCGGCAGAGCGCTTACTTACGACGATCCCGACACAGATTTCAAATTTCGGTGATCACAGAGTTGGGTTTTTGGTGAACAAAGCAGAGACTGTGAGGGTTTTTCTAGTGGCTCTCCCATTTTTCCCTTGTTATTTCACTAATACTCTCCACATTTCTCTTTTTATTGCCATCTCCTTCTCAAAAAAAATCGCTGTTCTTCAGTTGGTTCCCAAACAAAATATCAACAACGTGAGTAGGTTCCCCATTTTCAAGTATCAACAACATAAGTAGGTTTCCCATGTTCAAATATCAACAACGCGAATAGGTTCCAAGACTGTGTGGGACGGGGATGTTTATCGGTCGTGTAGGATAGTAGTGACAGTGTTTCAATATCAACAACGGGAATGAAGTAGTTGTTATTGCCTGTAACGCCACCTTATAATCGATCGGGCCCGTGGCTCCATATACTTTAAAATATAAATACCGATCGTAAGTTTAAGTGATTAGCAGAGTATTGGCAGTGGAAGTACAGGACAGCCGTAATGCACTTAATGATGCATTTCACTACTATGTTCAGTGAAAAGGGGAAGAAAGTTTTAGTGGTCACAAGTTTGGTTTTCAGGAAACATTATCTGGTGGTGTGGAAAGATATAGGCCTACTTGTGTTAAAAGAGAACTTAAGTGTTTCGTGAAACTTTCTGATTCAGATATTATAATGAAATGCAACGTCGAACATAACCACGACATTTGTGATACTGCAACGTTAAGTAAAATTATGAAGTTATTCTACGCAGCGTATCCGCCAAGCACAAAACATTTTTACCGTACCTACTACCTAGTAGTTGACAGATCTAAGTTTGTATAAAATGGGAAGGGAAATGTTTTCTGTCTTGATGTAGTACCGGAACCAATTGCAATACACAGATGAAATCAATCTGGAACCAACTCGAGTTTAGATCTGGGACGAACTGGGATCCAATTCACAGATTTGGGAACCAATTCCAGTACGCCCAAAAAATAGGATATCACCAGCGTTCGTCCGCCATGGTGAATGTAGTTTGTCGAAAGATTGTTACATGGTAGTGGTTGTGGATTATAGCCTAGATCATATATGTAACAGATAGGTCGGCCTTATAGGCTTTGACGTTGACAACTTTTGTCAGGTTTACTATGCTGCCATCTAGTTGTTACATAAGGAGTCACGTCATAATTCCCATTTGAATTGCATTAGCGATTGTACTGCCATCTCGTGTTCGTTTACGGCGGACGGGTGGCGATCCTGGCGGTTGTTCCCTTCAAAGTGCTGCCGATTTTAACATAGGGATGAGTTATCTGTTACATTTATGATCTAGGATTATAGATATCCAAAAGAGGCGCTGGGATCCCCCAGGTTCTTGCTTGCGTGACTGGATATGACGACTCATGTGGTGCGTGATGTGACGGATAACCATCCGTCGGCGTAGCCGGGCAGCACAATTGGCACACATCTCATTCCATTACAAGTTCACAAAAAGTCTATTTGGGATCGAAGTACTAACTGATTCATTAATTCATAGTTTTCTGCCCAAGGACAGGTCTTTCACCGCAAACCCAGCATTCTTCAATCTCCCCTATTTTCCACCTTCCTCTTAGTCCCCACTTACAATCACTATATCTTAATACTGTCTATCATTTATTATCTTTTTCCGCTTCGAACTTTTCTTCCGTTCACCATTCCTTCCAGTACATCCTTTAGTAGGCAGTTTCTTCTTAGCCAGCGATCAATAAATTTATTTTTCTCTTCCTGAGCAGTTTCACAATTATTCTTTTTTTCACCCAGTCGACCTGGTTGGCAAGTTGGTATAGCGTTGGCCTTCTATGCCCAAGGTTGCGGATTCGATCCCGGGCGAGGTCGATGGCATTTAAGTGTGCTTAAATGCGACAGGCTCATGTCAGTAGATTTACTGGCATGTAAAAGAACTCCTGAGGGACAAAATTCCGGCACATCCGGCGACGCTGATATAACCTCTGCAGTTGCGAGCGTCGTTAAATAAACCATAACATTTTAACATTTCTTCACCCACTCTTTCTAGCACAGCTCCACTTCTAATTCTGTCTGTCCATTTCACACCCTTCATTCTTCCCCATATCCACATTTCAAATGCTTCCAGTAGTTTTCCTTCACTTCGTCGTAATGTCCATGTTTGTTCCCCATAACATACTACACTCCACAAAACACTTCATTACTACTCGTATTTTCCTTAGCGCCTCTTTTGGATGTCTGTAATCCACAATAATCCACAACCACTGCCATCTAATAATCTTTTGACAAACTGAGAGGAACACTCACCATGGCTGACGATCAATAAAACACTGGTGGTACTGTTTGAGCGCCAGCTCTGAAACCGCGCCGTGTGAGGAAGTGGGGAGCGGGGATACGTGCCTGATCAAGTATAGTACAGTCTGTCGGGTTACACGCCGCATTCCTGCCGCGGTTTCAGAGCTGGCGTTCAGACAGTACCCTATTTTTCGAGAAGGCAATGGCAATAAAATGGGAAACGGGGAGAGTGTTGGTGAAATAACAGGGGAAAAATGGGAGAGCCACTAGAAAAACCTTCACAGTCTCTGCTTTGTTCACCAACATCCCAACTCTGTGGTCATCGAAATTTGAAATCTGTGTCGGGATCGCCGTAAGTAAGCTGTCATTGCCATCCTCCTTTTGACTTCCTGGAAGCAGTTCATGTAGCTACTTACAGTACACCCCAAGTACTTCAGTTGTCTACTTTCTCCACTATCTCATTTAGAACTCACAAGTTTAACTTCTTTGTTTGATCTTAGTCTTGCTTCGCATTTATCTTCATCCCATTCTGCTAAAAAAAAAATGGTACCTCGTAATCTGTAAATTTCGGGTGAATAAAAATTTTTAAAAATTAATTGTTCTCAAACCTAAATATATTTTTTATATGTTTCTGCTTTGCAAGATCGTCTACTCGAGGACAAAATGTTAGTTTACTGTCCAATTTTGTGAACGTAATAATAATAGGCCTATAGTTAAAGTAAAGGACTATTTTTGTAGATATGAGGAATCACTTCTTAGACATCGATATCACTTAATATCATCTCCTCTTCTGTTAACAACGCCATATAATCAGCATATCTTTTGTACTTTATTCTTCTTCCTTCTACTATCACATGTCTCACTTGTCTTGAAAACAGCTCATTAAATTCTCCAAGTAGATGCTGAACACGGTAGGTGATAAATTTCATTCTTGTCGTACTTACGGTCCTATCCCACTTCCCTCTGACATTTCTTCTCATATCTTGACTTTAACTCTCTGTTTGATATAAAGATTACGGAATAACCTCCAATCCACACTAATTTTCTTCAGGATCTCCATAAGTTTATTCCAATCTACTCTGTCAAAAGCGTTTTCTAGATCCACAAATACTACATACACTACTAAGAAAAGAAATTTACATTCACTTCTTCTTCTCTTCGAAATCTTGAACTCTTCTATTCCTTCGTACCTGTCGTCTTGCTTCACTTATCTTTCTTCCCACCACAATCTGAACACACGCTCTCGCCATGAAACAATACTAACAATGCCATCCCATCGCACCTCCTCATACTCATCCTCTTTCACAATAGCCCTACCAAGATCCTGGAATTCGTTACCTGCTAGCATCAGGGACTGTCGAAATAGAATTGAATTCAAAAACAAACTTACTAGGCACTTGGTCAGTAATTGAGAATCGTTCGGACATGGTTTCTTGTAAATAGTTCTCTTAATCTACCACAAAATATTTTAATATCCGGTAATTTCATCACTATAGAATTTTGTTATTCTAGGTTCAATTTGTAATTCAGTAAATGCAAAAATATTCTTGTTCTTAACTTCTATGATAAAATGTCTAGCTTTCATTAATCAGGTAATCTTGTCGTACTTTAATTTTTATTGTAATTGTAATTGTAAATTTAATATTAGTTGGAATGTTATTCTTCATATTATAGTTGTAATCCTCTGGTAGAGGGGCAGAGAAGGCCTGACGTCCTTATCTCTATCAGGATAAATAAATAAATACCACTACTAATATTACTTTATTTTTCTTGTGTTTAAGTCTGAAATTCTCTACAAGGAAACTAGATAGTGCGTCTCTTTAAGTTTACTGACTTCTTAACTTCTCCGCTTATCATTGTCAAAATTCTAGTGTTCCTTTGTTTTGTATGTGATATCGAGTACACATCAGAGAAGTCTCAGGAATAAACGCATAGGAAAAGTGAAATAAGAAAACCAGCGGAAAGTTAAACAGTCTTATTAAAATTTTTTGTGTGCTCATTAGCAAATAAAAGCTTCGGTACAGTAGGCTATAACCTATTAGTCACACAACCTGAAAGCTGTAGCTATAGAAATCTTAGTAAAAGTACTCTTGTGGTGCGGTTTGAAGAGATGACACAAGTTACATGAAACCTTCTACCCACGTCTTCTGTAAGCTAGTGTGAAGGGGATGCCCGATCCTTAAACTTCAGCCCCTCCAGCTATTTTCAACCCAATTTGGCACACGGACTGAATACGTAAACATTAGACCACCACATGCCTGTAACTGAAAGTTAGGGAACTCATTCGAATGAAAGTGTTGCTATCAGATGTTACTACCGCCTCTAGTGCCAATTAACTAATTGACACAGAGGTGCTTTTATAAGAGGAATCTTAATTAGATGCATTCCATAGTAAATGTCAGAAGTAGCCGCTCAGTGCAGTGGACTGGAAACTTAGATGTTCGGTTTAATTTCTGCGATTGTGACATACAAAGGGCAATGAGGTTCGTTTCCTCCGGTTTCTTGAACGCAATAGTTTCACCATTACTTCATTATTTCTCTGTAATAATGCTACCACCCCTGAAGACCTTTTGTTAGTGTGTGGTGGTGGTGGTGTACACATTTAATTGGAGACAAGAAATTGTACAACAAACATTTTCAAAGATCATTATTTACCCCATACCTTTAAAACCAATTAAAAACTTCAAATTTTTTTCATTTTCGTATCTGTAAATTGTTAGATTGAGACTTGCTATATGGACTTTCAAAAGAGCCACGTATAACGAAAGTATTTCAAATAAAATAACATACGAGTTATTAGAAGACTTACTTACTTACTTACTTACAAATGGCTTTTAAGGAACCCGAAGGTTCATTGCCGCCCTCACATAAGCCCGCCAGCGGTCCCTATCCTGTGCAAGATTAATCCAGTCTCTGTCATCATACCCCACCTCCCTCAAATCCATTTTAATATTATCCTCCCATCTACGTCTCGGCCTCCCTAAAGGTCTTTTTCCCTCCGGTCTCCCAACTAACACTCTATATGCATTTCTGGATTCGCCCATACGTGCTACATGCCCTGCCCATCTCAAACGTCTGGATTTAATGTTCCTAATTATGCCAGGTGAAGAATACAATGCGTGCAGTTCTGTGTTGTGTAACTTTCTCCATTCTCCTGTAACTTCATCCCGCTTAGCCCCAAATATTTTCCTTAGCACCTTATTCTCAAACACCCTGAACCTATGTTCCTCTCTCAGAGTGAGAGTCCAAGTTTCACAACCATACAGAAGAACCGGTAATATAACTGTTTTATAAATTCTAACTTTCAGATTTTTCGACAGCAGACTGGATGATAAGAGCTTCTCAACCGAATAATAACACGCATTTCCCATATTTATTCTGCGTTTAATTTCCTCCCGAGTGTCATTTATATTTGTTACTGTTGCTCCAAGATATTTGAATTTTTCCACCTCTTCGAAGGATAAATCAAGTAGAATACGGAAAGTAAAAAAGGTGAACGTGAAGATTTTTTATTCACAATAAACCGAGAACGGAAACTATTATGTATATCGATGTGTTTGATATGTAAAGTCGATATTACGCATTCTGATATCATTTGTGTATCTTTGTCCAGTGGCGTTCTCTCATGAGTACAAGCAGCCAAAATAAACACAAGTTAACCATCTTCAAAAATTATGACGGAATATTTAAAAATTCAATTCACGTGCTTCAGTCTGGTCACATAATAGTCACATAATACATGCAGCATATATGTATATGTATACGTATATTTATTGTCACCAAAATCATATACAATTTGTGTATCATTTGTTAATGGTGATCCTGTTACAATTCTGTTTTCCAGAAAACCACCCTTAACTACATTTTACTCTTCATAACTATTACAGTGGAAGCTCTTAAGTTCAACAGAAATCAAGTTCGACATACTATAGTTCGACTGCTTACGTAGGAGAATTAGACACGCCTCTATACGGGCACTAAGAAATGGGTTTGCCATTTGAATGGAAATTGGTTCTGTGTCTTCTTTTTATTTATTTTTTTATTTTATTGGGTTATTTTACGACGCTGTATCAACATCTCACGCTATTTTGCGTCTGAATGATATGAAGGTGATAATGCCTGTGAAATGAGTTAGGGTCCAGCACCGAAAGTTACCCAGTATTTGCTTGTATTGGGTTGAGGGAAAACCCCGGAAAAAACCTCAACCGGGATTCGAACCCGGGCCACCTGGTTTCGTGGCCAGACGCGCTGACCGTTACTCCACAGGTGTGGACTTCTGTGTCTTGTAGTGATACTTTTGTTAAAGGAAAACAGAATATTTTATTGATTAGGACATCCACATTTAATCACTGATTTTTAAATTAATGAACTCTTCTTCTTCTTTTTGAGAATTGTGCCGTTTGTGAGACGGAACTGTCGGAACCCACTGTGGTACTAGTAGCGCATACACAAGTTTCGGGGCGGGCAGGAAATGCAAGTACAGTACTGTATTCGTTGATGGATAACCAATAAGAATTTGTATTCATTTCACCTGCCACAACCACTACCCTTATTGGGCTGAACTTTCAATACTCTTCAGTCGAACTTAGGAGAGTCTACTGTACTATGTATTTTATATTGTAGTATTACATATTATATACATGTAATCATTATAGTTATTTATTAACAAAAACTCTTTCCATTTGGTTAATATTTTTATATATACATATGTTTATATTTTAGGTTTCTCTTCCCATTTTTTCTTTACTATATACAAAAATTTTCCGAGTTCCCTCAATTTTTTTTCGTTTACTGTTTTATACAATGTCCTATATGCTATTTCTAATTTAGTTTTAGTGATGCTTCCTGAATAAAAATGTTTCTTGTACTCTCATTTTCTATACTTTATAGTAAAATATGTAATGCGTCTTCTTTTCGATTACATAAATGACATATGTATTTTCCTACATCTCCTCTTCTATATTTTAGCTTCCAAATTCCCAATCTCCACCACGCTAATCCCATCCTTTCTCCCCTGTTGTTAACTTTCATATATTCTTCTTGTCCCCATATGATTTTCATTTCTTTGTAATTTATTAATGATTTTAAATTATTTAAATTGCTAAGCATTTCCTGTCTCACTATCTCGTTACTTCTCCCATTATAATTTTACCTATGAAATGTATATTAATTTCCCCAATTTCTTGCCATAACCAGTTTAGACACGTAGCATATATTGAAAGTGATTCTACTGGATTTCTGGATTATAAACTATGTATGAAGAAAAAATTATGCCACGGTCTCCTTGCAACAAAATAGGTATACTACGACCAAATAGCTTTATGATGACAACAGAAAGAATCTAGTAGGCTTGAACGGAGTCGAGAATGGCAAAGTTAAAGCACAGTCTAGTATATACAGTCACGAAGCTCAATACGTAGTAAATATGCATCCATAGATAGTTGCTAACCACTAGGATCGCTAATATCGCCTCATTACAGACAATGCGAAATAGTACCGGCACAAACTATTGTTCCTAGCACCCTCACAACTCAAGCTTCGTGACTGTATATACTAGACTGTGATTAAAGCTTCGCCAACACTCACTTTCTCATTTCCAGGCTCCGGAAAACTTCTCGTTAATTGTGAATGCTCACATTTAAATATATTTATTTTAAAAACTTTTGTATTCTCGTTGTTTCCGTTTCCGGTTTGTTGTGGAATCAGGCCATATTTGTACAGTATTTGAAATGTTGCTCTATATATTTTAAAATCTGTTATCTTATGAATTACAGCTATTCAGAATGATGGACCAGATTTCAAATTTTTATTTAAAAGAAACTGTAAAAGAGATAAACACATTCTGCATAACACTGGATAGAGGAAGGTTCAAAGTTTAAAGTTCTAAACGCCCGCCCGCCTAGAAGTTCCATTCAAAGCTACAGCGGCGCCGTTTCTTGTTTACGCCGAAGGAGAAGTCATTTTGTGTGCTGTACTTTGCGAAGCGTGAATCCATTGTTCAAATGCAACATGAACTCCGCCGTCGGTTCAACAAACAGCCGCCCCGTCATAAGTAAATTTATGGGTAGAATAAAAAATTCGTAATAGGAAGTTCGAATTTTGTGCTAAAATTCTGGTGGATATAAGAAGACAATTTTTCTGAACGACTAATGTTTTTCGAATGAATCAACGTTTCATGTGTCTGGTAAAGTTAATCGCTACAGTGAAAGAATTTTGGAGAGTGAAAATCCTTACCTAATCGTCGAACATGAAAGAGACTCGCCGAATGTGAAGGTGTTTTTTTTTTTTTTGCCATTTCTCCCAGCAAAGGTTATGGATCTTTATTTTTTGCAGAGTAAACTGTGAAAGGATTTTCAAACCTGGGCATGTTACAAAACTGGTTGTTTCCCCCACTTCAAGAAGATTCAAATGAATTTATTTTCATACCCTCTTCCACATGGAGATCCTGAGCTATCTGAACTTCATTCCAGGATGATGGATTTGAAGTGATGGACAACAAGATCTTTTTCATAGAACTTTAAATTGTTAATCTTTGTTTATCCTGTGATGTGCAGAATGTGTTTCTGTCTATTACAATTTGTTTTAAGTCTACTCCGGTTCACGCCTGTGAAGTAACGGTTAGCGCGTCTGGCGGCGAAACCAAGTGGCCCGGGTTGGATTCCAGTACGGGGCAAGTTACCTGGTTGAGGTTTTTCCAGGGTTTTCCCTCAACCCAATCTGAGCAAATGCTAGGCAACTTCCTGTGCTGGACCCTGGATTCATTTCGCCGGCATTATCACCTTCATCTCATTCAGACGCTAAATAACCTAAGATGTTGATGTCGTAAAATAATCTAGGCCTACTTAAAGAAAGTCTACTCCATCATTCTGTATAGTCCGGTATATTTATTTAGTCTGCCCGTATTAGTTTCTTGCTGCTAAGTGATATTTTAAATATCTGGAGTCGTAACGTCGGGTGTCTTGGCTTTGGTAAGGAGAATTTTAAGATGGACAACCGGACACTGCCATCTGAACAAGAATATACAAATATACAGTAATGTCTTAGTGATCTGATGACCCGCCTTGTAGGACTTGTAGGATGGAGGCTGAGTCATCACCTCAATTTTCCAAATCTAAGCCAAATAAGGCATCGTCATCTTGGAAAGACATGTTGTCTTCCGAAGAATTTCAGGATATTAAACCCAATAGCATTGCAAAGTTTGCAACACATTGCGTTCTTCTGGGTTGATTAGCAGTTTATGGGGTGCACAATGGACAATGACCCATTTGTCCCTAAGTGATAAAGTAATAATCCGCACCCTTAATTTAGAAGAAGAAGAAGAAGAAGAAGAAGAAGAAGAAGGAGACGAAAAATAAGTAGAACTAAACTGATCTTCAAGTATAAAAACTAGGAGAAAAAATAACAGGCCATAAAATACATTAAAGATGATATGTTACAGTTGTATGAACACATTCACATATTGGATAAAATACACATATTTGATCAATATTACAGTGTTCATAAAATCTATAATAGTACGTTATGCAACGAGCCTATAATGATAGTAATTAAGACGGGAGTATGTTTGTTTATGAAACGAGCGCAAGCGAGTTTCATAATTTTCATACGGGCGTCTTAATTACCATTATAGGCAAGTTTCATACGACTTTTTATGCTCGTTCATATTTCTAACTTGAAATTATTCAGAAGTATTCATTTTATTCGTATCTGACTGAAGATCGGAAGTGACCTTGTGCATAGCTCGTAAATTGTGAGATGTGCGCAGACGCGAATGTATTGATTTTTTCCGAGGAACAATGATGTCATTGACTTTGATGTAATCTAGAGAATAACATGAACTAATTTTGATATAACCTGGAAATTGATTTAGAATTGAAAAACGAGATGACAAATTGAATTTATTTGAATATTATTTACAATAATTATTATAGTAACAGAACATAACCTTCTGCGACAGTATTGGATTTCCAACCTCCGTGACGTTTCCCTCGTCTTTCGATTGCATATCCGAGAATAATCGAAAACCTGAACTTTAATGAATAGGTGTACTTTAATGACATGCATTAAAGGACTGCTACCAGGTGTATAATTATTACATTTCGGCATGGTCGAGCATAAAATACATTAAAGGAGATATGTTACAGTTATATGAACACTTTATAAGTTTATTGAACTTCTTAGTCCGATATGTTTCGGAGAATGCTTCTCCATCTTCAGTGATAAATTACATCGATTGCAACGAAAAGAATTGCAATTAATAACTTTAACAGTTATTTATAAAATATTAAAATTTAAAAAAAATTGTAAAAAGGATTTTAAAAAGAAATTATCTTAAAACTATAATACATTACAATATCGTTTGTCGATTGAAAAAGTTAAAATAATGTGAAATATAATTAATTTCTGAGTAAACAATTTGTTATATCTTCTGCGTATACATGTAATAAGTATTGAAAAATGATTATAAGAAAGTGCAATAATTGTGTGATTAATTAAATTTAAAAGTATGAAAATTAAATATTAAAAGAATTAAAATCTTATAATGTATATACAATTATCTGACAATCTTAACAAAGACCATATTTTAAAAAAAGAGAAAAAAATAATAGAAGAATAGACGCATCAAATCTTATAAAGTGTTCAAATCAGTGTAACAGGAATAATAGGTCTACTTGACAACATTTTATGAATTCGTTACAGAATTTAAATAATATCCAAGAGCGCCGCCTAGCGTCGGCTATATTGCATGTTGACCATAAGCTCGATCAAAATATTTATGAGAACGTAATAAATCATGTAAACGGAACTATAGTTCCTCTCTATTTACTGCCAGCATTTTCCAATTATTTATCTCCAGGGTTTTACAATCATTTAATTTCTTCCTCCCGTCTTAGCTTTGGCATTCCTCTTCTTCTCGTTCCATCCTGATTTATTAGCATTTCATTCCAATCATACTGATTTAAACTATCACTGACTACATTGTTACTTCTTTCTTTTAGACATCATCCTGATTGTGCTGTACTTTCAAAATTGTCTCATAATAATCTCTTTCTATTATCTAATATTATTTGAAATATATTAACAACATTCTATGTATTTTAGCTTAATGCTGCTACAAAGTTTATTTCAGTGTTTAATAGTTCATAATATTTTGTTGTTTAATACGTAACTAACTCTTGTATACATGTAACTCTAATCTAAATCAAATTGTTGAATTCTTTGTAAGTTCATGCATATGTATATACTCTTTTTGCTGGTTGAGTGGAAGAGGATGCCTTACGGCCTTAACTCTGCGAGCTAAAATAAATCATTATTATTATTATTATTATTATTATTATTATTATTATTATTATTATTATTATTATTATTATTCTTTACCATTAACAGCTTCCTTGATTCTCACGAGATGACCGGCACAACTTGATCTGCTGATTTTAATATGTTATATAGCGAGGTTAAATTTTATTGATGCAATTTAAAAATATAATTAAATGATTGAACCTTCAAAATCAAACATAAATTACGGTTTTACTATTTATTTTATCACCCGAAACGAAACATTATAGGCCTAATACAAAAAACTGACAATTATTCATCTTTGTTTCGTTGTTAACTTCATCTAATTTGTTATTAATCTTGATGATTTTGGCTTACAATTAGTATTAAAATCCATGGTAATAACATAAAAAATATAAAACTTTTTATGCCCTCAACTTCCTTTACCGACTGATGGTCCAGGGACTAAAATTATAAAATGAGAGGAGAGGAAGAGAACTGTTTGTTTAATAACTCATTTTGTTTCTTCCGTTGTGTGTTTACGACCACAATTCCGAGTTAGATTTCCGGAAGGGAAGTGGAACTCCATCTCCCTTCATACAGACTGTGCATATGTTTAAACTTTATATGAGCTCTGTATTGTTTCAAGCCGTGATATTTCATCATGTTGACCAAATTACAGGTTCTGGCTACTTTTAGATTTTCGGAATCCTCGCAAAATAGAAAGGCTGAAAACGCTAAAGGCCACAAGTTTAGAAGCAAATATGTAATTTCATAATTAACTTTCCATTTTATACTTCACTGTGTGAACTTTTATATTAGTGCAATATTTTATAAGATTAAAGCACGCATGCACTTCGGAAGGGACTTCTTCCCAGAGCTGAGTGTAATCGTCGAAGGAATTTATTTAGTTTGCTTCCATTGTACAGACCATGTAATAATAATAATAACGCTTTAATTAATTATAAACAAATAGAACTAGATAACTTGCAATACACAAAGCGATTAACAAGCTGAGAGCTGGGCGAGACTGATTGCAGAGTAACGCCTCAACATGTCGCACAAGAGAAAATGAAATGAAGAGTCCACTGCAAGAATGATGGATGTCACTTTCTTGTCGAAATAATAATAATAATAATAATAATAATAATAATAATAATAATAATTTATTTAATACTTTACATTTGAGCTATATTAGGCATTGCAGCCCGAAAGAGCAGAAGCTCGTGCTCGGGCGCAGTTCAGATCAGTTATACAAAATATATCACAAAATTAAGAGAGTTCATTGAGCACAATAACATTAATAAGTGGTAAAATAATACAGCATGTAATAATAGGGTCCATATACAAATAGAAAATACAAAAGTACGGTACATAAGTATTAGAGCATCAATTTTTAACTCAATTAGCTTAAACAATTAAATAATTAATCTGATTTGTTTCTTAAATCTATGTGAGTTAAGTGTACTTAGCTCAGGGTAAGCTGTAATTAATTCATTATATATTTTGGGTCCAAAACTTCTGCTGTGTTTTAATCCGACAGTTGTGTGGCATTTCGGAATATTTAGAAAGAAATTGTAATTTTGTCTGGTATAGTATTCGTGAGGATCAAATTTAAATTTATTGTGGTTTTTATGGAAGTAAATCAGCAATGTTTGTTTATAAATTTGTTCTAGATTTGATACACCAAATTCCTGAAAAATTAATTTTGTTAGGTAATCGAAAGGTTTATATAGACAAATTTTGATAATTCTTTTTTGGAGTAAATTTAAAGGATGGAGAGTCGATTTTGCCATTCCTCCCCAACCTAAAATACCATACTGAATTATTGATTGAAACAGAGCTAAGTACACAGTACGCAGAACATAAACAGGTAAATAAGAGCGTAGAATGGAAAATTTGTGGATTGTTTTACGTAATCTGTTACACAGGAAGGAGTTATGCTTGTCCCATTTTAAATGTTGGTCAATAATAATGCCTAAATATTTAACTTGTGAGAATATACTCAAAGCGTTACATGAGCAAGTAGGTAGGTTACAATAACGTATTGTTATACTTCTGTTATTATTCATTTTTAGTTGTTCAAGGCCATGTGATGTTAATGAAAATGGTATTAATTTTGTTTTAGAAACGTTCAAAGAAAATAAGTGAGCATCCAGCCATTCTTTAATAATGTTAATACCACTGTTAGAATTTTGATAAGTTTCATTCCAACTCGAACCGCTAAATATAACCACAGTTTCATCAGCATAAGAATATAGAGTACCAGAATATTTCCCAATGTCAATTTTTAAGTAAATCGTTGATATATATTAAAAACAAAACAGGACCTAAAATCGTAAATGAACCAAGACTGTCAATGCATAGCTTAAGACATATAGAATGTACATAGAGAGTTATATGGCATTAACACTGATAGTCATTGTCCAGTAATGATCGGAAAATCACAGTTAAGCTTTGAGCGCTAAGCATTTCAAACTTTCAATTGCTTCTCCTGCAAAATGTATTCCAAATGACATCCATCATTCTTGCAATGGACTCTTCAAATACGGATAACTATGTCTGTGCCGGAAAGTACCACGTGTATTCCACCGAATAAAGGCTACTACTGTCCGCGCAACTTATCTAGGCAGCTGGGTTCCCTATAGTCCTGTCGCTCTAATTTCCGGCAGCCAATCGCGTTGCAGGTGGGCTACATTTAAACGTATGCGTCTTGTGATTCGCTGATTCATTTCTTAAGGCTCGATAAATACTTAATATAATCGCCCGCCATTTTAACTCTTTCGTTGGCGTTCGCAGAAAGCACACGAAGACGTTATTTGCTGCTCAATTATTTGCTGAATTACATTGCGTTTGATTTATTATCATAGGAGCTACGACATGATAATGTTTAACGGTGTGGCAAATAGATTCCTCGTATGGTAGCTCGGCAACGTAAGAACAAAAATGGCGAAGAATACTACCTACCTAGACTTTATAGAGCCTTCACTTTCTAAGACGTAAGCAAAGAGACGGAGTCACGCCGGAAATAACAGCGTCGGAACTATAGTGCTCTCTCACTGCCCCGTAGCTATCTGCTAGATACCTGACCATCGCTGCAGCAGTTGTACGTACAGTTACAAAAACATTATTCGGTATTTATTTTCAGTGCATTCTATTGGATATGATAGGTGAAAGTGTATGGATTCACAAAATAACAAATGTAAATAAATTATTCTTCTTCGTCTGTGTACAATACAGTATAATCACAACTCCAATTATTACAATAGGCCTATTCGTATCTGACAGTCAACTACTGATGGTATGCGATACATATTACTACCGGCCATTGCATAAATACTGTAAGTACAACGAACTCTTCGATCACACTAAGCAAAGCAAATGTATTTTACTCGTCTCGTAGACCGTCCTCCCCTCTCCTGTCTCGTTACCGCTAGAAGCGACCTCTCTACTACCCGCGCGTCTCTCTTTTACCAGCCCAGATAAGTTTCACGGATAGTACATACCAGAGCGATGTAAAATTAATGTAAAAATTGGAGTAGAAACATATAAAAGTTATGCGAAAACTCATCTTTTCAAACTTGAGAGGAGGAATCTATAATATTATCATATTGTGATCTGAAAGCCTGCTGATAACTTGTCCCACTCCGATTTTCGACGAAAATGTATGCAACCTAATAGCTACTAGATTCGTGCACAGCCGGTTACGAAAAATTGAAATTATATATTCCTACTGAACGCCTGGTGTTGTAGACAATATGCAAAGCTGCTACGTCTCACAGAGTGCCTCAGCGTTCGGTTAAACGAATGTTCGAGTACTTTCTCACTCTTCGTGGCCGAAGTCCACCGCTGTGGAGTAGCAGCATGTGTTACCATGAAACGAACGGTCCCGGATTCAAGTCTCGGTTGAGACAAGTACTGTGGGCCCTCCACTGGATTCATGGTAGATCGTGGGACCAGAGTTGAGGAACTATGGCGATGCCTACTAAGAAAGGTAAAGGAATTCTGTAGGCTGTAGGTGAAATCCGGTGGCGGCCCGTAGGAGAATCTATAGCGCGGGGGAACTTGGGACATGCACACCATTCCATATTCCGGGTAATAAAGTAGGCCTACGTGTGAGGGCAGTCTCCAGCCCTTGCGCCTACCCTCAAGGGGGACTAATATATAGATAGAAAAGTTATGCCGGAGATGGTGTTGCCAACTTTTTTTTTTTTAAGAAAATACGGGGGACTAGGGAATCGACAGAATTTCACATATAAAAATAGACAAATTATTCGGTTCACTTACGCTACTAAAAAAAAAAAAAAAAGAAACTTTATTCTACACTTCGGCAGCTAGGCTTAAATTGGTAATATTTTGAGACAGATTTTGTCTCGCGTAATAGTTGAAGTCGACTGCAGTTTTTAGCTCTTGATTTGATTAAATGTGTCGTGTTCATGTTTCGAACATGTGTCCAATTATTGTCCATCAGACGGAACACCCTCTTTGCATAAGTATGCTTAGAATGGAACTAGCCAGTTTTTTTATTACATTAACACGGTTTACAAGCAAACATTCTGATGGGAGCAGATAAAAAAGTTAAATGTTTTTCTTCCACCATGTAAATAATGCCAAAAGAAGTACTTATACAAATTTTGGCCACTCGACCGCAATTAGGAGGCCGTCCAGAAAGTGATTTTCCCTGGGGCAGTTTACAAAAAAAAAGCACAACTGCATGGAAAAATTAATTCAAACAGATAGAGTAAATGTTGCGCTATTTGTCAACATATGCCTCCTGGAATTGAGACACTTATCACACCATGAAATCAATTTTTGTATTCTTGTGTCGTAGAAGTCAGCCGCCTGGGATCGGAAGCAGCGTTTGACAGCCGTCTGCACCTCTCTGTCGATACCATGATACGACAAATGTCCCAATTCCGGTGGGGAATGTGTTGAAAAATAGTTCAACAATTACTATGTCTGTTCCAATAAATATTTCAAATGAAATTGTGCTTTCTTTCTGTTAACGGCCCCGGCGAATTAATTTTTTTACGACCCTCGTCATTGCGGTCCAGTGGCCAAAATTTGTATAAGCACTTTTTTGACATTATCAACATGGTGAAAGAAAAATTAACTTTTTTAACTGCCCCCATCAGAATGTTTGCTTGTTAGTTTTAGATGGGTAAGCACTAAAACCCATTTCTGGCATGCATTACTTTCTATACAGACGTGTGCAAATTATTAGACTCAAATGGTAATATAGCCTACAAAACTCGTTTATTACACACTGTTTGCAACAACTAATATTTAGTATGAAACCCTTTGTTCTTTATCATCAATTTTATGCGGTTTGGCACGCTATTCATGAGATTTTCACATTGTTTCTTGATGTCTTCATCACTGTACCATATTTGTTAAGTGATTCTATGGGTCCATCTTGGTGTTCTTTACAATAGACCGAAGATTTTCAATTCGATTTGCGTCTGGGCTGTTATCTGGCCAGGGAAGGACGTCTACATTATTTTCAGCCAGAAAATTAGTTACTGATCTGGCTTTATGACAGGGTGCTCCATCCTGCATGAAGACACATTCACCATCAGGGAACCAGTTCCTCATTTGTGGAAAAATTCGGGTTTCTAGGACTTTTCTGTACTGATCCTGCCGCACAGAAACCTAAAGAATTATTTTGTGGCCAGTAATTCATGATAATTATGAAAATATAAAAAATGTGGTGCTGAGTCTAATAATTTGCACACGTCTGTACAGTCTGCACATTTTAATGCATTTCTTGACCAGCAAAATTCATCATAGCTGATAATTAGACTTCGTGGAATTGCCACGAGATTCGCAAGGTTTACTGTGCACGCGGTATAGACTGTATGAGAAGGGGGCGTGTCTCTGATGTAAATACTGAGCAGTACACTGCGGTTACAATAAAACCTGTATCCTGCATTCAATAAGTATAATGAATGATCATTGAAGTAGGAAATATCTAAACATGTAAATATACAATTATTTTATAGTGAGATATATTAACTCTTAAAATTTAATGTAATATACTCACATCATCCTTGAATATGTGCATTGGAGTGAAGAGTTACGTACATTTTGAGCGACTGCAAAGTAACCTCCTCCGATGGTTACTTAAACACTTTGTATATTGGGAACATGTACGTTCAACATCACACGATGTAATACGTGCATTTCTTAAGAACGGAAAGTCACTTTTTTAGTACACCAACTTCAGACGTCTTGTCGTGATCTGATAGTACATCATTTATAATACGAAGTTGTGAATAGGCAGAATTTTTAGCAATAATGTTTCTCAACTTACATTTCACTTTTTCTGAAATTAGTGAATTGTTATTTTGGATAACGGTTTGTGATACTTTATCCACTATATTAAGGGCTTCTGAGATTTGTAGATTAGACGATTCTAACAGGGAGATGTTTTTGGACACGATTTTAAAATTAGAATCAATGAGCAGAATATCTTCCAATAGCTGTTCAGAAAGCAATGATTTTACAGCTGGAACAGCGGAACTGTCTGTGCTATCCAATGCATGAATTACCTCCATTATTTTTCCGTAATGTTCTGCATAATAATTAACATTATTCAACCACGTTCCCCAACGGGTCAAGACTGGCTGCGGGGGTAAGGTTATTCCATGAGTAATTGTTTGGAACAGCAACACTCTCATTGTAGTATGTTTGATTGAATTCTTGTCTGCACTGAACAAATGTTAAACTTTGACTATTCCAACCACAGTAATGCAAAAACAAGTGCTTACATAGGTATACATTAGCTGTAGCTGCTCTATCTATTTGGACCGGACACAACTCTTAACATGAACTGCTTATACTACGAGACCGGGCGGTCGCTCACCTCCTCTATACTACCGTACATCGGCAACCTGATTGCATGCTGCATATGGCAATTCAACGAAGTCTACTGATAATGAATCATTATTCACAGCAAAATCAAATGTTTGGAATCAAGATTTTTACATAATGCAAAAAAAGGGGGGGGTAGAAAAATGCTCGAAGAGAAGAATAATAATACGGGAGCCGGGCAAAAATTAGGGGCAAATACGGGAGCTCCCTGGAAATACCTACTCATTGTACTAAATCAATACCTAAGTATGGGATTGCTAATAAAAGATTTGTAATTACAGTTGCTCCTCAGAATGATATTTGCCCTCATGGGAGAACATAACCTATAAAAGCTGTTGCTATTGTTAGGGTTGGCAAACCTGGCAAACCTGACCACAACCCATCTCCTTGTGCCGTGATCAAGAAAGCGCGTATGCTCTAACTACATGCGTGCCATACGCCTCACGATACGCCGTTTCACGGGGTACATTTTATGTCCTATGTTTTTACCTTTAATATACGTAGTAAGATGACACCTTGTGTACGAATGAATGCGCTAATGCAGTTGAAATATGTTATTTTCCTTTCAACGCTGCAAACCAACAATACAAAGGGACTGACTGTCTGCTAATGTGTATAGCCATTTAGAAATCTTCCATCTCTTAGCGTCATCAGTAGTCTGCACGAGTGAACCTCCAGAAAACAGAAACTCGGAAAAAAAAACGTGACTACATTAACGCCTGCAAGGTTTTCCTGTCCTGTCAACACTTGTGATCGTTTCATTTCGTTGTAACATGATAACATGATTCTTTCCATAACCCAAATATGAAATAAAGGGCAATGTGTAAGGATGGAGGTGTTTAAATGTGTTTAAAATAAAGTTAATGCCACTTTATATTGTAAATTCAACGACGTAGATGAAAATATCTTAATGCATTCATATTTTAAAGCCCTTACAATAAAACGCCACTTGTTGTTCGATTGATTTATTATTATTATTATTATTATTATTATTTATTTTTAAGTAACTGATCAGATTAGAAGGTTTATAATATAGCAATAGGTAGGCCTACTCTAGGAAGTTACAGAGATAGCGGATTTGGAATAAAAGCACGCCGATGTTGAATTTCAAGAATTTTCAGATTATTTTCTCCCATATTTTTGTATTACGTAGAATGTACTGATAAATAAGAACGCTCGTTTAATATTGATGTTTAAGAAGAATTATTGTATGGTCTACTGAATTATTTCTACATTCCGCTGCAAATTTAATGCTTTTGGAGCCCGAGGCTGCAACACAGCGAGGCAATCATAGCAGAGAGCAGCGCAGAGCGGATCCATTTTCCAAGTATTTATCATCCCTTGCAAATACATTTAATTTTATCCCTGAGTGATCTATTGAATAAAGATCTAAAATATTTAGAATTGAACAAGAGCAATCTCAATATGCCAGAGATATATTTTAGTTAATTATGTCACATTGAAATGTCGGCTGCCGTACAGAGAAGAATATTAGGAACGATTGAAATACTGGTGCGCATATAACTATTTTATGCCAATTTATACCAAATATCCTCAGTGGAAATTTGAAATAACATCACAACTGAAACCCAAATACGTTTAAATTGGACCCTTGGACACAATAGCACGTGCAGAACAACTATCAAAATTGGCTGCCCCGTCAAATTCTGAATAGAAGGGCAGTAAAGTAAGTAATGTTTTGAAAATTAATTGTTTTTCAACAGGGGAAAACTACACAGTAATAAAACCAATGTTATAATCGGTGTGGAGATAAGGACAATTAAACAGCACAAATGAAATCTATCTTAAAAAATAGAGAACAAGAGACTATGGAGGTTAATTCAAAGGGAAGGGCCAACCAGCGAGAGTGATGTTTAAAGCAGAAAAGTCCTCTGTAATCTTTGCTTACTTGCAATCATTTCACAGTTATAACAAGTCAAACATTTAATTTACAATTTATACTGATTCACTTGCTTACGGTAATAATGATTAACAGTAATGATAATATAATAATAGTAATAATAACAATAATAATAATAATAATAATAATAATAATAATAATAATAATTTAACCTGAGTAAGCCTACTTATTATTGGAGCAAATATTGAATGTCCTTATCTTGCACGCAAGTATGTCTGGGCGCGTTCTCTAATAACAATGTGCATACTATCCACCAGCCCATTTTGTTGATGTCTGCTGCAGCTGCATAAATTCGTTGCAGCATGACATCTCTCTATGTAACCTCTGTAGCTCATGCCTTTTCTTTTATATAGCTCCTGAATAGAAGTCCAGAGGCGTTAAGTCAGGAGACCGTGCCGGCTATGCCACAGGACCTCCCCTACCTATCCATCGACCTGAATAATGTTTATCAAACTATTGAAAAACAGGAATTGTGAAATGTGCCGGTGCGCCATTCAGCTGATGCCACATGTGCTGACCTGTATTGCTTCTTGAAGGAAATGAAGATAATGTACGCATCCTATTCTCTCTTGCAACACGTATGGGCCAATTAAATTGCACCGACTATTCCAGCTCAGACGTTATTACTAGGCCACCTCAGTTTTGAATTAAAAATATTTAATCTGTTATAGGCTACTATGAAACGGGTAAAACATTTAACAAAAATGACAAAGGGTGTTCTAAGGTAGCAACAAATTTTAATTTGAACAGTTTTATAAACAAACCCAAAATAATGGTTTTCAAAGGACAAAACCACGTAAGATATAAAATTGTTATTAATAACAAAAATGTTTAACAAGTAATTACTTTTAATTACCTCGATTGCTGTCTCTTTTCATAAATGCTGGCGTAAAATTACCCAAATTTCAGAAACTTTTAGGTACCTACAATAAAGTTGACGTTATTGAAAAAGTCCGCCTACAATGAATTTCGAAATTTTACAAAGTAATGACAATTCCAATTTTATTATACGACACAGAACATAGACCCTAACATTGGGACAACTTCGAAGAACTGGAGCAGCAGAAATAAGACTATTAAAGCTTTTGGCAGGACAGACTCTCTATGATGACAAAAGGAGGAATTAAATATAACTACCATAACCGATACCATACCAACATACCGAAACAACAGGTATGAATATGTATCATGGATAACCGTCAACAGACTACCTCAGAGGCTATTTCACTACAGTCCTTTTAGAAAGAGAGACTTTGAACGAACAAGAAAGCAGCGGAGAGACAAGAGTTCATCCTGAAGGACAGAAGGTCTAATCCAAAATAGTTTATGTTGATGAAAATGACAATAGACATTTCTGTTCTAAACATCGCTCTGGTCCACGTCTTCACCCGTTGACATTACGTTTCCAATGAAAATACATTCAACTCATTTTTTGTGAGAAGTGGCTTATTCGAATGTCATCATGATCTTCTCATGTATGTAATCACGTATATAGTTTAAATTATGCGAAAGTTTGTATTGGTTTTAGGCAAGATAAAGAAATCAAAAGTAAAATAAGTCTGTATATCTCTTATTTAGAGAGGGACGGCAATTAATTTTTCCCCAGAACGTAAGGACTCGTAAATACTGCCCTGATGATGATGATGATGATGATGATTATTATTATTATTATTATTATTATTATTATTATTATTTTGATTATGATATCTATCAATAACCGTAGAATATAGGAACATAATTAAAACCTTTTTGATACGTTTTTGAAGCATTAAACTTGTTCCATTCTTGTCATGAGGTCTCTAGTAAGCTTCTACGATTGCCCATAGAGTACAACAGGTGGATGAGCTCTAAATTCCTCATTTCATCTATGTCGAATTCAATTGGTCCAGATGCTATTAAAGGGGAAGCACGAGCAGAGAGGATGAGCTATATGGTTATTTTATTGGATCCAGATTAAATGGGAATGTTCCATGAACATAAAAGCAGCTTTTCACATAGCTCAATCTGCATACTGATTCCGTCAAACTATCTCGGTTTCTACAGAGTTAATTCGATATATAAAAATGTTTAACTTTTCAAGAGATATCAGTATTATCACCGCTAAAATTTATAAAGATGTAGTACATTTATAGCACTATTCAATAACTTTAATTTCAAACTAAAATATTTTTATATGACTTAATTTATTATTCATGAATGACTTAATCTCATAAATTGTCGAATAGTAGGGGAGAATTCAAAATGAGTATTCATATAGATGACATTTGAAGAAACTTTAAAGTAAATGACGATTGTTTATCCTTTAAAATAAATCATCTAAATCAAATACAGCTTTGAAATTATTTAAAAAAATTGGTGAGAAGATTCAACATGTTTAGCATAACACGAAGTTAAAAGAGTCTTCGCTAGATGCTGCGTGTGTGAAACTGTAAGCGTGCTACCATCTGTCGAGTGTTGCGTAACTACTTGCAAGTAAATAAGCTGTAAGGAGAAGTATATCTCTAATGATAAAAAAAAAAATTAAACGAAGATGTATTTTCGCAATATTCGATGTTCTGTGAATCCCTTATTACTATTTTGTTTGTGTTTTGTGTGTTTTACATATTTCTACACAGCTATTAATTGCAACGTTGTACTTTTGATTGTCGATCTCGTTGAAATGTGCTTAGCTTTCGTTTCGATGTGATCACAAGTGGATGAGTTTTTTTCTTCCAACTTTCCTTTACTCATTCGTAGATTGGACTCTTTCCAAAGCTCTAAAGGAGGCAACGTGCTTGAGTTGGAACCCAACTTTCACTGTCATACAATAATGCTGGCAGAGCCACTGTTTTATAAAGCAATTCTTGTTTCCTTTTTTTTCTCTGAGAGTTTTTGTACGATATAAAATTAACTTAATATGTATTTATTATAAAATCCACCGGCTCTAGATAGCCGTGTAGTTGATACAACGTCGCTGAATAATCAATAAAGAACTTTGGGGGACCACGGATCAAGATGATTGTTGAAACTGCTGAAATGACAATGCAAAACCAAATTCTGTTCTAAAAAAAGAAATTTTCTTAGAGTTCTGATCATTAATGTCATACAAGGTGGGAGGTGTTCAATAACGTCTTTGTAAGAGACGAATCTTTAGTTTAGTGTGAATGTAAAAGTCCTCCATCATTTTGTTCCTATGCACATAGATTTCGCATAAAAATAATTATTGACATAGAATACGTCTCTCCCAACACCCGAGATCTGTATCGAAACAGAAGTGGCAGAATTTCAAATCCTCGCTGTAACAACACTATGAGCCACAGCTAAATGCTAATGTTTAGTTAGATCTTGAACCAATGTAACTTGAGTGATAACTCCAAATGGCACCACCTCCCCTCGCTATGAGGATGAGAGCGTCGAATTTGCGTATAAAATTATCCGTGCTACACGGCCTCTCTCAGTGGTATATCTCGACATCGTAAGCAGCTACAGACTTGTGCGACCATTCGTTTCATTTTTAATCGCGTGTTCTACAATATTAAAGTGATAATGCCGTACACTTTGAGTGAATCTTAGCGAAGAATTTGTTATGGCCTAGCACTAATTTAGGAATATCGTTTCATATGAAGAAAAATATTGCATCCCTTCATTAATTATTTCCCTTATCATTGACCATACTCTCCATTTGCAAACAGAAATGAAAATTAAACATTCAAACCAACATTACTGTACAAATCTAGTTTTCAGATAACGCTTCCTATGAAGCAGACTTGAATAATTTCAAGAGAAAAATTGTTCCGGGACCGGGTATCGATCCTGGGATCTTTGGCTGAACGCACTAATATTACTGTAGTTTCATTCTCGAAATTGGATGACGTATTCTACGTGCCGGTGTATCCCTACCAGAGCGCAAATTTTTTGTTGCGAAATTAAATAGACGGGAGACGGCAATCTCATTGAGGACCAATGAAGCACTGGGTATCTTATTTAAATATAATTACTATGAAAAGAAATTCGGTTCATGCGTGTGTAATTATCATAATTTTAATTATTTATTTTACGAATAAAAAATCGATAAGTAGTACTTATCTTGAAAATAAAATATCAATTAACTTAAAAATATTCAATTATATTATTAATAAAATATCGATTATAAGTTTTTATTTATGTTAATAATAAAATATCGATTAGAAATACGTGTCCTTAGTAGAGGGATCGAGAAATAAATGCTTACCATTTAAAATCAGGTGAAGATATTGTTTTCATTTACATCTGACAAGATGCAGAAACTGTCCAAGTTTATGCACCAATGGTTTGAAAACAGTTGCATTTCAAGCGCATGCGCACTTACATTTATCGTGAAAAGCCTGGCGCCAATCAGTAAAACATTCCGTCATTGGACCATTCTTCTTCATCGAGGCGACAATCAAAGTGAATGTGTGTCTGGACATGCGCAGAACATTTGTTGGCTTCTTGAATGCAAACTTTCACAATAGGTTGATCGGAAAAGGAGAACCCTTGCCTGGCCATCTAGGTCACCCATCTTGGCGCCCATTGACCTTCCTCTGGGGCTTTGTGACAAGTATTGTGTACGAACGTGATACAGTTGACACTTTGGAGAAACTGAGACAACGCATTATAAATGCAGCTGCGATAATCACTGCACAAATGGTATGGAACCTTGGCAGAAGGTTGAGTACTTTTTGGATGTCTTCAGGGTAGCTCGAGGCGCACACATCGAGTTGCACTGACCATTCTCCGAGACTCTGAGAGTTTTTACATCAAGTTATAAAAAAGTTATGTTATAAAACCATTATTTATACTTTAAATTATCACTTAGTTCTCGATCGCTCTAAGCGGGACACGGTGTATTTATCTCGAATATTATATCCGTCATATTTTGGGTAGATCAACAACAAGGGAATAAAAAATAAATAAAATATATTTAAAATAAAATAGTAGAGAATTTAAACACTTTCCACGTTCTAACTTTTAT
Source organism: Periplaneta americana (assembly GCF_040183065.1). Taxonomy (NCBI): domain Eukaryota; kingdom Metazoa; phylum Arthropoda; class Insecta; order Blattodea; family Blattidae; genus Periplaneta; species Periplaneta americana. The sequence goes on along the minus strand of NC_091122.1, from coordinate 133,124,427 downwards.
TAAATGTATTTTAAATTTTGTAATCTTTATTTATTTATTTATTTTATTCGATATTTATGTTATTTATTCATTTATTAATTCATTCATTCATTTATTCGTTAATTAGTTTGTTGGTTTGTTTGTTTGATTGCTTATTTATTTGTTTGTTTTTCATGTTTGCTAGTTTGTTTATTTCTGTAAGTATTTGTGTATTTCTTGTATTTATTTTTATTTATTCATTTTCTATTTATTTTTATTTATGTGCTTACTTACTTTATTTATTTTTTTCAAATAGTTTAATGATTCTGGGATTGTATTGTCATCTCACTTGATCGCATTATAACTGATATGAAGCTCTTGTCGTTGAATAACTCTATTCCTCCTGTGATTCACTGCTAATTGACCGAACAAATAAACTCAGAGGAGACAATACTATAAGCGTTCTTGTGTGCGTTAAACCGGCGTCAGCGTTGAAGTTTCAACTTTCGCCACGACTCGACTGGCCTTTGCCGGGTTATAACATGAAGATGAGACAGACATATTGCATGTTATTTTTACAATGATGATATAGACTTTCAATTTCACATGCGTTGACAAAGCTGAAAAGATTTGAAGGCAACATCACCACATTTTTATCCCATTATTTTGTTGTCATAGGGTTTGTCTCGGTGTTGCCAAATAATTTCATACAGAAGCAAGCACAATATTCGATGTATTAAATAATCCCATCCACTCACCACACCTCTCTGGCGAAGCAAACAAAACCGAATCCATTTGAGAGGATTATTTTATTACAGAGCATTTCACGAATATTTTTCGTCAGAGAGATTCTAAAAACACTAATGACACACAACTCTGGTCAGGTTTTCAATATTCGAATACCACAGCACTCACAGTTATCACGTACGCCAGTACGAATTTATTTAGTACTAGCCGTACCCGTGCGCTCCGCTGCACCCGTTAGAAATAAATATAAAGTAATTATATAATTAAAATAGGACATTTGATCCAGGGAATATTCGTATTTGATATAAGGATAAATCGTTTATTATGTTACTTAATTTAAATTGTATTTGCATAATTAAAATGCGATCATTTTGATCCAGAGACCACTCATTTGGTCATAAAAATTATTTTAGGAAATACAGGAAACGAATGTACAGAATAACCTATCAAGTTTTCTCTGCATAAGAAGCTATTTTAATCTTACCTGTCCTCGATTCACTCAGAAGTTACTGTAATAACATTATAGCATTATGTCCATATAGAGAAACTACACTTTCCAATGGTGAATTAATAATTAATTATACAAATCGGTTAATTTAGCTTCTGATATTACTTCATACAAACACAGAAGCATTCTCTGTAGGCTATTTTTCATAGCTTTCGATTGTTGCTGTCCAAGACCCCTTATAGACGAAGTCATTTGTTTTTTAATTCATTACACGGCCTTAGATGGCAGTTATTTTAATATTAAAACTCATTTATCTCATTAAATATCAGTCCTATCAAAATTTTTCAAGGAATAAAACTTATCGGAAATTAGTTTAAAGACACTTTTGTTATGTAAAATGTTTCACAAAAATCAATAATAAGCGAGATATTTCGATTTATTTAATTCAGGCCCCCTTATAACCCCCCTTTTAAATAATGTATTTTGAATGCCATATAGCCTAAAATCTAAGTTACAACGAACTTGATTTATATTCTAATTTTCATCGAAATCCGTTCAGCCATTATCGCGTGAAAAGGTAACAAACAAACATACAGACAGACAGACAGACAGACATACAAACAAAAATTTAAAAAAAGCGATTTTCGGTTTCAGGGTGATTAATTATATATGTTAGGACCAATTATTTTTGGAAAATCGAAAATTACCAGAAAAATGTCGGCTACAGATTTACTATTAGTATAGATGAAGTTCTGTTCATACCAGTACTATCGGCTATTTGGCATGAGGTTATTGCATTTGGGAAATGTGTAGGATTGGAACACATCTTAATATTTGAGTAGATATTAATGATTATTGGTATTACTTCTTATCATAAAAGTTTCCCACATTAAAGATGATGCAAGTCTTAGATGATTTTAATGTCATCATCGTCATCCTCCGGGCAAGCACTCGACCTAATGATCTTTGCGGTCTCAAAAACAGATCCTACCAGCCCTTTAAGTATTGGGAACTTCATGAACTTGCTGTAATTATCCACTACAGTCAGTAGGAATTATACGTTGTCTGTATTCTGCTTTTATATTTTCCATTCTCTGTGTTTCTCTTTTAAATACACAATTTGTAATAACTAGTATTTAATAAAACTGTCTGCTTATTTCTTTTAGTCTTCAGTTTTGTTTTCTGGTACCTTATTCTTTTGACCTGTGAAACACTGCGCGGCGTTTGTGCTATCGTCTACCGCGGCATTTTTTACCGTGTGCGAGTATCGTATTGTACTGCTGTTGCAACTGTACATAAATAGTTTGCTTAGCGATTTATAGACATGAAATCATTTTGAATGTAAACTTACAGATTTTATGAAAAGAGGTACTGAAACTGGTCGCCTTGTTTTCCATAAGTTTTGATGTCTCTTTAAGGAACTATTCGTTACTCTCTGTAGTTCTCATTGAGAAATATTGATAATCATCTGAAGGATATTAAATTTTAGTTCTTACGGAGTGTATGGGTTTGTTTATACAATATCTTCTTACCGTACTTATTACTTAGTGGAAAAAGTCGTTTTGTGTATGTCGGGGGGAACGAGGGGCCGCCAATTTTCTCCGACTAAGTTTGGTTCCTCTTCCATAGATATGTAAACTAAAAAAATAATCGATATTGGTGCTCTGTAAAAGCTAGAATCCTACATGAAGTGCCTCTTCATGAAGAGACCGAGGGGCTACCATGTTTTTCCGACTAAATTTGGTTCCAACTCCATGGATATGTAAAATCACAAAATAATCCTTATTGGTGCTCTGAAAAAAAAAATAGTACCCTTCATAAAGTGCCTCTCCATGAAGATAAAAATATTATTGATCAGTAGTGCTACATGAGCGTTGAAAGAATGACAAGATTTTTTTTTAATTAAGAGCATTTGATACCTACACAAACGAGAATACGATTTTCGCTCCCCTTTTAGAGAATTAATCGATAAAGAGCGTAATTTTTGCTTGTTTTCAACATGACTCTGCCACAGCTCATACAGTCTATATTTCGATGGCAGGAATTAGTAACGTTCAACCAAGATAGCGTTATTTGTGTGTATTTGTAGCCCCTTCGATCCCCCGACCAAACCCCTTGCGACTTTTATCTTTGGGGAAATTAAAATATGTGTAATGCAAGACAAACACACGTGTGTGTGTGTGTGTGTGTGTGTGTATATATATATATATATATATATATATATATATATATATATCAGAGATAGCCAGCATTTCTCAACGAGAACTATAGTGAGTGAGTGATGGATAATTTTTTAAAGGTGCCACGAAGATGTTAATTTCCAGCGTCTCTTTCGTAATCTATTGCCTTGGTTTTCTAATATGAATATAATCATCGTTCTTATTGGTGTGTTTACCTTATTTTTCACTTCTGAAATGTTACTTCCCATTATTTACACATAAAGTACTATCTGTAAAATATGTCTGTTTTCTAAAATATCTTATCTGCTGTAAATACGTTAAAAATTACTGTCATCTTTAACGCCTTTTCTTTCCAAATCTATAGAGATGTCCGTTAAAAGATTTGATTTTGCATTATTTTTACATTCTTGCTTTTCTTCACTGTCTTCTTCTTATATACTTGGCACTTAGACAGATGCTGTTTCCCTCATAGATTCCTTTATGCTCTATATTTCTTTGACACAGAGATTTTTTAGCGAAGACCAACTTCAGTATTTTTTAATACTTTCTACATACTGCAGTCAATTGTCACGGTTTTCTTTTACTTTTTCATTCACTGCATCAGCTCTTAATTCCATTCATATAACTCCAGGATTAATACGATCTCCTTTTGCACATCTCTTTGTTTTCTTTGAAAGTTTAATATCTATTCTTTGAATTCTAGATAATATGCTTATGATATTACTCAGCTTTCTTTCCATATAATAGCCCTCCATGAGCCATTGTTCTATAAAACTTTATTATGTTCTTTATCTTGCATCCGAGAATATTGGGTATGGCATATGAATTGTTTGAAATCTAGCTCAGTTTTTACTACTATCTTTGTCCATAATCGTAAATAGACTATAAATTTACAGTGTGAGCAGTCGAAACTCATCGTCTTATTACTGATTACCTGTTTTTTCGATAGCGTCTTTATCTCAAAAGTTTTTTTTCTTTTAGATATTATCGTGTTGTATTGTTCACTTATCTCACTCAATAATATTGATATGTAGACCTACCTTCTACATACCACGTTGTATATTTTGCCATTCTCTTATGAAATCAATGTGTTGGCTTAGTATAAAACACCTCAAAAATATCTCTATATATTTCAGGCTCTTAAAACTCGTTGTTTCCAATTTAGGTAATAACATCTTTATAGATATTTTAAAAATTCAAATAGGTGAAACTTGGTTCCCAAGTTATTTTTTAATAATATTATGTAATCATACATTTGTATAATGCGTATTTTGTATTTGATTAAATATTAGAGTGAAATTTATTTAGCAATAATTTATCGTGATATATTGGTTGCTACTTAATTTTGCGTTCGCTATACGTATTGTTTCCAATTTTTCTTGGTAAAGGTAAATGCGGTAGATTCCAGTTGCTTTCCGCACACCACTCTCTCTTTCGCATCTTAAAAGATCCCAGGGGTCGGGAGAAGAGTTCGGGGCAGAAGAAGTTATCAGATGATAAACGACATTAAGATATATGCAGTCCACACCTCTGAAGTAACGATTAGCGCGTCTGAAGTAACGATTAACCAGGTGGCCCTGGTTCGAATCCCGGTTGGGGGCAAGCTGGATAACTCTTGATGCTGGACCCTGACTCATTTCACAGGCATTATCACCTTCATCTCATTCAGATGCTGAATAACCTGAGATGATGATAAAGCGTCGTAAAATAACCTAATAAAATAAAAAAAATTATATGCATCATATGAGGAGATAAAAAAGGAAGGCAGAAAATAGCAGAGACTGCAGAATGCTGGGTTTGCAGTGAAGACTTGCTCTTGGGCAGAAGACTATGAATGAATATATACTGGGTGTTCATTTCAAAGTGTGTCATGACGTCACTGTTGTTGAGTCACCGATTTGAAGCGAGTTTCAGCTTATATGTCAGAGAAGTTGCCTATTATTTAAGGCGTTCTTCAATCTGAACTTGAGAACGTGTACGGTATAACTTGAACGTCGTAGCAACAGATGGCGGTCTGTACGGTCTGTGTGCTACCATAACCTCTTTCGAACTGTGTTTTGCGCCGGCAAGTCGTACGCAGGGTATTTGTTATCATCTGTTGCGTACGGTAACATTCCACAACACAAATCAAATGCTCCGTGTCCATGTTGACCGTCGAAGTAAATGTGAACAAATACGTAAGTAATCGTCTTAACCCTCTCCCCATATCCCGACAATACGTATTTCCAAACAGTTCACATTCCTGCCACTACCGGCGTTACCGTACGTATCGGTACGTACTCTTCAGAATGAACGCCGTACTTGCTAGGCAACTTCTCTCGCATTTAGGTAATACGCCTCTGCGGAAGTGTAGGAAGATTGAATTCTCTAGGCTCATCGGCTAGCCACATGACGGCATACAGCGAGCCATGACACACTTTGAACTGAACACCCAAGTGTATATATATATATATATATATATATATATATATATATATATATATATTTATTTATTTATTTATTTATTGAATGGATATATGTATTGATGCTTCCTTTCGGAATCTTTTTCAACTTTTAGGTACGTGTGGCTTTATGTATTCGCTTCCTTTCCCTATATTCGCGACTGTTAGGCACTCACTCCAACAAGATATCTTCTCTGGCGCCTTCTCTGTAGATGACGCCACACAAAAGAAGTCTGGTATCTTGGACTGCTTGCTCATAAGGAACAAACTTTGTCCTCAAATTGTTAGCGGACTACGTAACAATTTTCTTCAATATAATTAAATTGTATTAGCAAATTGTACCAATATTATTAAACCATAAAATCTAGCGAACATTTATTTTATTTATTTTATTGGGTTATTTTACGACGCTGTATCAACATCTCACGTTATTTAGCGTCTGAATGAAATGAAGGTGATAATGGCGGTGAAATGAGTCCGAGATCCAGCACCGAAAGGTTCCCAGCATTTGCTCGTAATGGGTTGAGGGAAAATCCCGGAAAAAACCTCAACGTGGTAACTTGCCCCGACCGGGATTCGAACCCGGGCCACCTGGTTTCGCGGCCAGACGCGCTGACCGTTACTCCACAGGTGTGGAAAGCTAATATTTAAATAGCCTACATATTTGATAAGCTCGCGATATGCACCTATAGAACCAATTCTTGTACTTTGAGCGTGGCAAATGGCTGAGGATGGGGACGGAGCGGAAATTGTTGCCTGTTTTCAGTAACTATGTAACAACGTGTAAAACATTTTTTATGGAATAAAATAAATTACATAGATATAAAGCTTTTATTTATTCTTTTATGCTCGATCATGCCGAAATGTAGACTAATTATACACCTGGTAGCGGTCCTTTAATGCATGTCATTAAAGTACACCTACTCATTAAAGTACAGGTCTTCAGCCAATGATAAATCAGCTTACATGTGTTCAGCCAATGACAAGTCAGCTTTGTACCGTTATAAAACCGCAAGTATCGATTATTCTCGGATATGCAATCGAAAGAGAATTAGCGAAAAGTCACGGAGGCTGGAAATCCAATACTGTCGCAGAAGGTTATGTTCTGTTACTATAATAATTAGCGTTAATTGTAAATAATATTAAAATAAATTCAATTTGTCATCTCGTTTTTCAATGTCGAATTCAATAATCAAGGTTATAATATTATAATATTATCAAGTTTAACGGGACTACGTCAAGGTCAATGACATTATTGTTCCTCGGAAAAAATCAATACTTTCGCGTTTGCGCACATCTCACAATTCACGACCTGGAACAAGGTCACTTCCGATCTTGTCGGATACAAATAAAATGTATACATCTGAATACCGGTAATTTCAAGTTAGAAATATGGTGGAGCATAAAAAGTCGTATGAAACTCGCCTATAATGGTAATTAAGAAGCTCGTATGAAAATTATGAAACGAGCGGCTCGTTTCATAAATATCCATACTCGATTCTTAATTACTATCATTATAGGCTCGTTGCATAATGTACTATTATTTACATACAAACATGTGTCTAACTTTTCAGCTACAGAGTTGTTGGCACTTAACGATGTTACTCGTGAGCTTCACTTATATTTTGTCTAGCGCAGACTAGCAGATAACCGCTATTCTCTGTTAAGAGTCTGGATGATATTGGTAATTCTTGTGTGAGATCTAAATCTGTGCCCGTTTTGTCTGCATTTTATTAACAGTAATCTCACTAGAGGTTTTGATTTATCTAGAGAAAATCAAAACTCGAGCGTGATTTAACTGACTGTTAACACGATTAGAATAAACTATATAAAGATTAGAAGAAATAAAGTACTCTAAAACAGTAAAATATTAATTGACTTACTGAAATTCTATTTCACTAATGTTAGCTTCACGAAAACGCTTGAACGGAGCCGCCATTTTCAGTTGACTGTCCATGCTGTAAACAAATGAGTCGGTTAGAATCATAACTCACATGTTCCAAAAATGAACATTTTCACAAATGAGGGAAAACATATTTGTAATACTTGGAGCCCATTTTCTTCAAAATAAAGTTAATAAATGAAAGAGCAATGATTAAAAACTACTATTCAGGTTTGTAACTGCATTTATTTATACAGGAATAAAAGTTATTTAGCTTTAAATTATGGATCATACGAGTTTTGACAATGACCTTTGGATCGTGAGTGTTCTGAGAGTGCTCCGTTTGGAACATGTGAGTTTAGAAAGTGACTAGTTAGGATCATGTGGGATTTGACAATAACAAATTGAAATATTACACAATAACATTACCGCAAGCATATTTTTAAATTGAATGTAAAACAATAGGTGTCCAATTATTAAATTTTTCAGTTGAGTACATGTTACAAAATAATATAGGCTAGTACAATATAAATTGAGGAGTCCAGTCAGAGAGAAGGATATGTCACAAATCTTGGAATAGGGAAATTAGGTATCCTCAGAATAGCCTGAGAATTTATGGTGGAAATTTAAATTCCAGAGGGCTAAGCTATTACCAGAGTTATTGCAATTATGACACAACATTCTAGAGACGAGAAAACTAAATTTTCTTAGAAAAGCGGTTTCTCCCCGTATTTGAGTCGACCCATCAATTTACAACCTATAAAAGAAATACTGATTCTAAATTTTATTGAAACTCAAATTTTCGTTACTACGTTCCTTTATATCACAAGACTAATATCTGCTTCCATCAATTCGCACATATGTTCAGTATTGTCCAGTTGATTATTATTCACGGCACCATCAATTATATACATGTAGAACTTGAATATATTACAATTGTGATAAAGCACTAGGTCCTGCTTAATTTACCAATACATCTGTAGGAGCCAAGCAGAATCAGAAAAGAATATTAACCTGGCTAATTTGGCCTGGTTTCTTTTCGTTATTTCTGGAGCTGCTACACATTTCCGTGTTCGTCCTCTTTATCCAACAGCTAATACGTTCTCTTCCATAATATTACGCTTACAAAATGCTCAATTACAGCCGCTAAATTAATTGATATTTATAAAAACAACAAGACACATGTAAGATACTCATCCATAACCCTATTCTACACAACAAGGAATAGAGAAGCGGGAGGGAAATACTGATCGGTGATTCGTCGAGAAGCGCTATACAACAGAACTCACAAGATCCAGTGGATCATGAGACTTTTGACAGAAACCGGGAAGTTTGTCGCCTGTTTACACAAGCATCATGTAAGAAATGTGAAAAATTAACCCCTGAATCGTGTTCTACGCAGATAACCGCATGGGAATATACCGGTATCTCAATTTCTCATTTTTAGAGCATGTGAGTTATGACTTTAACAGACTCAAATGGCGATCGCAAACATGTGTGTTACAGTACCCTTTTTTTTAATCTTCTCAGATAGTACGATAAAGAATTTGCAGTTTGAAATATTGACAAAGAAACAAATGGTAGGGAGGTGATAAAAACGAAAGTATATAAAGATTAGAAGAAATAAAGTACTCTAATGCAATAAAATATGAAGAGTTCGCGGGAAAAATGATGAATGCCACAGTTTTGTTAAAGTTGATGTCATTATCTAATTCAATGGATCACTACGAAATTTAATGTTGTTCTTATGAAAAATGGTAAAAAGGAGAATTATCACCACGAATACAGTAATCCTTTCCTTTATTTTCTATAGAAACAGCACTACATCTTGCAGTTATAGACTCAATTAGATCATTATCTAATCCTTAACAGAAATGTGACATTCATCGTTTTTCCCGCGAACTCTTCATATATATTGATTTACTAAAATTCTATTTCACAAATGTTACCTTCATCAAAATGTTTGAACGGAGCCGCCATTTTCAGTCAGCTATCTGTGCGGGAAACAAAATAATGATGATCGCAAAGCATGTTTTATAATACCGTAAAGAATTTGCAGTTTGAAATGTTGGCAAACAAAGAAACAAATGCTAGGATAGTGATAAAATTAAACAAACACTAGGGAAGCGATAAAATTGTGCGATAAGCAGCCATGATTGGTTGAAAGAAGTCCTTTCGTACAGTTTTATTGGTCAAAAGTAGTATGACGTAGTAAAAGTGTAATAGTCATATAAATATGCGTTTTATTCTTTTATTATAATTATACAGAATTTTAATGAATTAAGTGAAAATAATTTTCAGACGTAGAGAAGAATGAAAGAAACTAAGATATCTCACATACTTTCTCGTATCTCTCAATGTTTTGACATACTACAACATTCTCATATTTTAGCCGAAAACATGTAGTATTTATCTTGCGAAAGAGCCTGAACTTTTCAGCGATTACTAATTTCTCATCGTGCTATTCAAGCGACTGTAAAAAGTAATTTGTATATGGGTGAGTACCTGGTCTTGAAAGATATTACATGGATTGATGGATAAAAGTAGGGTTATTCGCTTCCCAATATTACCATACATGCTCTCTCGATGACACAGAACATAAATCAATAAAACTGGAGTATGAGTTATTGCCTGCGAGGGTGGACGGTCACCATTACGACCTAATGGCTCTATTGCGTTAACCCTCCAAATAATCACATTCCCAAACCACGCTAGCTGACCACATTAAGTTCCGATTGGAATATAAGTTCAGAGCAAGCAATCCAAATCGTCCCTAGACCAGCCCCCTACGTGCGTCGTCAGCCAACGATCGGGGAATACTATATAACGATAACGGAATGGAGATCAGATTGAATGATGTTGACACCTGACAGAAACGGGAGTACCCTGAGGAAAGTGCGAACGGCGAACTTGTCCATCATAAATGTCACTATGGTTTTCCAATAAAACAAAGAAGCTATGACCTGACCAAAACTCAAACCCGGACCGTTTGAGTCACAGATCGAAGCCCTGGTTATTATTGTTCAGCTCACCGCTACTTCGTAACTTTTTTTTTTTTGCAAAAACACTGATTTATAGAAGAAAGTATTTTCCCTGGACTAAAAATATAATATGGCTTTGGTATGAAGTAGCGGAGATGTGCTGAACATACAGGGACATCATTTTATTTTTACTAACATTTCTAATATTAACCTGGCTATACCTTTGGCTTAAAGGTTGTGAACCGGAAACACCCCTTCCACTGGAGTTCAATGATACTGGCGTAAGATACAAACAAATCACTTTACTAGGTATAGGAGGGATGAAAAGTAGTTGATCCATTTACGTAAAGTAGGAAATATCGCAATTTTGAGTTTGATAATTTTCATTAGGTTTTTTTTTAATCAAAATACAGTAAAATATTAACAATAAGTGTTTTTGCTCTCGAACTGAGCTGTCCGTTCGGACGTATTCATTATGCAGCGCATATTATACTATCTATAGCACGTTAGCGTACAATATAGAGAATGAAGTTAAATTGAAAAATAATCATAATATGGATATTTAAACACATATTTGAAAATGATAGCTGTTCATTTCTATACAGGTTTCAATTCTTTTTTGCATATTATCGCACTATATACAGTACTATTGTACCTAATTCCAATTACCAGTTTCGTCTTTCGTACTACTAACTTATGTTGAAATAATTCTGTACCAACTCTATAAAAGAGTACCTTACGTACAGTATATTCAATCTTCACTTCTGTCCGATCCGAAAAGATAAAATTATTCAGACATTCTATTTATTATCCGTTTAAGTGGTTTTGTCGAGAGTCGTAGAAAGGAGGGAAATCACGTGACAGTTAATTACTTAACGAGGCCTTTTTATTTAAGTTATTTTAAACAGTTGTATAATATTACGTAGACGTCCAATTCCTAACAGAAATTAATGTTTTGAGAAAAGAGCTAAGACAACCCTGCCACAAAGGGGCGGGCAGAAGTGGGTGGGGGAAACCGGGATGCGACATAGGCAAACGGACGACAGTACCTGTGCGAGAATATGATTCAATATTGAAAGCGAACATATTTCTGGAACGTACTATACTCTCTAACTCAGTACTGTTTGTGTTTACTAAGACCGTAAGGCAACTTTGACTGTATACGCTTGGTTCTGTGTGGAGATCGGTTGCAAGTTCACTAGTAGAGGGGATGGGAGTGAAGTACATTCAAAAACTCAGGTACAATAAAAATTGAAGTAAAAATAAAATGATGTCCCTGTATTTAAAACGAACTAAACTGCTCTGCTATCGAAGAGACATGAGTTAAGAATTCCATACAGTTCTTCATTCTCTCGGTTAATTATGAATATACAGTAGTAAGTATGATTATGCATTTCTTATTGAAGCAAAAATTTGCGTTCGCAGCTTTTGTGTCTTAAGGTTGAAGTTCAGGTAAAGAGGTTTAGACATTGCTTGAAAAGGGAAATTTTATTACCTCAAAATTACTGGATTCACGGAATGTTTTAAGTAAATTCGTCACGTCCGTTAACATATTATGTCCATGGATGTGACAGTTAATCAATGGACAAGACTAAAAGTTAATTGTAATAAATTCGAATTTTTTTTTTAAATTGTGCAGTACTGTAGAGGTAGATTTACAAACAAACAAACAAACAAACAAACAAACGTAGAGTTTACTTATAAACATCTGAATTCTAGCACCAAATGAGCAAAATTCATATTTGGAAGCAGTTCAGTATTATTATTATTATTATTATTATTATTATTATTATTATTACTATTATTATTACAACTAATTATTTAGTATTATTATAACTAATCATTTTCTATTAGTATATATAAATCCCACGAGGGTAGCTGCCCTTCAGTAAGGGTTGCCAAAAGACACAGCATACTAAACAAATAAAATAAATATAAACATTTGCGTTGTCACTATTTACGATTTTTATTTTCAAATGGAAGCTACTCTTGGGAAAGAACTTTTATTCAATAATAATTAGTAATCAAATAGAATATAAGGAAATTTAGGTGTACAGGTGATTACGTAAAATCTGAACAGAATATTTCATTACGGCTATAGCAATAATTTTCAAAATATTTAAAGGAATTCCAAAAGACTTAAAACATTCAACTGAGAATTTTAGAATTGTTCCCCTTGCTCCGAACAATAGGCCAATTACTTCAATCTGTCCGTGTATATGATAATAATCTCTAAAGTATTGAATTGTAGGGTCATAGATGATCTTCTTTTCTTCATGTACTGCTACAGGTTGTTCAACTACAGTTTCAAAGCAATGGCTAAAAACATAAAATTTGCAGGTATCAATGGGTCCATAATAAAAACATAGTATTATTTACAGGAAGGGGTATTTTAGAAGAATCATATAAAAATGACATAATATACTTAATTCTATTTTTTTTAATTTGTCATTGATGAATTTCGTTAGTTTAGGTTTTTAAATAAAGGAATTTAATATCTTAGAACAGAACTTGAGCTGTTTTTTAAACCAGCAGTTGTAAAACTTCAGATTCAATTAATAGATTTTTGTACTGTTTCTTCTTGCGTAATTTTTTCTCTTATTCATAGATAAAAATATTTAGGAAATGAGAATAAAGGATTAAGAAAGGAACCAATGTAAAAGGTGGGTATTAAAAAGACTATTGTCAGGTACGTAGTTACGAGAAATATTTGAAGTGAATTTAATGCTAAAATACCAAAATTTGATCTAGGTAAGTAATAGAGTTTAATAAAGTTAGTAACAACTAAGGCAAAACCATACCAAAAATAATTTTTATCCCAATTGTAAATTTTGGATAATTTTACTTTCAAAATGCACATAATCTAGAGAATTTCCCAAACATATAGTATTCAAATAGACTATACAATAGTTATTCGTTTAATGGCATGGTATTCTCATAAAAATAGTTTATAATTACCATAATTTATTTCAAAGAGCAATACTTCCTGACGTTTTGCCAACGAAGCATCGTTGTCTTACCAAAATCTATTGCTTATTTGTCTGGTAAAGTCTTGTCGGTTTTATTACTTGAGATATTTCTGGAAGTGATGAGGACTCTCTCGACTTTTATGCACATTTTTTCGGTCCTGTCCGTTTGTTCTGTGAACTTTATATGCGAAGTCGTTTAGATCTTAAACACTGGAAGAGTAGAGGCAGCTCGTATGCACATCTGGCCTGCCAGGTCTCCTGGAAAAAGTAGGACAGCGAGCGAAACCATCAACAGGTTGTAACGAGACAAAGTTTTAGTGGAAATAAAGCGGACAGCCGAGAATCCAGAGTAAAATGGAGAAGAACATATCAGTGCTTGTTCAACGTTATATCCTGTCGTGATACAAGACAGCTATATGTGTATCACTTAGATATTAAAATACTGTAGTTCTCCACATGGTTTTAGATTGCAGTCGACTATATTATACTCGTATGAGAATATTAAACTGCGTGGAAACTACGATCGTACGTTGAAATTCCATGTGGGTCATGGATGTTTGTTTCTGTTTTAAGTGTGAGTCCTATTGTGTTCAGACAAAGGATCGATTCTATGCATATCTCAAGTCAATAGAGAAGCACATGTGACTGCCTAGCGGAACTTGATCGAAAAATTCAAATATGGCCTAAACTAAAATTCTTTTAAGATTCTAAGCCCTATGGACTAATAGTATTCAAAACGAATTATATTAGTTCAAAACATTACATTGTCGAAACTTTTATTAAATAATTGCAGACATATACGTATCTCTGGAAGATTTTTTACAAAAGTTAATGTAAGTTCATTAGTTTTATTTCATATTTACACCAAAGAACGAAGAAATTCGAGAAGACCTATTTTAACACTTAAGAAAAAATCGAAAGTTATTTAAGAAACTGGTGCCATGATGTTAAACAAAACTGACTAATAAAATAAACGGAGAAATTCGATAACAACTATTTTTAATCTTAAGGAAAAAACCAAGGAATATTATTTTAGAAATTAGTGTCATGATATTGAAAGACTGACTGACAAAATAAACGGAGAAATTCGATAAGAACTTTTTTTTTAAACTTAAGGAAAAAAACCAAGGATTATTTAAGAATTTGGGTCATGATATTAAAAGACTGACTGATAAAATAAACGAAGACATTCCATAAGAACTATTTTTAAACTTAAGAAAAAACTAAGGATTATTATTTAAGAAATTAGTGTCATGATATTCAAAGACTGACTAATAAATTAAACGGAGAAATTCCATAATAACTATTATTAAACTTAAGAAAAAACCAAGGATTATTATTTAAGATATTGGTGTCATGATATTCAAAGACTGACTGATAAAATAAACGAAGAAATTCGATAAGAACTATTTTTAAACTTAAGAAAAAACCAAGGATTATTATTTAAGAAATTAGTGTCATGATATTCAAACGCTGACTGATAAAATAAACGAAGAAATTCTATAAGAACAATTTTTAAACTAAAGAAAAGACCAAGAATTATTTAAGAAATTAGTATCATGATAATCAAAGACTGAGTGATGAAATAAACGAAGAAATTCAATAAGAATTATATCTAAACGTAAACGGAGAAATTCGATATGAACTATTTTTAAACTTAAGAAAAAACCAAGGATTATTATTTAAGAAATTGGTGTCATGATATTCAAAGACTGACTGATAAAATAAACAGAGAAATTCGATAAGAACTATTTTTAAATTTAAGAAAAAACCAAGGATTATTTAAGAAATTAGTATCATGATATTCAAAGACTGACTAATAAAATAAACGGAGAAATTCGATAAGAACTATTTTTAAATTTAAGAAAAAACCAAGGATTATTATTTAAGAAATTAGTGTCATGATATCCAAAGACTGACTGATAATATAAACGGAGAAATTCAATAAGATCAATTTTTAAACTTAAGAAAAAAACCAAGGATTATCATTTAAGAAATTAGTGTCATGATATTCAAAGACTGACTGATAAAATAAACAGAGAAATTCAATAAGAAATGTTTATAAACTTAAGAAAAAACCTAGGATTACTTAAGAAATTAGTGTCATGATATTCAAAGACTGACTAATAAAATAAACGGAGAAATTCGACAAGAACTATTTTTAAACTTAAGAAAAAACCAAGGATTATTTAAGAAATTAGTGTCATGATATTCAAAGACTGACTAATAAAATAAACGGAGAAATTCGATAAGAACTATTTTTAAACTTTAAAAAAAACCAAGGATTATTATTTAAGATATTAGTGTCATGATATTCAAAGACCGACATAAAATAAACGGAGAAATTCGATAAGAACTATTTTTAAACTTAATAAAAGACCAAGCATCATTATTTAAGAAATTAGTGTCATGATATTCAAAGATTGGCTGATAAAATAAACGGAGAAATTGGATAAGAACGATGTTTAGACTTAAGAAAAAACCAAGGATTATTATTTAAGAAATTAGTGTCATCATATTCAAAGACTGACTGATAAAATAAACGAAGAAATTCGATAAGAACTATTTTTAAACTTAAGAAAAGACCAAGGATTATTTAAGAAATTAGTGTCACGATATTCAAAGACTGACTGATAAAATAAACGAAGTCACAGTTCCGACGAAGTCCGCGATTAACATCTCTCCGTCCACCTGAGAGTTCTGCAACCTCCTCAGAATTATACTATACCATATGTATGCAAGCCAACGTTACTACGTCTTGCTGAATCCTTTGTTGACCTGCAACTATTGAATGAAGGTAAATGAATTTGAAATTAATGATGGCGAAGTGAGCCCAAAATAAAATTTTTGCACTTCGTCATAATGAGAAAGTAAATAATACTTTAGATTATGTACGAAAGATCTCTTAGCGAACACTTCAACATTTCTTTCGTGTCTAATTATTTAAAACGGAATAATCTTCTTTATCATGTCCTAACTCTTTCTTACAACCCAATCCGGTGAAGGGGAAAGTATAGGTATATAATATGACAGAAATCAAACAGGAAGAGTGTGGTCAGCACGACACAGGGCCAGCGTTGAGTTGAAATATGTCAGCACACAACAAAATAAACATCCATTCCGTAGAAAGAAAACAAACCTCTTCCAATGTTCACGCCGGGAAGAGAACCACGGTTCGTTTAGTGAGAAGCGCATACGTTACCCATGGAAACAAGGCGACGAACTAAAACGGGATAGTACAGAATGATAATACTTAATCCGCATATCTGTTGTTTTTGGTAATGGATTTATATCAGACTGTCGCAAATGTATAGACTTGTCATGGGTTTTCTAGGTTAGTTATGCTTGATTTATCTTACTGGAGCAGTGTGCACCCCGACAATGCTGTGCAAACAATACATCCGACACCAGCAGACTGTATAATTCAAGTTTGCTTGCTTACCCTCTGTAAGGCCGGGACCCTCTGAGGAGGTTAGAAATTACTGCGATCTAACAAACCAAAGAGCGATGTAATTAAGACGGATTCTCTACAGTAGTGGTTTTCGCGAGAGACGGTGGGCGTCTCTCTTTCGGGCTTCATAATCAGTCAATGTTAATGGAATTTCTCAAGTTACTCCGTACTTATTTTCAGAAGCAAGAATAGATATGTTTACATTTTAAATGGATGATTCCCTTCATAGACCTCTATTCTCATTTAATTTTAAAACTTCATATTATATTTATTATTATTATTATTATTATTATTATTATTATTATTATTATTATTATTACTTTTTTCTTCTTCTCCTTCACTTCATGAATTAGACTTCAGGCCTGTTAAGCTCTTAAGCAAATCTTTCCATCTCTCTTGTCTATAGTACGAATTCAGTGGTGTTGTAATTCCGCAAGAACAATGTTGTAAATACCTAGGAGTGTATTTAAACTCCAAACTTTCTTGGGGAGAGCATGTTGATAATGTTACGGGTAGAGCATGGAGGGCACTTCACTTTCTTATGAGAATCTTGAAAAAGGCTAGCCCCAAATCGAGGGAAATAGCATAACTAACGTTAGTGCGACCGTTAATGGAATACGGAACTACATGTTGGGATCCCTATAGAATATATCAGGTAAATTCCTTAGAAAGAATCCAATATAGGGCAGCTAAATTTGTTAAAGGTAAAAGAGAAGACGGAAACGATATGATAAAAGGACTTAAATGTGAAACTGGAAAACAGAAGTAGGAAAACTAGAATAACATCATTGTATAGAGCTCATCTAGGTCAGAAAGCATAGGCAGACATAACGGCTCGATTAGAAAAGCAAACGTACTACGATAGGAAAGATCATGATTTTAAAATCAAATGTAGGAAACAGAAAACAGATGTAGGTAAATACTCAATTTTAAATAGAACTATAAATGATTGGAATTACCTACCTGCAGCGGTCTTTGAGGGCTGTCCTTCCTTAAGGAGATTCAAGAATAACTTAAAAGGTTGGGTATAAAGTGCAAATTAAAATTAAGGTGACATTTAACATTTAATTTTTTAAGATGACATGTATTTTATTTAGCTTGACGAGTTACTCCCTTGGTTTGAATTGTAAATTATTTAAGAATAGCGTGTAAGAGGGCCTTAGACTAGAAATGTTTAGCTTAAATGTAGTTCTGTTTATAAGTATGCATAAGGGTGTAATTATTTGTCTTATTTGAACTGTTGTATCAGTGAAGCGAGGTGAGTCAGTGAAGTTATGGTTTTACAGTGCAGTGAATAGTTCCGATCATTGATAATTTATAGCGTCAATGAAATGTGTTCTATAGTGTCAGTGAAATGTGTCCTAAAGTGTCAGTGAAATGCGTCATAGTGCCACTACAGTGAGTGAGATGAGAGTAAAGCGAAAGACTATTGAAACTTATTTAGGGCCTATACATATGTCGGTTGTATTGTAAAATTAGGTTATTTTATGTTTTATTATTAATTGTAATTATTGTGTTAAACTGTATTGTGTATTCTTATTGTATTGTGTATTGTAATTTTATTGTGTATTGTTTATATTGTATATACCACTGCCACCGGGTGCTTGCCCACTTACAGTGTAAATAAATACATACATACAAATATAGGATTATAATTATATACGAGTATTAATTTAGATATTCTTGTAGATTCCATTCTTCTCTAGTGTTACATCCATTTATCTTTATATTCTTTGTTGCATAAACATTGAGTTCAGTTCAGTTCTAATATGTTCATTCCGAATTAAATCTATTCTAGTGCATCCTTTATTATTATACTATTACTATATACATCACTCCTAGATAAATTGGCTTTAATATAAACAAAATCCCTTCCGTAGTTCAAGTAAGAACGCTGTATAGAGACTAATGACATGTTAAGGAATACGAAAAACGTACAGTTCAATATAACGTGCATTTCCGCTATACTTTGTCTAATGAGAAAATAAAATAAAAATTGTATTAAACTAAGATGTAACTCATGCATAAAAATGTATATCGTTATTTAAAGGCTGAATAAAGCAAGAAAAAGAGCAAATTTATACAAAATGATGGGAAAACAAGAACTACATAGAGAGTGCCTGTACATGGACTTCTACAAATATCCTCTGGGTGTAACTGTACAAGAAAGAGCAAAATCGAGTATGGATTAAGTACTTTGAAAAAATATGTAATAAAATTTAAGTTGTGATTATATGTATTGCTTTAATTCTTTGAGTTTAAACTTTAGTAATTTAATTATTGACAATATATCATTTTATAACACGTTTCACTTATAATTTAGTTCATAATTTTGAAAATGTATTTAATTCACATTAGTCATGTTATATGTATCCAGACAGTTCAACAGGTCTACTTCGTGATGTCAATGACGAAGGAAGAGTTACGTCTATGTTACGCGATGTTTCCTCAGTCAGAAAAACTTAAGCTTTGTAACGAATAACAGAGATGTTACATTCGGAACACAGAGAGATTGTACTAGCAGTGGCCAATGTCGTGATGTGGGTATAAGACAAGAGTAGAACATTATTCTCAATTACAGAGGGAGGTGGCGAGAATATTTTCTCAAGATTGCCAAAGATTTCCGAAACTAACATTTCAATAAAAGTCAATAGGCAAACGAGATGTAGGAGATCCGAGATACCTTGCGGTCCAAACTTTTAGTTTGTTTGTTGCTGGCAGTGGTGGAGATGGAAATAAGGGTGGTTGAAGTTATGGTAATAATGGTGCTAGTGGTGGTGGATGTTGAGGTGATGACGGTGATGGAGGAAGCAATAATGGTAGAGGTGTATGTGACTATGATGGTGATGGAAGTGGAGGTGATGTTTGTGGAGAAAGTAGAGGTGGATATGGTTGTGGTGTTAGTGGAGATGGAAATGGTTGTGGAGGAAGTAAAGGTGAATATGGTTGTACAGAAAATAAAGATTTATATATAGCTGTGAAGGAAGTATAGCTGTATATGGATGTGGTGTTAATGGAGATGGAGATGGTTGTGGCTTTTTAACTTCGCTCTAGAATATGCCATTAGGAAAGTTCGGGATAACACAGAGGGTTTGGAATTGAACGGGTTACATCAGCTTCTTGTCTATGCGGATGACGTGAATATGTTACGAGAAAATCCACAAACTATTAGGGAAAACGCGGAATTTCTACTTGAAGCTCACTAGCGATAGGGTTGGAAGTAAATCCCGAAAAGACTACGTATATGATTATGTCTCGTGACCAGAATATTGTACGAAATGGAACTATAAAAATTGGAGATTTATCCTTCGAAGAGGTGGAAAAATTCAAATATCTTGGAGCAACAGTAACAAATACAAATGACACTCGGGAGGAAATTAAACGCAGAATAAATATGGGGAAATGCCTGTTATTATTCGGTTGAGAAGCTTTTGTCATCTAGTCTGCTGTCAAAAAATCTGAAAGTTAGAATTTTATAAAACAGTTACTGTATATTACCCGTTGTTCTGTATGGGTGTGAAACTTGGACTCTCACTTTGAGAGAGGAACAGAGATTAAGGGTGTTTGAGAATAAGGTTTTTAGGAAAATATTTAGGGCTAAAAGGGATGAAGTTACAGGAGAATGGAGAAAGTTACACAACGTAGAGCTGCACGCATTATATTGTTCACCTGGCATAATTAGGAACATAAAATCCATATGTTTGAGATGGGCAGGGCATGTAGTACGTAAGGGCGAATCTAGAAATGCATATAGTGTTAGTTGGGAGGCCGGAGGGAAAAAGACCTTTAGGAAGGCCGAGACGTAGATGGGAGGATAATATTAAAATGGATTTGAGGGAGGTGGGATATGATGATAGAGGCTGGATTAATTTTGCTCAGGATTGGGACCAATGGCGGGCTTATGTGAGGGCGGCAATGAACCTCCGGGTTCCTTAAAAGCCAGTAAGTAAGTAAGGAGATGGTTGTGGAGGAAGTTGAGATGGAAATAATTGTGGTGAAGTTTGAGATGGCGGTGGTGGAAACGGTTGTGGTGATGAATTTCTATAGTGGTGGAGAAGTAGGCAATAGTGATGGAGGTGGAAATGAAGCTAATGGTAGTGGTGGACGATGGTGATAGTGGATGAGGAAGAGAAGATGCTTATAGTGATGAAAATAATTGTGATGGAAACGTAGATAGTTCTGGTAGTAGTGGTGGAGGTGGAGATTGTGGTGGTAGCTATAGTAATGATTGAAATAAAGATAGTAGAGGTGGACGTAATGGTTGTGTTGGTAGTGCTAGAGATAATGGTAAACCAGGTAGATATGAGGGTGGTGGATGTTTAGAGAATGGTTGTGGTAGTTCTCGAAATTAGGATGATTGAAAGGGAGGTGGAATTGGACGAAGTTTTTCAATAATAGACCAACCGACAATTTGAAAAAAAAAATGAGATATTTGCACAAATCTGTTGATGGCAGGCTAATTTAACACTGAAAAAATCAAGAATACGATATCTGATAAAAATTCGTTTATCACGTAATATTCATTTATTTATTTTGCTTTGAAATATTAATTCAACTGCTGGTCTCTTATTAAAAATCTGTTAGCCTTTTTCGGTATTATTTGTGCTACTATAGCATGAATGTTATAATACTTCTTGAATTAAATGTTTTATAAAAAAAAAACATGTTTATTTCAATGGCCAGTGTCTCAAAACAGGTTTTTGGCGCTTGGTCTATTATTGCGTAACTCCGTCCAATTGACGTGAAAAGAAGAGGAGGATTCATATTCCACTTTAGCACAATAAGAAATTTCCCTCAGGCGTGAGATCAACAAGACATTTGAATCACCACTAGAGAAAACACAGTGCATTAAATGGACAAGGGATGAACGTGTGTGCCTTAGGCAGGATTCAAACTCAAGTCTGCGGCTTCCACAGAGCGTTAAATACGCGCCTTGGCGAACTAGTACACCATGGCTAACTGTGCTCATAGTTGCATATGCAAATTCTCACAGAATCCTATGCATATATTAAACACACTGGACACAGTGATCCTCTTGACAATGCCACTTCTAATATTTTCCGTATGGATCAATATGTTACAACTCTGTTCAAACATTGGAAGGGGCGTGTATTCTATTACTCGTTTATATAGGAAAAGAAATGTAATGACAAATGTTATGCATTATAAATTTTAAAGAAACATGCTGACTTTCCAAACCAAGTTAAATTTGAGGGTGCTATTCGAGCGAATATGGGTATGATCAATCAAGTGAAAGCCAAATTCATCAATTTTCTCCAGTGTAATCAGGGACTTTTGATTGGGTGTGTCGTCCTGCAAGAACAGCACACCTTTGAAAATTTTACCATCGTGCTTCTCTACTATTTTTCCCGAAGTTTAGGCAGTTGTGAAGAATAATACTCTCCCATCACAGTTCCATCTTGTTTTAAGTACAGTAATCAAGTCATATTTGGTAAAAAAAAAAAAAAAAAAACTGGTGCGAAGTGTTTTCCTGTCTGTGTTTGACCCGAAATTACTTTTTTTGGCGAGAAAAACAGACAGTTTCCTTTCTTTTGATTGTTGTTTTATTTCTGGATCGTAATTATGGATTCAAGTTTCGTGCGTAATTGTAATACAATCCGAGAACTTAGAACAATTATCTTCAAAACTGCTGTAGAGCGACTTGGAAATTGTAACAGAAGATTATTTTTTCATACCCATATTCTGGTGTATACGATGTTAAAAGCAAGTTTATAGGAAATTCTTAAAGTTACTGAAAATATATATTTCCATGAAACACCTTTAAACATATCTTTTTATCACAATACTACCTCTAAAATTGCTGAAACTGATCAGGAAAAGAAAAAAAGACATTGACTGGGTCACTGGCTTAGAATAAACTGCCTACTGAAGGATGAACTTAAAGGAATGGTGAACGGAAGAAAAGTTCGGATCAGAGTAAGGTATCATATGATGGACTACATTAAGAAACATGGATCATATGCGAAGACTAAGAGGAAGGCAGGAAATAGAAAAGATTGGAGAATGCTGTCCTATGTTATAGCTAGTAATTTCATATCTTAAACCATTCCTGCTAGTGGTATGGGAACAAGGATTTTCACGATTTATGTTATGTAGAACACAACGACAAAAAAATCATATCTCATAATGTTGTAGTTAAACTTTTGTATTTCATAAAAATTTTCGTTTTTTTTTTTTTTTTTTTTGCACGATTTTTTCCCTCCCATAACATTTTTATAACTGTCACGGTTTCGCGATGGTATAAGGAGACAATAGAGATGTATTTCAAGGAACACTTGAAAAACCCAAGTTTAGTTACTTATTCCACCAACATTTCATAATTCAAAAGGGCAAATTAAATCTCCAAATTTCCCTTAGAGTCATAGTACTCGTAGCGTCAATGAATTCGGAAAACCAAAATAAAATAAGTGGTTTCTATACCACCAACGTATAATATTTTAGACGGATCTTAACCATACATTTTGGGGTCTACTAAATCACTGATTAACTTTGTAACTTCTTCACTGTCTTAACATTAGGATATTACCTGGCTGACTAGTTTCGAAATGGTATTCTTCATTGTCCGAAGCCTAGTGAAGCTCCTGCTCTATCTTCTGGTTCCCTGTTGTAGTGGGGCGTGCTCATGATTGAGTCGAAAAGATATGTTTTTGAAATTCAGTTCACAAATTTTTCGACACAACCATGAACACACTCCACCATAACAGGAAACTAGAAGATAGTATGGGACCTTCAGTTAATCAGTGATTGTAAATATAAGTATTAAAAGTGAAGAGCCTGCTTAATTTATTCTCTCTTTGTAACTTTATGGGTTTTCTAGTGTACAAATAGTACATTATGCAACGAGCCTATAATGGTAGTAATTAAGACGCGAGTATGTTTATGAAACGAGCGCAAGCGAGTTTCATAATTTTCATACGAGCGTCTTAATTACCATTATAGTCAAGTTTCATACGACTTTTTATGCTCGACCATATTTCTAACTTGAAATTATTCATAAGCATTCATGTTATTCTTATCTGTCTGAGGAGCGGAACTGACCTTGTGCAATACCTCGTAAATTGTGAGATGTGCGCAGACGCGAAAGTATTGATTTTTTCCGAGAAACAAATGTCGACATTGACCTTGATATAATCTAGAGAGTAAAATAAACATTAATCTTGATATAACCTTGAAATTGAATTAGACATTGAAAAACGAGATGACAAATTGAATTTATTTAAATATTATTTACAATTAACGCTAATTATTATAGTAACAGAACTAGTTGTCTTTCGATTGCATGTCCGAGAATAATCGATACTTGCGCTTTCATATTGCTACAGTGGTATTTTCTGATTGGTGGAACACCTGAACTTTAATGAATAGGTATACTTTAATGAGATCCATTAAATGGCAGCTACCAGGTGCATACTTACTACATTTCGGCATGGTCAAGTATAAAAAACATTATAATTCCCAGATATTTGACGTTTTCTAAGAAGGAAAAAAAATGCCAAATAGGTTATAGATGGAGTCAATGTCCAAACAGTTGTTTTCTAGTAAACAATAGATACCTTATTTGTTTTCACGGCTTAATAAGAAGGGAACCCAGCATCGAGAGGAGTCTAGGGAGCTGATGTACATATCTGTTATCAGGCAGTACAGCTCACTTGTATCAGAGGAAGAGCAATATTGTTTCTATATATCTGAAGTCTGATTAATGTAATATGTTGCTAGTCAGCGATGTATGAAATGGAGAGGGAAAGGAACTAGCCAAACATATCTCATTACCTCCTGGCTGAGTTGTCTCATGGATGATGCCTTTTGGTGTCACTTACGAGGTTAGAACTTGTCTTCAGACAAACAAAAAAAAAAGCATACTTAAAGTCGATATAAAGGAGTCATTAGGCTTATTCCATGATTGCTTGATTGATTGAGTGATTCGTTCATTGCAATTATGTGATTATTCATTAGTTCATTACATGTGCATTTCTGCCAACCATATTAGCCAGTTGAAGTATGGTATCTTCAAAATTGAATCTCGACGTAGCGTCGTTGAGAAATTTCAGATGAATTTTGCCTCAAGAAGTCTGATTCAGGGCCACGTTTCTTCTAACAAGCAAACATTCTAATGGGGGGGCAGAAAGAAAAGTTAATTGTTTTCTTCCGCCATATTAATAATGTCAAAAGAAGTGCTTATACAAATTTTGGCCACTCGACCACAATTACGAGGCCGTCCATAAAGTGATTTTCCCTGGGGTCGTTTACAGAAACAAAGCACAATTGCTTGGAAAGATTTATTGAAACAGATACAATTGTTTGCGCTATTTGTCAACATATCCCCCACTGAAATTGAAACATTTGTCATACCTTGGGATCAATTTTTGTATCCTTGTGTCGTAGGAGTCAGCCGCTTGAGATCGGAACCAGCGTTTGACAGCCGTCTGCACCTCTCTGTCGATCCCATGGTATGACAAATGTATCAATTCCGGTTGAGAATATGTTGAAAAATAAGTTAACAATTGCTGTGTCTGTTTCAATAATTTTTTTCCAGTGAAATTGTGTTTTGTTTCTGTTAACGGCTCCTGACGAACTTATTTTTTTTACGGCTTTCGTAATTGTGATCGAGTGGCCAAAATTTGTACAGGGACATCATTTTATTTTTACTGACATTTTTAATATTAACCAGGTTGTACCTTTGGATTAATGATTCAGAGCCGGAAACACCGTTTGCTACCCCCTTCCACGAATGAAGTTCGATGATACTGGCGTAAAATACAAACAAATCACTTTACTTGGTATAGGAGGGAAGAAAAGTAGTTCATCCATTTACGTAAACTAGGAGATATCATAATTTTGAGTTTAATCATTTTCATTAGGTTTTTGTTTAATCAAAATACAGTACAGTATTAACAATTTTACTCACGAACTGAGTTATCCATGCGAACGTATTCATTATGCAATGTATATTATACTGTCTACAGCACATTAGGGTACAATATAGAGAATAAAGTTAAATTGAAAAATAATCATAATATGGATATTTAAACACATTTTTGAAAATGGTGGCGGTTCATTTAGATACAGGCTTCAGTTCTAATGTGCATATTACCGCACTATAGCGTCGCTTAAGAACCAATACCGCGTAACTGACATTTTTGGTCAAAACTGTTTTTTTGCACAGATGGTACCTCCACTGTCATCTGCATACACTGACAAGCGCGGGAATTTGATTGCATGAATGGCCTGCGTGCGAAGGAGGGGGGGTACAATACCGCGTATCTGAAGTCACTAGAAGTCTGTAGGAAATACCGCGTATCTGACAACAGATATTATGTCTATTCCCTGCGCGCCCTCAGTACGGAAGTTGGTTCTCGTTACTGCCTTGTAAAATTGTATCAACAGTGTGTAATATTCTGAGAAGATTAAAGAAGGGTTCAGTTTCAATTATTTAAAAGGTAAATATAATAGAATTATTTCACTAATGTCAATTGAATGTTAGTTGAGCTGAATTGCCGCAGAATCTCCAAGTTCATTCACTGAAATATAGTACATTTAATATTTTATTATTATATAGACCTACAGATACAAGAAAAGAAATGGACAATGAATCAGACGATAGTCAGTTTAGCGAGAACGAAATCCTATCTGTGGTATGTTCTGAATTCAAGACGGGAGAAACTTCTGTGAACATTAACAAAGGTATGGCATAAGAAGTATCACAGTTATTAAACGTTTATTTTTCTTCAGTTACGGAATCATAACAGCAAACTTACTTTAAGTACTTAATATAAATAATCATGAATGGGGCCGCTAAAATAATTTGCGCTACATTTATGGTGCTGAGCTTGGTTCCTTCCATTTCCTCCGGTAGGAGGAAGATCTAAATTCATGATAATATTTACTACACATGTTTTTAAGCCATTTATATCACATTTATAAACACTAGTAATCTCATCTTATTCGTAGGTGTACTGCCTGATAATTCAAATGCAAAAGAAAACCGTCCTTCTGGAAATGGGCTGCTGCAGACCAGGGATTATCCATCCAGTGTTACCGGTAATGTTATGATCGTATTATGCAGTCTGGTATGATTTAAAGCAACGCTATTAAAATAATACAGCTAGAAATAGGATAGGACAGAAACTGAAGACAATACCATGTCAATGAAGGACCTACACCAAATTTCGGAAGCGTCTTCATATGTAGACGACCCCGAAGAATTTGTGAGTGCTACTTATTCTACATCTTTACATTCGTCAGAAAAAGGTAAAGAGAAGAATCTACAAGCGTTTCATGGAAATTTGACAGAAAAGAAATAGAAGTTCAAAGTCACAAAAGGTAAGTGGAAGAAAATGAAAAATAGAAAACTTAGAATGGAAGAGGAAGCTTATCTTAGCTACAAGAGATCGAAAGATGGCAAAGTAACACATGATACGGAAAGAGATGCAAGGAATTTGGGGCCAGAGTGTAGTTATAAAATGTGCCAAAATTCGAAAGTAATGGGCTGTAATTTAATTTCTAATGAGAGAAGACATCTTTCAGGCATTCTGGAAATCTATGACTTGGGAACAGAGGACCGTTTACGTATCAAATCTACGAAAAGACCTGACAGTACAAATTCTAAATCGAGAAGAAAGAGAACATTTGTCTACAACCTAAAAGTTGATGAGAAAAAAATTCAGGTTTGCAAAAAGATGTTTCTGTGTACATTGGGAATTAAAGAATTAACTGTGCAATATTGGTTAGCTAATAGTACTGATGGCGTCCCTTCAGTAAAAAAAAGTCATGTTCTCGTGCAAAAGCACAGAAAAAAAGAGCATTAGTAGCCTGCCTAAATTACCGTCACATTATTGTATATAGAATCGATTGTGCCATAGTTTTTATGATAGTATTCCACACTAGGGTTACTCAAGGATTAGTTTTTGTGATTTCAGCATAGGCCTATAATTATTTCTTTATTGTGTTTAACGAATATTGTGCCTGAAAAATTATCATCATTATTTTATTTTTATATGATTTGCTTTTCATTATTCTCAAGTCAGTCAAGTCCATTGTCAATAATAATAATAATAATAATAATAATAATAATAATTATTATTATTATTATTATTATTATTTTATTATAAAATTATATTTGTCAGCAACGTTTTAGCAACAGTTCTACTTATCTATTCATATACGTAGTGTGAAAATAAAGTAGGCCTACCTGATATCAGATTATCATTATTATTATTATTATTATTATTATTATAATTTACTTACTTACTTACTTACTTACAAATGACTTTTAAGGAACCCGAAGATTCATTGCCGCCCTCACATAAGCCCGCCATCGGTCCCTACTACTACTATTATTATTATTATTATTATTATTATTATTATTATTATTATTATTATTATTATTATAACAATAAACATTGAACTGTGTCTTCTTTTTCTTTTCCCATAGTTTCAGCATTTGACTGACTAAGAATGCAGCAATCATTGTCTGGAACGTAATCTAGTGCTGATTCAAGCTACAGTCTACCGACCTTAACCTCAAGTCAGATGGTAGGACAACAATTCAGATAACACATTGACATATACAAGAGCACGAATAATATTTCCAGAAGGCAGTTTTCACGCAAAGAAAACGCTTGTCAGCATGTGTCCTGAAACTGCTAAAGTTGTCTCACAATACCGCGTAACTAACAAAATGTAGTCAACGGCAGAGTTCCAATACCGCGTAAGTGACATGGCCGAATGTCTACGGCCATGATCATCCATTTTCACTTAGTTACAAATTAGTTATGCTATTTCATAGCCATACACCATTTTTCAAGATTATTGCATTATTTTTATGGTTTTTACTCGGTTTTTTCCTTCTCCTGTAAAATTTACATTTTGTCAGTTACGCGGTATTGGTTCTTAAGCGACGATAGACTATTGCATCTAATTCCAATTACCAGTTTCGTCCTTCGTACTAGTAACTCATGTTGAAGTAATTCTATACCTATTATATAAAAGAGTGCCTTACGTACTGTAAATTCAATCTTCACCTCTGTCCGACCCGCACAGATAACATTATTCAGACATGCTAACTGCTGTCCGTCCAAGTGGTTATGTCGCAGGATCGTAGAAAGGGGGGAAATTACGTGAAAGTTAATTACTTTTATTTAAGTTATTTTAAACAGTTGAGGGTGAGGGAAATCGTGTTGCGACGTAGGCAAACGGACGACAGTACCTGTGAGAAAATATGATTCAATATTGAAAGCACTTTCGTCACTGGAAAACGCGAACATATTTTTGGAACGTACTATACTCACTAACTCAATACTGTTTGTATTCACTACGACCTTAAGGCGACTTTGACTGTATACGCTTGGTATTGTGAGGAGAAAAGTTGGAAGTTTACTAGTAGAAGGGGTGGGAGTGAAGTACATAAAAAAAACTCAGGTACAATAAAAATTGAAGTAAAAATAAAATGATGTCCCTGTATAAGCACTTCTTTTGACATTATTAACATGGTGGAAGAAAAAAATTTAACTTTTTTATTTGCCCCCATCAGAATGTTTGCCTGTAAGTGACGTAACTCTACCAGCTTCCTACTTAAGGAATTGTTATGCCAGGGATTTTATCATCCATACAAATTCATTGTCATAGCCGGGTTTCCAGCACAGAACTTGGGATCCAGTGGCATGCCTATCAATTACTGGATTACAAAGGTCAACAATGATGGACAAGGCCTAACTCTTTTCTCCGTCTGACAGTAACCGGACGCTCTTCGATGGTATTCCACAATATTCATATTTTTTACTACTTTTGTTCCGTGTGTGTGTGAAATATAATTATTATTCATACTGCCCCACTCTTTCATTTGATACCAAATTGAAATTCATGTACATATTTTCTTCTGTCTGTGACAGTTGTTTATCCTACCGCCCATTGTTAAAACTGTTTTAATACTGCAGGGCTTTGCATGGTAGCGAAAACCATGGCTGCCGCCAACATCAGCGGTCAATAACTCGGAACTTGGCCCACAGTATGTGTTTGTGTTCCATTTGTGATTCAGCATAACCCTTTGCGGTATTCCGAACTACATGCAAACGCTAGTTATCGTAGTGGAAGCGTGATGAATTTCTTTGGTGAACAGATTTAATCATGACTATTTTATTTAGCAACAAAAAATTCGTTTGTTTAAAATGCCAGCAACATGAAAATTGACACAAGAATTTCTCCAGTGTTGTTAAAAACATTTATTTGTTATATATATTTTTTTACTTTATGGGGATATATACACGTAATTAATATGAACTTTCAGCTTCATATCTGTGAAAGGCATTTTACCAGCCAGCTATCTCTCAGTTTGTAGCTCATTTTCTCAAAAAATACATCTTCGAGAGTAGAAAATTGATTTTTCATTTTCCTTCTTCTAATATAAGCTTTTAGCTATATATCTGTAAAAGACATTTTAAGATATACATAGGTTTTAAGGGTATATGTCCACATACTTCGATATTTGTTTAATAAAAATGACTTTTACACGATCATGTTTTTTCCTGTTTTTACAGCTATTGTTCTTAGGCCCTGAAAATTAGAATTTCCACACAGAAACTTGTTGCTAGGGAAACCTTTCTTCATAACATAAAACTATACTGAAATAAACTCATTACAGTGCACTTATTGTTACTTAGTTACCATTACAGTACAGTTTTGAGCAAACTTTGGAATAATATTGCTCTAATTTTTCAATGTAAAATATATTTTATTTGCAATTTTTTTTTAATATAACTGTGCAAAAATTTTTGTACAATACACGTTTGTGAAGTGCATTACAAAATCTCGGAATTTGTAAAAACCACTTCTCAACCTTGTATCGTAATAATATTGTTAAGCCTTATTTACTTCTTCCCTTGCTCTGATAGTTTTTCAATAAATTTCCATTAATTTCCTCCCGAGTGTCATTTATATTTGTTACTGTTGCTCCAAGATATTTAACATTTTCAACCTCTTCAAAGAATAAATTTCCAATTTTTATATTTCCATTTCGTACAATATTCTCGTTACGAGACATAATGACATACTTTGTCTTTTCGGAATTTATTTCCATAACTATCTCTTTTCTTGCTTCAAGTAAAATTCCCTGTTTACCCTAAAGGTTTGTGGATTTTCTCCTAACATATTACGTCATCAGCATTGTCAAGCAGCTGATGTAACCCATTCAATTCCAAACCATCTCTTTTATCATGGACTTTCCTAATGACATATTCTAAAGTTAGAAAGTAAAGGTGATAATGCATCTCCTTGCTTTAGCCCGCAGTGAATTCAAAAAGCATCCGACAGAACCTAACCAACTTATATTACTTACTTACTTATTTGCTTTTAAGGAATCCGGAGGTTCATTGCCGCTCTCACATAAGCCCGCCATTGGTCCCTATCCTGAGCAAGATTAATCCAGTCTCTATCATCATATCCCTCCTCCCTCAAATCCATTTTAATATTATCTTCCCATCTACGTCTCGGCCTCCCTAAAGGTATTTTTCCCTCCGGCCTCCCAACTAACACTCTATATGCATTTCTGGATACGTAGTACATGCCCTGCCCATCTCAAAGTCTGGATTTAATGTTCCTAATTATGTCAGATGAAGAATACAATGCGTGCAGTTCTGTGTTGTGTAACTTTCTCCATTCTCCTGTAACTTCATCCCTTTTAGCCCCAAATATTTTCCTAAGCACCTTATTCTCAAACACCCTTAACCTATGTTCCTCTCTCAAAGTGAGAGTCCAACTTTCACAACCATAAAGAACAACCGGTAATATAACTGTTTTATAAATTCTAACTTTCAGATTTTTTGACAGCAGACTGGATGATAAAATCTTCTCAACCGAATAATAACAGGCATTTCCCATATTTATTCTGTGTTTAATTTCCTCCCGAGTATCATTTGTATTTGTTACTGTTGCTCCAAGATATTTGAACTTCTCCACCTCTTCAAAAGATAAATTTCCAATTTTTATATTTCCATTTCGTACAATATTCTCGTCACGAGATATAATTATATACTTTTCCGAGAGTACCTAACCAACTTATATTACTTACTTACTTATTGGCTTTTAAGGAATCCGGGGCTTCATTGCCGCCCTCACATAAGCCCGCCATTGGTCCCTATCCTCAGCAAGATTAATCCAGCCTCTATCATAGGCCATCTCCCTCAAATCCATTTTAATATTATCTTCCCATCTACGTCTCGGCCTCCCAAAGGTCTTTTTCCCTCCGGCCTCCCAACTAACACTCTATATGCATTTCTGGATTTGGCCATACGTGCTACATGCCCTGCCCATCTCAAACGTCTGGTTTTAATGTTCCTAATTATGTCAGATGAAGAATATAATGCGTGCAGTTCTGCGTTGTGTAACTTTCTCCATTCTCCTGTAACTTCATCCCTCATAGCCCCAAATATTTTTCTAAGCAACTTATTCTCAAACACCCTTAACCTATGTTCCTCTCTCAAAGTGAGAGTCCAAGTTTCACAACCATAAAGAACAACCGGTACTATAACTGTTTTATAAATTTAACTTTCAGATTAACCAACTTATATTAGCGAGAAAAAAAGATCGGGGCTCATGGAACTTTTACAGTTGATGCCCAGTGCTTGGGGATTTATCTTAAGTCATTTTCCCTGAATATGGCGCTTACGGCACTGTGCCTACAAGGATAAGATAAACATCAGCTCGAGTTTTTTTTAATGTTTAATTTTTATTTATTTATTTATTTATTTATTTATTTATTTATTCTGGTGTAGTTAAGGCCATCAGGCTTTCTCTTCCACAACATCAGGAATTCAAATACAATAATATAAATAAACAGAAAAATATACTACATACAAAATAAAGCTACACAAGAAATAAAGAGAGAGAGAGAGAGAGAGAGAGAGAGAGAGAGAGAGAGAGAGAAACACTATAAACAGAGTAAAGCCACAGAAAAATATACACAGTTTGCAGTCACACAAACTTTAAATGAGTGATTAAGTATCATAATTAATTGTATCCTAACTAATTAACTAACATAAACAAGAAACTTGGAATTTTAATCTATGTCTTATGTCTTATGTCTTAGGCCTAATGAATCTTCAT
This sequence comes from Periplaneta americana, assembly GCF_040183065.1. NCBI lineage: Eukaryota > Metazoa > Arthropoda > Insecta > Blattodea > Blattidae > Periplaneta > Periplaneta americana. Next base: position 133,091,254 of record NC_091122.1, on the reverse strand, counting down.
ACATAAACTGTAGACCCACTTAAATATTGTCTGCTCCTTACAAATCACTACTAGTATAACAATACTACTAATATTAGTAACCTGTGTTTTATTATTATAGGTGAGTGACCTCTTGGAGATGTGCCTGATGAGAGCAGAGCGGTAAGTAGCCCTGAAACAGGGATCCAACTCACTAATGATTGTACAAGGACTGTATAAATCCCAAACGGATGCCTCAGCAATTAGGATGATATGCTTGGGGATACTCCAGGCAAGAAACTGAAACTTCTAAATTTCCCTGCAGGTCCATAACGAGAACGAATTTTAAAACCACTGACGCTTTTAGGCGGGCTGTTCTCTAAATAATCCAAGTTTTCAGAGCCGCTTAGATTTTAAGCTGCAGACAGAGAAGAATAATAGGCTTGTTTCTTGTTTCATTATTTCTGACCGGTGTAGTATGCTGCATTAGTTGGTAGGTTTGCTTTCATATTTTATTTAGTTCACGATGTTATCATTCTTTCATACTCGCTTCTTCTCGCTGTTCGTCTATTCCCCTTATTCCCATTCTTTCGGTAGGTTGTAAAAGGTACCATAAAAGCACTCAACTTTGTGGCCATGTTGGCAACAGTTTTATGGATTTCATCTCTAGGCAACGGTTTTATGGAACAGTAAATAAGTACCGAAGTTGCTGGTTTCCGAAATACAAATAAAAAAGTTATTTGTTAGTAAAAATAACGATTTCATATGTTATAAATTATTATTTACGCGGCAACCACTGTAATAAGTTCATATTTTATTAACTTCATTATGGGCTACAAAAGCGAATACGTTACATGTTACATAAGAATGAAATCGATTTCGTATATTATAAATTATTTAAGCGATATGGATGAAGACGTATTTACGAGGCAAGAATGATAAGGATTTCACAAATGGTAGATTCGTTAGGTGACAACACTGATAATGATAAAAGAAATTGCAAGTTGTTTATGCAACAAGAATGATAATGATTTCACATACTGTTAGTTGTTAATTCGATAAAAATAATAAAACTTTCACATTTTGTAAGTTGTTTATACGACAGTAATGATTTCACAAATTACAAGTTATTTATACGACGAGAATGATAACGAATTCACATACTGTGAGTTGTTAACGCGATAAGAAGAATAGCAATTTCACATTTTGTAAGTTGTTTATACGACAGTAATGATTTCACAAATTACAAGTTGTTTATACGACGAGAATGATAACGAATTCACATACTGTGAGTTGTTAACGCGTTAAGAAGAATAGCAATTTCACATTTTGTAAGTTGTTTATACGACAGTAATGATTTCACAAATTACAAGTTGTTTATGCAACGAGAATGATAACAATTTGGCAGACTCTAAATTGTATATGCGATAAACATAAAATGTCCGTTTCACAAATTGTAAGTTGTTTATGCGACAAGAATGGTAATGATTAAAAAAATTGTAATTAATTATGAAACAAAAGTTACGATTTCACAAATTGCAAGTTATTTATGCTACAAGAATGATAACTATTTCACATATTATGAGTTGTTAATGTGATAAGAATAATAGTAATTTCACATTTGAAAGTTGTTTATGCGACAATTACGATTTCACAAAACATAAGTTGTTCATGCAACGAGAATGATGACAACTTGACAAACTTGACAAGTTGTATGCATGAATAGCCTGGTAATGTCCCGTGTAGGGCAAAGGCCTCCTAAGAAAGGGGTGGCTCGATGTAAATTACTTGGTGAGCCATTCCAAGTAAGACTTGTGGCACTCTGATATATATCACTGACACTAACTTTCCTCGTACAAGCTATTTACACAATGTTCACTTCACTTAAGTGTTGCTCTAGTTCCTTCCACTTTTTCTTGTCTCTTGCTCTTCTTGACATGTAATAGTAATATGCGTTACAAGAGCGGTATGTTGACGTTTTCATGGTCGAGAAAAAGACTGAAAAAGCGAAACGTAGTTGAGCTTTTTTAATTTCCGAGAACATGAAAACAAACATACCGCTCGTGTATCGTACATTATTTTGTGCGAAGATCGTTTATTACATACCTGAAAGACGAATTTCTAATTAGTTGCAATAAAATCTCCATGTTGGTTTCTGTTTAATGACGGCAACTTCGGAAAACCAAAATATCTTTCTTCAACATTGTTGCTATAAAATGTTTTCTGTGTTTACTATACTCCAGCAGGCTGTGATATACGTCTGTCTTTTTTTTCCCCCAGTCTATAAATGCGAACTTAAAACAAACGGTAAGGTTATGTAATGATTTATTTTTCATTTTAATATTTTAACAATATTATTTATATAACATATTGCAGTAATAACATCGGCATCTGGAATCTTGTTGATTTTTTCACGGCTTCCTTAATGTTACTTGTATCAGGAATGCAATAAGTTTCGTGAATTAGTAGACTTTACTTAATTTTTGCAAATATTTAAAAGCAATAATTAACATTGCAATTTAGGTGAAATTGCAGTGGTAAGTTTCCAATTTATAATTATTACTGTGTTAAACGTCTCTAAAAATAATATGTTAAAAGCCTAAACCAGTAAAATGAATGTCGCGCTTAAGCGGTAAGAATAGGGAAATTGTTATGTGTGTTACGTTGGGAATACTGAATGTGGTATTTCACACTTACCGTGTATTGGTTCTGTGCGGAAAACAAGCAAATACGCACGATCTCGCACAAAATTGTATATACGACAAAATTATATCGGTTTCACAAATTGTAAGTTGTTCATGCGACAAGAATGGTTGTGATTTATAAAAAATGTAATTAATTATGAGACAAGAATGATAACGATTTCACAAATTGAAAGTTATCATGCTACAAAATGATAACGATTAGGTAAATGTTAAGTAGTTTATGCAACAAGCATGATAACGATTTCAAAAATAGTAAGTTGTTTATGCGACAAGAATCATAATTATTTCACAAATTGTAAATTACTTTAAGAGACAAGAATGATAACGATTTCACAATTGTAAATTGCTAATGTGATAAAGTTAATAATGATTTCACAAATTCTAAGTAGTTTATGTGACAAGATTAATAACAATTGAACTATTTATAAGTTACAGTATATGACAAGAATGACGACAATTTTACAAATTGTTTCACAAATTATAAGTTATTTCATCGACAAGAATGTTAACTATTTCACAGATTATTGTAATATGATGTATACAACAAGAATAATAATTTCACAAATTGTAAGTTGTTTATGCGACAAGAATGATGACGATTTCTTATAAAGTTATTTATGCTGCAAAATGGTAACGATTACACGTATAGATGAGGAGGCGAAATGGCATATCAGCTGTGAGAGAGGGAAAGAATGAATTATCAGAAAAATAGTTTGTTTCATGGTGGTTAATATTATACGAATCTACCGAAGTGGAATTTCATTTCAGATTAAATCCTATCTTCCTCCTCCATACCCATTGGTGATATAGTCACGGCACATGATAAAGACACAGGACAGATCTTGTCTTCTCTTCTGTACTTACACATAATTTATGTGGCAAGAATAGTAACAGTTTTACATTATTTGTTACTAATGCGAAAAGAGTGTCAACGATTATAATATAATCCATTATGAACGAATATATTATAATCCACCTCGAAGTGTATTAAAAGTTCACTTTTAGATTAAATGCAGTTATTAATGTGGAAAAAGACAAAATGTTACAAATTAAATTACATATTAAGCACTTTCTGGTAAGAATGAGTTTATTTAGTCTTTTTTCTTTGCTGCTGTGTAGAGCAATAGTTCGTTCGCGCCTCAATTTTTCCATCTCTTTCTCGGACGTCAAACTGTTCTATTTATTTAAGCGAACTATTTCTTCATATTCGTGCCGTTTTCTCAGTTTGATGAACATCCCATTCTGCGGCTTGAAAGTTTATCGTGTCTTTCGAAGTCAATGCCGCGTCCATATTTCATTACTATTGGTCTATTTCACTGGGTGCAATGCGTTTGCACCAGATTTATTGTTTATTTGCAATTGAAAAGTATGGTCATATTTAAGGGTAATGGGTTTGCGCCATTTGAGCCTCTCTGTCCTGGAATTATAAAATCCGACCAAACACTTGAACCAGCCCCTGGTCTATTTCACTGGGTACAATGCGTTTGCACCAGATTTATTGTTTATTTGCAATTGAAAAGTACGGTCATATTTAAGGGTAATGGGTTTGCACCAACAACAGTTTTGGGTACGAATTTTCATTTTTCTTAAGTTGGTAGAGCACGAAATCTACTAGTGCACGATACCCAGGTGGCATGTTTTGTTTTAGTAGTAGGCACATTGAGTGGGAAGACATGAACATTGTGAGGGACACTAGTGACTAGTGAAGGTTGTCATGGAGGTAGTCCAAAGGTGCAGCATTAGAGGACAGGACTTACTTGTAAGAGATGGTTTTAAGTTTCGTAAGGCGTACACATAATTATGTACATGGACGTATATGTTGGCGTTGTACAGTGAAGAATTGTACTGCCAAAATAATAATCTTAAAGGGAGAAACGAAAATTTTAGGCGTCCATAAACACCAGAGTAATGAAAGAGATTTCGCACAGCAAAACATACGCGCGTCGTGTAAAAGGAAAGCGACTAGTGACTTAAATGAAAAGCCAGGCATCATAATAATCTACAACATTCAATGAGAATCCAGAGCCTTGTGCTAGTGTATTGCATTTCACTGACAAACTATTACGAGAAGCAATCTACAGAGGACCACGTCACCATATGACGAAACTACCAACAACCTTACTTTGAGTTCACGAAGATGTAACTGAATTGCAACCAATGTCCTCCGCTAACGAAGATTTTGTATCGTTTCGTAACATCTTAATTTTTTTTGTACCAACCTATGAATAAAAAAGTTGCATATTACGTTTGAGTTACTGGCGCAAACGCAATACGGATATACAGCAACCAATTTGGCGCAGTTACAAGTGACGCAATCGTGGTGGCCCGGTTTCACTACCCTAAACCTAGACATGTTCTCACCGGCTGACTAAGCTAAGGAAAATTTTAATATTCCTGTAACAGCCTCCTTTGCACCTCGTCGACAGATGATTGGAGAAATGCTAATGCATCTGGTGAAGTACTGGAGACATGCTGACGGAATGTCACTGATGCCTGTATTAGGAAGTCGGAAGAACTCTGAAGAAGGAGCATGTGCGGCCTTGTCCGCCTTAAGTGTCACTATGGATTTTTCAATCAAAAATCCCAGACGTGACTGGGACTTCAACTCGAACCGCTGGGTGACAGAGTAATGGTGTAGGTCACGAAGCCACCGCAGGGACCTCACCAAGGAATTGATTCTATTTTCATACTCTATCTCATCCTTTTAATTTCACGCTTGATGGTAACACAGTAGGGATATGAATGTCTTAAAAAAAGAATTCAGTTATATAGAGTTACAGAACTTGGATCACGTACTTAAAAAAATAGGTAGAGGGTAATAAATATAACATTTTCCGTTAAGTAAAGTGTGTCCATTTTTATGTGTTCATAGCGCTATACGCCGTAAAATTAGTCCAGGATACCTGCACATAAGCTACGCAACCGTTCATGCAGGAGTCGTTATTACTCAACCACTTGAAGTAATATTAGAAACTTTCCAAGATGATGAAATTTCCCACATCAGTCACATCGCTGCACAAAGGACGAGCAAGCTTCTAATATCACAAAAATTAAAAGTGATATTTCTTACTTTATCATTCGTGAAGAATGTGAAGTGTTTAATGAGTTAATTAATCACTGAAAGATAGTTTTTAACACACAAAAATATTATCATTATCACTATTATTATTATTAGTAATATTATCAGTATTATTTTTGTAATTATTTTATTACCATCACTAGTATTATTATTATTATTATCATCATCATCATCATCATCATCATCATCTCCTTATCGTATGGCTTTTGTGTATAAGTGAATTAAGTGAAGAAATTTTGATATTACTCTTCAACTGTTGAATCTATGATGGCAGAACTGTGACCCATTTTCTAGTTATACACCACTTCGGTGGGTCACGCTGTACATGATGTGTATCTGTAGAGAGTTATGTCGTGAACTAAGGTGAGTGTATGTGTAAGTGTTCGAGTAAATGTAGTGTCTGGAATGAGTGATGATGATGAAGATGAGGAAGGGAGAAGGGAAAACCCGGTAACGGAACGTAGCCTACTCCTCTCGAATAGCACCAACAGGGCCGCCAGGCTTAACGTCCCCATCCGACGGACGAATCACTATCAACAGAGACATATGCCTTCTCTTCATATGCACTGCGGAGAGATTTTGGGATTTAACCTAGGCATATTTGTACCCAATCTAGTGATTGGAAGTTGTGCACCGCCATCCCTCCTAGTCCCGAGGTTTATATTATAATGTCTGACCTCGCGGGTAATCGAACCCGGGTCAGCTAGTCTGGAGGTAGACACACTACCACAAAGCTAACTCGGCGGATATAAACACAAAATTTTTGCACGTATATTTTGGTTTTTAGATTTGCCTATGTTTTTATGTCATGTGCTTGATTTTATAAAAGAATTTAATGTGTAAAATATGAATTAAATTTAAGTTAAAAACGTAGTTAATTTTAGGAATATTTTTCTTAAAAAGTACTAGTGCTAGGAGGCTAAACTTTGCATACTCCTATTTCATATGATAGTGAAGAAGCATGACCACCTGTACTTAGTTATCAAAATTATTACGGATATACAGCCAGAAAAGTATGGAAAAATATGAATATTTTTAAATAATTTTTTCAAGATAGAAAATAATTTTTTTCTGCTGAACTAATATTTGTAATGTGATGAAAATGGAAGAAAATATAGTTAACTATATTAGAAATATGCTTGAATTTTTAGAAGTAGTGCGAAGAGTTTCTGGGGAAAATATTCCTAAAGTACCTATGTTTTTAACTTAAATTTAATTAACACTTTTCAGGTCTAATTTTTTTATAAAATTGATTATATGGGATAAAACTATAACCTAAAAACCAAAATATACCGGCAAATGTTGTGTGTATGGTGTAAAAATTGTAAATTGATGGATTCAAAAGCTCAAGTGTACTCGTAATAGGAAAATTTCTTCACTCACACATAACAGCCATTCGCTCAGACTACCCAGTTCCCTTAAGTGATTGCCACGTGATTTCCTCATTTTCGATTACTCTGAGAGTGACATAACCACTCGGACGGACAGTAGGCCTCCTGTAGTATCTCATTAACATGCACTTTGCCACCAAATCCGTATTGTAATACCATGGATAATGGCGTGAAAGCAGACAACCTATGTCTAGAGTTTACGTGATAATGCTTTGAGAATTTTTGCACATTAACTAATTAATTCATCAATTATTCTGTTCATGTTTCCGGAGCGCAGGGATGTATGATGAATCACCCTGCAGTGTTGCCCTTGGTCGATAAGCCGTCGCGTCAGGCTAGTTGCCCACATACTCACATGAATAGTAGGTCAGATATCACTGGAAAACTGCTCATCCTTTTTGTTCTATGGTCACTAACTTGAAGGAGGTTTTCTGTTAGTACCTCTTTTATTATAAAGAGTACATCTGACAGTAAATACACACGTTCTTTTAACCGGATCGAATCCTTTGAAAGTAATATCTGTCGCCAATGACAGCACTTGTCCAAACCCTGAAATAATTCACTACAACAATTTTACAAATCTTCTCTTCCGTTTTAGTTCTTCGTCACATGATACTAAATTATTATTTCTTTCATTTTGATATAACCTACGGGCAGCTCTATATTGCGCACAAGGAGAAAAGGTCGGTATATAGGTATAGTCATATTGCGCACACGTGGATTTTATTTATTTTATTGGGTTATTTTACGACGCTGTATCAACATCTAGGTTATTTAGCGTCCGAATGAAATGAAGGTGATAATGCCGGTGAAATGAATCCGGGGTCCAGCACCGAAAGTTACCCAGCATTTGCTCGTATTGGGTTGAGGGAAAACCCCGGAAAAAACCTCAACCAGGTAACTTGCTCCGACCGGGATTCGAACCCACCTGGTTTCGCAGCCAGACGCGCTGACCGTTACTGCAAACGTGGAATATCTGTACCTGTGGTAACTGTGAACATTGCCCACACGTAGAACTTTTATACTCAAGTTCACTGGTACCTATAACGAAATCCAATTTCCCTTCCCACTTTCAGATTTCTAGACTTAGGACAAGCGAAATAATATCAGAATGTAGGCTACCGCTAATATGTTTTGATATTACTTCGGCTCTTTAAAAGTTGATTATGTATTCTTTTAAAGTAAATTAAATTACAAATAATTTTACGTCATTGAGGTGTTTGATTTTATCGTCATTGTTTGCTGTAGTGGTAAGCAGCCCGCTTAAGGATATTAAAGCGAATTATTTTTCCCAGCTGATAGAGTTGGACAATTTTAGTAAGAAAATTCTGTCTTTTGAGGTATTTACGATTTCTTTATTGTTTTTGTTGCTGGCTATTATTGTTCATACTGTATATATATGTATGTATCTATGTATGTATATATATATATATATATATATATATATATATATATATATATATATATATATATATACACATAATACTTCTCTTTGGATGCTTTTCTAAACGTCGATAAAAACAAAAATATTTGGATGTGAATTATTAAACTGTTTACCTAACGTACTGTGGAAAGCTTTGCAGACGAAGGACGAATGTCACCACGCACTACTGCTGCCACGCTCGGCATGTCAGTGTGTGACAGGTGTACTATCTGGAGGCAGTGTGCTCAATATGACTATGCGACCGCGATGTTTAAAATAATCGTGTGCGCAATGTGGCAATTCGAAAGGGTCATTGTGCGCAATGTGCACCCTCTCTAAACTACTGGTAACGTACTGAATTTCAACTCTGTGATTTTCATGAGCGATTTGTAAAATTGCAGACATATATTTCTCGACAATTTATTATCTAAGTGTGTGAGTGTTGCGAAGCTAATATATAACGTATGTACCAAAATAAAGAGTACTGAAAATGGATACTGCACCTTTATGTAACTAGTAACCTATAAACTGCAGTTAAGTGAAGTGCTTTAATAAACTGGAACATAAACATACATTTTTAAAACAGCATTCTATGTTCACTGACGCCTTTTAAAAAATAAAACACATATTCAGAATGTTTCCCATTATTCTCTATACTAAATTCATAACATTCATATAGATTCTCAAACATGTTTGCAAATAGAGGTTGCTGCAGTTGGTGAAAGAAAGCCACTGTCTTTTCGCGCAATTTCACTGCTTATTGTTGTCGGTGGAGTCTCCATAAAGATGGTATCCTATAACTTACCCCATACATAGGCATCGGATGGTGTCAGGTCAGGTAAATGGGATGGTTTAGCAAAACTTTTTCATGAGAAATTATGCCTTCCTCAAAGTGTCCCTGGAGTATGTTTATAGCAGTATGGATGGCAAAAGGCTTCACGAAAGTAATCTGAAACGTGTTTAAAATTTATACGTTGAAGCCTGCATGAACGGGGATAATACTCAACAATAAATATTTTGGGAACCATAATTACAGCACTAACAAGGGAAGGGCCTCGGTTCGAACAGGAATTTGTTATTCAACAATTATACACGGACTTACCTTAGAACACTGAAGAAGACTGCAAAGTCATTCGACTGTGCAAGGCAGTGGTCGTCAGCACTCGCAAAAATGGATAACAGTTAAGGAGTGTATCGGAATATGCACCCTCGTGCAGAAGGGAAAGGGAGAAAGCATACCCGCCAGTAGCCACGGATGCACGCCAGTGCTTCTCTTATCCGCGAGTAAGAGACGCTAGCCCGAGGGTGCACAGTGCTGATGATCGCTGATGTAAGGCCTCGTTTGTCCGCTAGAGTACGTAAAGTTTCGTACAAAGTCCGGGCGGCAACGGGTTTGTCTCCCGCGGTCACTAATTGGCGTGTTTGTTGATAGCACGCTCCGCGGTCAGTACTCGACGTGTTTGTTGTTAGTGTGCTTTGTTATTGTAACGCGTTCAAAATAGATAACTGTGGAAGTATTAATGTTTGGAATGTGCTAGATATTGTGGCAGCTAAATTGCGAAAGAAATATTTGAAGACAGACAATCTTGGTAGGGAGGACAACACTTTTGTGATGTTTTTGGTGAAATTGATAGAACAAAAATATGCAAACCAGCTTCAATGTTCCACTTCTATGATAGGACGGTAAATGAAGAAACAGAATTTGAAGAAACTGAAAATGTTAATCAGGAATCCTATCCTAACGAAAACACCAGCGATGGAGACACTACACCAGAAAGGGAAACTATCAGTTGTAGCGAATATGAATCATTTCCAAAAAAGAAATAAAAAATGGTAAGCATTGTAGCTCAATGTTCTGACAGTAAGTTTCAACAAATTTATGATGATTACCATAAGGCGCCACGGAAAGTGACAACCTATAAAGCATTGCTCAAAAGATATCCTACCATAAAAAGTACGTCCAAAATAAAAGTAATATTCGATTACATGGAAGAAAAAATGAACAGTGCAACACATTTTCATGGAAATAAGGCTATAAAAGAAAAAATTATAAAGCAATTCATCATATCTGAATTTGATAAAGAGCAAGAAACGAGGGTAAATGTGTTCATTACTGGCATCTGATTTTTTTGGGCTATTGAAAAAACATGACAAATGAAGGGTTCAGAGCCATAGTGGGCCAAGCGCCATTTATTAAAAATTGAGAAAGCTAGGGTTAAAGTTAAGTGAATACCATAGTTTAATGAAGATTGACACATTATTTAGTTTTAATGCGTATATTTTATATTACTTGCTGTATGTTTCCATTGAATTATGGTAATAACTTCATTTTAACGGTTTTTCTACGGTTTTAGTAAATGGCGCCTGGCCCACTATGGTTCTGAACCCTTCAAATAGGGCATGCAGATTTTAAATGTTCTGCAAATTTTATAAAACATACACAGATATAGAATTTTTCATAGACATATAACAAGTTTCATGACAACCAACGATATTACACAAGAGCACACATTCAGAAATGTGGGGAACGTTTTGTAGCCTACAAGAGATAGACAAAAAAATAGCCTATCTCCAAGTACAGTCATCCTGTATTTGTAATTCTGATCAAAGCGGTTTTAATTATGAGCTAACATCAAGTTCCATGTTGTCTTGAAAAGGAGAATAAGTAACAAGTGCACTGGTTCAGTCTACTCATAATGTAACCCACAGCTATACAATAGACGTAGAAATTGCAATGATTGGTCATCTTTCAAAAAACTGTATACTTGTTTACAAGAAAAGTCCGTGGGTCCCAAGATCAAGAAGCATATTGAAGAGAACTGCCCTTCAAATATACATACAGAGGCTAGCACAAAAGGCAAAATGTCAAAAACCGCCGGCTCCACTAACTGCCACACCACGTATTCCTCTCCAGCCAACAAGTCAGCATGCCATAATTTTGATGATGGATTGCTGTACTTCAGAGGTCTACCTGAGTCATCAGATCTTCGCCAGGTGAACCGTACCTTCTGTTCCTCTCTCAATATCTCCGAGTCGTTTAGAACTCATCATAAGTAATCAATTTTTGGACAATCTACGATTTTCTCTGGTATGAATTCCGAGATTCCCACCGTCTCACAATCTTCTTATAAGAAGCGAAGTCTTGTCTCATAATCGGTTTTTCCAAGTTCTTCCGACGCTTGCTTCGATCTCGCAGCACTCGGGGTTGTCTAGCTAATATATTTCTTCGGCTACAAGCGAGGATCCTGCACGTACTGCATTTCGTATTCCAGTCTCCAAACACTCTTTAAACCAAGTTCAAGGCAATGTTTAAACATCGATCGTTAAACATCGACTTGCGCAACGTTTAAGATAGTGCAATGGTACAGTTATCCCTATACCTTCCTTAAAACTAAAGAGTGTCTGCAGTTTCTCCTGTGACAAGCAAATGTTCTCATGGGTGCAGATAAACAGGTTATTTTTTTTCCACCATGTTAATAATACCAAAACAAGCGCTTGTACAAATTTTGGCCACTTGAACGTAATTACGAGGACCGTAAAGAAATGTTTCCCTGGAGCCGTTTACAGATAGAAAACACAATTTCATTATAAAAATGTATTGGAACAGATACAACAACTGTTGAGCTATTTTTCGACATATTCCCCGCAGGAATTGAGATATTTGCATACCATAGGATCGACAGAGAGGTGTAGACGGCTGTTACACACTGCTTCCGATCTTGTCTCAATTCCGGTTGAAAAATAGCTCAACAATTGCTGTATCTGTTCCAATAAATCTTTCCATGAAATGACGTTTTATTTCTGTTAACAGCACCAAGGAAACTTATTTTTACGGCCCTCGTAATTTCGCTCGAGTGGCCAAAATTTGTATAAGCACTTGTTTTTACATTATTAATATGGCGGAAGAAAAAAAAACTTTATCTGCCCCCATGAGAATGTGTGTTTGTGAGTTAAATCCTAAAGATAATACTTTATACTGATATACCATACATTTCTGAGCAAGCATAAATCTAAATGATCATTATTCATTACTCTAATATCTGTATCCTTTATCTTTTATGGTACTACAGCTCGGTATGGGATCATTGCCAAGTCCAAATCTTACACAGTACCCGAGACACGTGTAGGCTTCTTTTCTAGCTCACTTTACCTGGACACAGAGTATGCTATGGACGAAACGAACACACGTGCTTTATCCTTAATCCATCAACTGCAACTGACTTAATTTTCATTGGTGTTGCATCATCCACTTCACAGTTATGCAACCTATGCATTATTTATGAAATGACCCTCTTATTTGAAATTAATAATCGCATGTCTTCATCAAACTTTTGAACCATGAAAGCACCACTAACTGTGCATAAAGGTGAATTTAAAAAAATATCTGAGCTGTATACACTTCACTGAACAATAAAATCAGTTCCAAAATTTGTTAAATGTTGCTAAAATTCATATTGTTCTTATATAGTCGTTCCTGCAATAACTTTTATGTGACATACTTATCGATTTTCAGATTTTTTCTCTGTTAAAATTAGTGATACAGCAAATAATAAAATATCCTATATGTAATTATATTTCTTTGTTTCGAAAATGTAAGAATTCACAGTCTCCTATGTTCGGCTGCCATAGGATGAATAAATGTGTTTTTTCTTCTTACTGAAAAAATTTATATTTTGCACATAGGAGTTATTGCAGAAACAACGACGATATACTCGCAAATATGACAATACAGCAAAGAAAATGTTCGTTTCCACCACAAGCTGAGAATTAAAGAAGTTTCGGGGTTCAGATTCTTTTAAACTATCAACAACAAGTAAATGACGTGAAGAAAGACCCAAAATTAGGTGGAGAGAGACCCTCTCTCAAAGTTTGAATGGCACATGAAGCCTAATCTCGGATTCTGCTTCTGATCATGGTCGTGTTATGTGATTATGGTTATGCTGAAATTTTTAAGTCGAGTGGACTCTGATATACAATATACAGTAGGTCAATTGGATAGCCAGTTAACAAAATTGTCGATCCTAATACGTTGGCTGAAATTTCCGAAGTATATCCATTGATGTGACTTTGCCATTTAATTGAAAGTTCAAAACACTCGTAGATACAAAAGGCTATTGAGAGAGTAATGTAATTCGATTACAAAAAGATCTGTATAGCTTGCTCATTTCCCTCCAGTTCAGTATGAATGGTGATGGCATGCCATGGCTGAGAACAAACTATGCAGCAGGGCTTTTCTCTTGTCAAAAACTACGCAGCAGATATGCAAACAATAGATCAATTGTTTCTGCATGCTTCAGTATATCGCTCTAATTGCATATTGCATGAAAAACAATGTGCAGTACCAAAATAAGTTTTGTTAATATATATATATATATATATATATATATATATATATATATATATATATTATTAATCGGACTTTATTTTGTGTTTAAAACTGGTTATCGTATAATAATGTTTATTTTAATTGCCACTGTTACTATTACTTAAAATGTATTTATTGTTAATTCTTAATACAGCATATAAAACAGACTACAGAATATAATTATAACAGTAGGAATAATATAATAGTACATTATGCAACGAGCCTATAATGATAGAAATTAAGAAGCGAGTATGGATGTTTATGAAACGAGCGCAAGCGAGTTTCACAATTTTCATACGAGCTTCTTAATTACCATTATAGGCGAGTTTCATACGACTTTTTATGCTCGACCATATTTCTAACTTGAAATTATTCAGATGTCTACATTTTATTTGTATCTGAACAAGGTCGGAAGTGACCTTGTTCTAGGTCGTGAATTGTGAGATGTACGCAGACGCGAAAGTATTGATTTTTTTTCCGAGGAACAATAATGTCATTGATCTTGGTGTAATCCCGTTAAACTTGGTATAACCTTGATTATTGAATTCGACATTGAAAAACGAGATGACAAATTGAATTCATTTGAATATTATTTACAATTAAAGCTAATTATTATAGTAACAGAACATAACCTTATGCGACAGTATTGGATTTCCAGCCTCCGTGACTTTTCGCTAATTCTCTTTCGATTGTATATCCGAGAATAATCGATACTTGCGGTTTTATAACGGTACAAAGCTGACTTGTCATTGGCTGAACATCTGTAAGCCGAGTTGTCATTGGCTGAAAACACCTGTACTTTAATGAGCAGGTGTACTTTAATGACATGCATTAAAGGACTGCTACCAGGTGTATAATTACTACATTTCGGCATGGTCGAGCATAAAATAATACATCAATATAAAAAAGGATACAGTAATATTAATACATTGTGGAACCGAATGAGCAGCGCTCGCGTTCGGTCGCAGTTCAGATGTATTATTAATATAAGAGAAATACATAAAATAAAATAAAATAAAATATAAACATAAAATTAAAATTACAGCTACAATGAAATTACATAATATAATATTAACATAGAGAAGAATAATATCGTACATGAATCAAATAGAACAAAATTTATGAAAAATATTCAGTATATTCCGAAATTATAGAACACAAATATAATATAGGCTAATTAATTCGTGCACACAGGCCGCAAATTTATTTAATCAAATTGAAGACATTAGCACATTTCTAATTTTCTGATTGTACTTTAGTGGGTTACATTTTAAAAATTCTGGGTGCAGTTTAGCTACAGAATTTATAACCCAGGGCCAAAATTGATGCTATTTTCAGACCAACAGATATGAAACATTTAAATTCTACTGATATTGAAATATTATTTCGTCTTGTGTCATGACTAGGCTTCGAGACTTGGGACCCGATACAATAAGTTTACTGTGCATGTACTATACATGTAGGTTTTGACTCGCTGCAAGTAGTCAAAGGTAAAGATGAGTTGCGGTAACAACGTTGCTATTTAGAGTAGAGTACGATAGTATGGGGAAACACACGCATACTGTATGTACATTCTGAAAGTAAATACATATATTACACAATGACAATGTCAAAAGAATGTAAAAAGCATTCATTCACCTGTCTTTTATAGGCATTTGTGTTTAATTATACACAGTGTTAATGGTGGAAATAAACATGTAGCAATTTTAATTTCTTCATTTATCCTATTGGTCGTCTTTAGGAAGTGCAGTTACAGTACCGAATTGCAATGTACTACAAGATACATTTTCAGTGTCTCAAACGTAAATCTTTTTCGGTTATCTACCAAACACAGTTTGTACTGTGAAAAGCTGCGCTCTACGTCGCATGACGTGATAGGAGCAAAACGAAAAAATCTAATATCATTGCAGTCTCTAAGAGAGTCCTTTATTCTCGGGTGACTCTATCTATGTCCACTAATTTGCTGTTTATGTGACACAATGTTCCATATCCGTTATTTTTACATAAAATTGATTTCCACTTCCGTTTTAAACGTTCAGCAACCGGTGTACTTGGTGTCTCATTAATTCTCTGTGTCATTTCCTCAATTAATTTGAGGGCTTCCGACATCTCTTGCTCTGAGTTTTCTAACCGTGTAATAGTTTCAGACACAGTTTGAAAATGGGTTTTATGAAACCCAAATTATTCGTCAGAACCTTCAAATCCAGAGCGTTTGCCTTTCCGTATTTGTTGGCATTCATTCTACAGGACCCCCACCCACTGTACGCTTTACCACTATACTCAGTACGCCGTTATGCGGATTTCCCACTGAACTGCTCTATTGGGTCCGAAGTCTCGAAGCCTAGTCATGACATGTACCTGTAATATAAACTTATTACGATTTTAAGATTTTCCATTTCCGATCGAATATTAAAAGGTGCCTCATCACCCATTCCTACAGTCCTTTTCGTAAAATTTTCCTTTACCTTCACTTGGATTCATTTTCCAATACTCATACTCCTGCAGTTATTACAACACATAATTTTACAGGCTATTAATAAGTATCTGGCCATAAATTATGTTTAGTTCTTTTGGCAAAATTTTATCTTTTAACACTGGAATTTTTCTCGATAGTCTGGCCTATGATCTATAAACTGGCAGGGCGATTGGTAGACTGACCGAACGATTGATAAACTGACCGGACGATTCATAGACTTTCCCGGCGATTAATAGACTTTTCGGACGATTAATAGATTGTCCTGACGATTAATAGACTGGCCGAACGATTTAAAGACTGGCCTGATGATTGATAGACTGGCCGGTCGATTGATTCACTGACCTGACAATTGATAGACTGGCTGGACGACTAATAGACTGGCCGGACGATTGATTCACTGACCTGACGAGTGTTAGACTGGCCAGGCGATTGATAGACTTTCCGGGCGGTTAATATACTTTCCGAACGATTGATAGACTGGCCAAACGACTGTTAGACTGGCTGAACGATTGCTAGACTTATCGGACGATTTATTCACTTATCTGACAATTGATTCCCTGTCCTGACAATTGATAGACTGGCTGGCCGATTGATAGACTGGCCGGACGATTGATTCACTGACCTGACGAAAGATAGACTTTCCGGACGATTGATAGACTAACTGAACGATTTTTCACTGACCTAACGATTGATAGACTGACCGGACGATTGATAGACTGGCCGGACGACTGATAGTCTGGCCAAACGATTGATTCACTGATCTGTGACGATTGAAGGACTGGTCGGACGATTTATTCACTGGACTGACGATTTATAGACTGGCCGAACGATTGAAAGACTGTCCGGACGATTGATAGACTAGTCGGAAGATTGATGACGCCGGAAGATTGATGACTAGCCGAAAGATTGATAGACTAGCCGGACGATTGATAGACTAGGCGGAAGATTGATAAGCTGGCCAAGCGATTGATGAAATGGGCGGACGATTGTTATACTGCCCGGTCGATTGATACTGGGCTGGTGATTGATAGACTGGCCGGAAAATTGATAGACTAGCCGGACGATTGAGAGACTAGCCGGAAGATTGGTAGACTAGCCGGAAGATTGATTGACTAGGCGGAAGATTGATAAGCTGACCAAACGATTGATGAAATGGGCGGACGATTGTTATACTGGTCGGACGATTGATACTGGGCTGATGATTGATAACTAGCCGGAAGATTGATAAGCTGGCCAAGCGATTGATGAAATGGGTGGACGATTGTTATACTGGCCGGACGATTGATACTGGGCTGATGAGTGATAGACCAGCCGGAAGATTGATAGACTAGCCGGACGATTGATAGACTAGCCGGAAGATTGATAGACTAGCCGGAAGATTGATTGACTAGGCGGAAGATTGATATACTGACCAAGCGATTGATGAAACGGGCGGACGATTGTTATACTGGCCGGACGATTGATACTGGGCTGATGATTGATAGACTAGCCGGAAAATTGATAGACTAGCCGGACGATTGATAGACTAGTCGGAAGATTGATAGACTAGCCGGAAGATTGATTGACTAGGCGGAAGATTGATATGCTGACCAAGCGATTGATGAAACGGGCGGACGATTGTTATACTGGCCGGACGATTGATACTGGGCTGATGATTGATAGACTAGCCGGAAGATTGATTGACTAGGCGGAAGATTGATATGTTGACCAAGCGATTGATGAAACAGGCGGACGATTGTTATACTGGCCGGACGATTGATACTGGGCTGATGATTGATAGACTAGCCGGAAGATTGATAGACTAGGCGGAAGATTGATAAGCTGGCCAAGCGATTGATGAAATGGGCGGACTATTGTTATACTGGCCGGACGATTGATACTGGGCTGATGATTGATAACTAGCCGGACGATTGATAGATTTGCCGAACGATTGACTGAGTTTTCGTAGGTTTATAAGACTGTCCAGGCGGTTGACTGAGTGGTTGTACGATTGATGAGACTACCCGGAAGATTGATTGAGTGGTCGTGCGATTGAACAGACTGTCCCAAGGGTTATGTGGTCTACGATTTCTTGACTGGCTGGATGATTGATATGGAGTATTATTGACTGACGATTGATTAGTTAGTTAATTGATTTACTAGATGGCAAATTGATTAATGCAATAACTGTGAGTTGGGTTTTCATTAATGGGATGCTTGGTTGGTTTATTGACTGCATTATAAGGAAGTAACGGGATTTGGTTGATTAACTTTCTAGATGACTGATTGAGTGGTTTGGTTGAAAACATTTCATAAAAATAAATACTATGCCACATGTGTCTACATTGACATTTGTGTTAAGTAAATGTATTTTGGCGTTGTTGTTCGTGGTGTGTGAAATATTCGCGTAATAAATTCCTTGCCGCTTTAATGCAAGAGTAACTAGAGCACGGCTTCATGTACTGTATTACGAAGTTACGACGACAGTTCGGCGGTGAACAAGATGCTAGTCTGCAATAGGATGGGCGGACGGGAAGATGTAAGGAGGGAACACAGTACAGTATACCCCAAGGAGGAACTCTGAATAAGAGAAAAATAAGACAATGGAAAGGCTGCGCTGGTAACCACGACATGTGCCCTGCTCCCCAGGGACCAACATCTCACGGAGGACGAGGAAGCTGGACATCTCCGGTAACACAGATGAAGCTCCAGAAAAGAATTTCTAAGCGTGGGGCCCTATTCCCTGTCTTATTTTCTATTCTTCTCCTTTCATTGATGATATTATGTGAGATTTTTCTCTTGAATTCAGAAAAAATTGAATTTTTAAACTGAAACCCGTAGTATCAATCCATCATAAGGAAGCTTTCAATTATGTTATGAGTAAGGAACTGAAAGTCCCGCGCCGTACCTGCGTGGTCTACTACGTCATGCTTTGGCCTACTGTTGCGAAATCCACGCTCGATCGGGTTCTCATTGAATTTGATTTCTGTGGTCACTATTTCTTCGTATTCATTTTCGTCATATTCATCATTTTGCCATTCCTATATACTATTCTTATCATCCATCCTCTTATTTTGCTCATTTTCTTAGCCTCTGTTATTTTATTCTCTTTTGTGATCATCACATCCGTCTTGAATTTTCTCCATCTCCTGTCGTTTCTCCACCCCTTGTCGTTTTCTCCATCTCCTTTCGTTTCCTCCACTTCCTCTCGTTTTCTCCACCTCCTGTCCTTTTCTCCATCTCCTGTTGCATCTCCATCTCCTGTCTCATCTACATCTCCTGTAGTTTCTTCTCTCTTGTCGTTTCTCCATCTCTAATCGTTTCTCATTTCCTGTAGTTTCTCCTCTCCTGTCGTTTCTCCGTCTCCTATTGTTTCTCATTCCCGTAGGTTTACATCTCCTGTCGCTTCTCCATCTTTTGTCGTTTCTCCGTCTCCTGTAGTTTCTCCATCTCCTGTCGTTTCTCATTTCCTGTAGTTTTACATCTGTAGTTTCTCCATCTCCTGTCGTTTCTCATTTCCTGTAGTTTTACATCTCCTGTCGTTTCTCCATCTCCTGTCGTTTCTCCATCTCCTGTAGTTTCTTCATCTCCTATAGTTTCTCCATCACTTGTAGTTTCTCCATCTCCTTTCGTTTCTCATTTCCTGTAGTTTTACAACTGCCGTTTCTCCATCTCCTGTCGTTTCTTAATTCCTGTAGTTTTAAATCTCCTGTCGTTTCTCCATCTTCCGTCGTTTCTTTATCTCTTGTTTCTCCATCTTCTGTTGTTTTCTTCATCATATGTCGTTTTCTGCACCTCTTTGAGTTTTCTTCACCTGCTTGAGTTTTCTCCACTTTCTCGAATTTTGTTCAGTTCCGTGACTTTTCTCCACCGCCTTGAGTTTTCCCCATCTACTGGAGTTTCTAATACCTTCTGTAGTTTTCTTCAGGCCATGGAGTTTTCTCCACGTCCTGGAGTTTTCTCTACTTTATTTCGTTTTTTTCTATTTCCTAGAATTTTCTCCACATCCTGGAGTTTTCTCTATCTTCTGTCTTTTTTTTCCCACCTCCGTCTCCTGGAGTTTTCTCCAACTCTTGTCTTTTTCTACACCACCGCCGTTTTCTTCACCTCCTGTCGTTTTCTGCGCCTCTTGTTTTTTCTTCCTGCTATCATTGATTTCTCAGCTGTTGTTTTCTGCTTGATCTTAATTTCAGCATTTCCCTTTCTTTATTCTATTTTTTCTTTCCGTATATTCTCCTTTTTTGTATGATTTATGCCCTTTTCTGTCCTTGTTGATAACGTGTGCTCTCTTCTAGCTAATAGAAATAGTTTCTTTAAAGTGATTTGTTAAAAAAAAACTGAAATGCTTTTCGGTTTTAAACCAGTTCAAGTACAATACTACACTAAACGACTGATAATCCATCGGCAAGGATTAAAGTCCCATTAAATTAGCCTCTGTTGTGCTGTATCCAATGCTGGCAACATGATTTACATTCCTACACGAGCACGAAAAAGTTGAAATAATTCATAACGAGTTGTACGACATCCGAGCAGCCGCGTCATCGAGAGTGTGTGTGTAATTTATTTCGAAGCACAGCAGACAACTCGTTGGAGCTAGCTATATGACCGTGGGTGCATTGTGACAGCAACAGCTGTCCTTTTCTCCAAGTTAACGCCGTCCTTTTGTGCAACTTTCATAACGCGATATCACGGGTCGCCATATTGAACCACACACGGGCGTGTGAAAAGCAACTGCGTGCTCAGTTTATTACGCGTCTCTGTTGCCACGTCATATTTCTCCTCAGACTTGATTAATACTCTCACTGCTTGCGGGTGAATCTCCTCACGTAGGTATTTTTGTACATTTAATGCATAGCATTGTTCTGGGACATTTTAGACTTAAGGATCTCGGTCGTGGTCATGTCAGAATTCAAAGGAGCAAGATTTCGTACAATATACGATTGCTAGTAGTACAGAGTGTTTCAGTGGGATATCCCACTTTGTAATTAGCTATAACTCTGCGTCCATAGGTGACTTTTAAATTGTACGCTAAATACATTGAAATGGTACACGAAGTCAGGAATTTCAGTAGATTCTGTCCAGGGTTGGGCGTGTAAATTACCTGTAGACATTAGATCCTTTTTATAATGTCCACAATTTTAATGTCCATTTTATTATGTCCATTGCACTATGTCCATAAATATATGTCCAATGAAGTACACTATCTACCAAAAAGTAATTGGGCACTGTTTTTTGCCCCTTTAGAACCTCGTGGTACCACCTCTTGTTGCTATAACAGCAGCCACCCCGTCAGGCATGTTCTCCACTAGTTTGTGTAGGATATCCACTGGAATGCGTCGCCATTCCTCTTGCAATATGGCACTCAGTTGGACAGTGGAAGTTGGCCGAATTTCCTGAAACTTCAATCGCCGGTCCAATTCGTCTCAAAGGTGCTCAATGGGATTGAGATCAGGACTCTGTGCAGGCCAGTCCAACCGGTGAACATTATTGTCTGCATACCATTGCATAGTAGCCACCGAAACATGGAATCTAACACGTAAAATCCTGGGTGCCCAATTACTTTTTGGTAGATTGTGTATATGTCCACTTTATTTTAGTCAATTTGCACAAATTTTATATCCACATTTTTATGTCCTCTACATGATTGTACAGGGACATCACTTTATTTTTACCAACATTTTTAACATTAACCTGGCTATACTCGGAAACACTGTTACCCCCTTCCATTACAGGAGTTTGGTGTTACTAGTGTAATATGTAAACAAATCATTTTACTAGCTATAGGAGGAGAGTAAAGTAGTGTATCCACTTATGTTACAGGGAAATACGATATTACGATTTTCATTTTGTTTATTACTTTTACGGTATTTTATAAAAATACAGTAGAGTAGTAACAGCTTTTTTTCTTTCAAAAACTCAACTCTTCAGGCGGTTGTATTCATTATATAATGGCTACTTTATTCAGCATATTACCGTACTTTCAATAACTCTACTTTGACTTCTGCTCAGTCCACGCAGATAAAGTTATTCAGTCATGCTACACACCGTACCTGTGCGAAATAAGCAGGGCCAGATGTTTATGGAGATCGCGAAAATCACGACATTGAGATAGATATACAATATATTTTTACTAATCTTTACAAATTAAGTGATTCTGATTAATAATATGCGGATAAAATAATCACGACAAATCGCGAATTAGAGTTCTAATAGCGAAATATGAACACATTCGCGCATTATTATTGTGTCGTTTTATAGCGAATTTCATATTCTGAGTTCTTTTTTCGGACTATTTTTTTTTAATTTGTTATAATATCGAAGTAGACTACATTACATGGTATTCCAGGTGTTCTGATTACATTAGTGAACAAAAAAGACGGAGAATTCAATATTTCGCTAATAATTTGAAAGTGTTAATTTGAGGGCTGCAAGTTTTTTTCGTGTTTAATGCATGTGTGTTAAATACAGTCTCAATCCAACAAATATTGTCTATTGGCCGTACCGCACCTTTACCAGAATCCAACGAATCTTTGATATTAATTATTTGTAAAGTAATATTGATACTGAGTTAATACTCCAATTTCAAAATAATTGTATTTTTCAAAATTTCCATTAATGCCCGCCAAGAGTACAAATCAGTCTTCAACAATCTCCGCCGACACCAGTATTAAAAAAACACAAATGATAAAGTTTATCTCCATAAATACCTGCCCCTGGAAATAAGCTTCAACAATATAGGCTCTTTCTTCTATAGAAAAAGCAACCATATTTCTGAAACACGCTATACTCTGGACTGTTTACTTCACTGCTAGCAGACTTCGAATGTAACAGCGGCCGTAAGTTTCTGTGGCTGACGGGAGCAGAAACACGAGTGAAAGGGGTGGGAGTCAAGTACATTCAGAAAAGCAGGTACAATAAAAATGCAAGTAAAAATAAAGTGATATCCCTGTACAATACATTATGTCTATCTACAAATTGACTTCAATTTACTACTCAATCTCTTCTGCCTGTTCATCTTGATACAGCTTCAGATGATAACTAATAGCTTTGAGGTAAGTTCTGATGTGTCCTTCTTCGTTGTAGTGGTTGTAATTCCGAACAATCTCTTCTACTCGACTTAAATTTTGCAGGTACGATCTTTTAATAGGATGCCGCACATTCAAATGCCCGCCAAGCAATTGGATTATTATAATTTCATTATTCCTTTGGTTTTTCTTGATAAATTCCATGAATTTCCAGACCGACGCTGATGTGTCACGATGTGTTTCTGAAAGCGGTTGTGCCAGTCCTCGACTAGTTAGTTGTTCGATGTTGTCCTGCCAGAACCTGATTATAAGTGTTCCATATTTCAGGTGCGAATCTAGGTGGCATTGCTCTTCTTGTTCCTCGAGCAGGTGTTCCTCGGATATAAGTTCTTTCCATGTACAAAGCTAAATCCATTACGTTTGGCTCCAATATTATCTATAAGGGTATTAAAACAGCCTGAACATCTTCCAGTGGTACAAAAGGAATTGACATGAAAGTGGACTTAAATAGAAGTGGATATAAATAAAAGTGGACATAAATGAAAGTGGACTTAAATAAAAGTAGACATAACATTCATGGACCCAAAAAAAATGGACGCACATAAAATTTGGACACAAATGAAAGTGGACAAAAATATTAGTCATATGGACATGGTTTGAATGGACTTATCGTCTTGGAAGCCGTATGTTACGTGTAATTTACATGTAAAATACATAATGTAGAGAGCTGTTTTATACACGGAGTAATAAACTAACATTTATTGATTTTGACAATCTAAACATCAATTACTTCATTCCTTTTAAGTCCTGATAAGAAAAATGTATGTTGCAGGAGAAATTTTTTTTGTGATTTTATACTGCTGTTTTACATAGACTAAAATATTTGTTCATACTTTCATTCACTATAATACTTAGAAAAATAGCAATGCTTTGTTTACTTTCGTTTGTTTGTTGGAAAAACCCCATAACATTCTAACTAATTTATTTTTGGGGGAGTTTATATATATTATAAAACACAACTAATAATGAATAAAGCTAACATTAGCAACTAATATCA
Organism: Periplaneta americana; assembly: GCF_040183065.1. Taxonomy (NCBI): domain Eukaryota; kingdom Metazoa; phylum Arthropoda; class Insecta; order Blattodea; family Blattidae; genus Periplaneta; species Periplaneta americana. The sequence goes on along the minus strand of NC_091122.1, from coordinate 133,066,796 downwards.
CTTGTTAAATACATTGTGACAATTAAAATAAAATTAATTAACTGAACAGTTTTTATTGATTCCCGAAAGTTTTTTTGTCACTTACGGGGTCTTAAAAATAAACAATTCTGGTTTTTAATACTAATTTAGTAAAGAAAAAAGGTCTTGTTATCTTACTTTTTTAATCACCTTCGTATTTTGAGTGCTTTTTAATACTAATTTAGTGAAAAAAGGAGTTCTTGTTACTTTACTTTTTGAATCACCCTCGTGTTTACGACTATGTGTTAGTAGTAATTTAGTAAAAAAAAGAGCTCTTGTTACCTTACTTTTTTAATCACTACGGTATTGTATTTATGACTATGTTTTAATAGTAATTTAGTCAAAAAAATAGCTGTTGTTATTTTACTTTTTGAATCACCCTCGTATTTATGACCACCTTTTAGTAGTCATTTAGTCAAGAAAGAGGTCTTGTTACCTTACTATTTGAATCACCCTCGTAACCATGTTTTTACTAGTCATTTAGTAAAATAAAATACAAGTTCTGATCATCTCCTAAAAAATGGTACGGATTCGCAGAATTCCAGTAATTGTGTTCAACGTTTCACTGGTTGGTGGTTGTGTAATTTCAAATAATCGTGAATCATCGTTTGATGAGAATCATTTTAACATGGTCATTCAACAAAACAATTCGACTTTAATAAATATCGCAATCGATGCAAGAAAATAAATGCAGTGTTCGCTGCTCAAGTCACTATCTGATACGTTGATACTCAAACTTCATTTAATTTTCAAATAATTATATATGTTGCGGGTTACTCTTGTGGAGCGAGGATATATTACGGCTTGCATCGGAGCGCTGCCGCTAAGAAACAAGATGCACATAGAGTATTACAGAGCTGACAAAGGGCATTTTTCTCGAATAGATGCCCACTTAATCATTCCACGATCAAATTAATTGCATATTTCATTCGTTATCGGTAGTTACGTGGCTGTAGAATGTCGGCAATGCTCCATTTTTGAAATGATAATGAACGGAGTTACGCAATAATAGACCAACCGACAATTGAAAAAAAAAGAAGATATTTGCACAAATCTGTTGATGGCATGTTAATTTAACTCGGAAAAAATCAAGATATCTGAATTTTGCTGCTATTTCTAAGCAAAAATTCGTTTATTGCATAAAATTAATTAATTTATTTTACTTTGAAATATTCATTCAACTGTTAGTTTCTTATCAAAAATCGGTTAGCCTTTTTGGTATTATTTGTGCTATTTTTTGTAACTTTATTTATTTATTTTTTTTATTTTTTATTTTATTGCTAGTGAGTTTCAAATGAATGCAAGTTAATACAATATAACATAAACTAGCCCACTCCTGAATGAGCAAGACTCGTGCTCAGGAGGAGATTCCAAAACAGACAAAAATAAAATTGAGAGTGAATAAATTACAGATTTAAAAGTGTTAAATATCTTTAAACCCAGACTATTAATTTCGAGAGAATTAGTGGTTAAATACTATTAAAATAAAATTTGTTTAATAATCTAGGACCTTGACTCATGCTATGATAAAAAGCTGCATTAGTTTTACATTTAGATTCAGATAAACGCAGAGAATTCATATTTTTTGTTCTATATTTATATATTATACCTTTCAAAGTTATTAAGATTTCTGTGAAAATATTTTAATAATATAAAATAATAAATTTGTTTAATATTGAAATCTTTTAAATGTTTAAGCAACAATTCAGCTAAGTAACCTTTCAGCTTTTTTAAACACATTTTTAATACTTCTTTCTGTAGCAAAATTAACGGATAAAGATTGGATTTATAAGTTCCACCCCAACCTATAATACCATACATAAATATAGATTCGAATAATGCTAAATAAATTATACGTAAACAGGTAAATGACAAAATACTTCTTAGAACAGCAAAGTAATATAATGTTTCACGTAATTTATTACAAATTTAATAAATGTTATAATACTTATTGCATAAAATGTTTAATAAAAAAAAAAATATTTATTTTACTGGCCAATATCTTGAAACAGGTTTTTGGCGCTTGGTCTCTTATTGCGAAACCCTGTCCAAATAAGGTCCTTTGTGTGAATTAAAAAACGAAAAGTTTTCTTATTTGAGTGCGTATTAAATTGTTTAACTTATGTATATGTTTTGAATAATATCTCAAGAAAATAGATTATAAATGGTAAGATCATTTGTAGCGTAATCAATAATAATTTTATTGAATTGTTACGACCAATGAGTAAATATGTGTCATCTTCCTAACACATTCAATTACATTCAGTACTTACATCGTTATGAAACAATTACTCTATTGCTTTTGTTTCTGTTAGTAGGCTACCAGCACGTCTATTTACACCACTCAGATCCTGTCTGTATACGTGTACTTGTATTCATTTAACAATCCGTATTCTTGTGCACTGCTATATAGCAGTTTGTAGCCCTACTGCAGTTTCTGTCGTTCTCAGCCAACAGGGTTCTTTATCCGTCCCCACACGTCTGAATTTAACAGGAATTCCTGCAAGTTCTTGTGGTTATGAAGTGTTCTGTTTTTTTGCGGCGTAATTTTGGCGTGATACTGTTGCTTGACGTGTGCATTAATTACTCAAAGAAGAAACAATTAGTACAGAGGTTATTAAAGACGACATACTAAAGGTATTATGTACGGGGAGTTTCAAGTAGAGCGATGCAAAATTATTGAAGTAAAAAAGTTTTCTTCTCTGCTTGAGGAGGTTTGAATAGAATTAAAATACGCTGAATTCTGAACTGAACTAAGCAATTATTTGTAGCTTTCTATTGATTTACACTCAATTTGAAATAAAGGTATGCGCATTTTAAAACTACAATTCTTGCCGTTATTATTTCCGGGGTCCTACCGTTTTAATCTAAAGGGTCCCGTATAATATTTTTAATATTGATGATAATAATAATAATAATAATAATAATAATAATAATAGTAATAATAATAATAATAATAATAGTCCAGTAATTTCGGTGTCTAGTTGTAAATTAATAACAAATTTAAAATAATCTATTTGAATGGCTTAACGCTTTATGTAAGCTAGTTTTCCAGTGTGCTCTTCAAATGTTGTACTTCATTTTTCTTATTTTGCCATATATATTTTTTTAATTAATTTATTTGAATAACTAAGATTTGTTACTGGCAGTGTGAAATCTGAAACCCAGTGTATGGTATTTAGAAATTGTTACCTGTTCAATTGCTTTCTCATTTATTACAATTTTACATCGAACATAACTGTTTTAATTGGGTATTTTACGACGTTTTATTACCTACTATGGTTATCTAGCGTCTGAATGAGATGAAGGTGATAATGTCAGCGAAGTGAGTTCGGAAAGTTACCCAATTTCCACTTAATGGGTTGAGGGAAATCCCCGGAAAAAATCTCAACCAGGTAAATTGTCCCAACCAGGATTTGAACCCAAATCCGTTCGTTTCACGGTCAGGCAGACTAACCGTTACTCCGCAGCAGTGGACGACATGATTCTTGCCTCGAAGTGAAATTGATAGTTATTGATTATCTGCATTATAATATACTAAACCAAATAAATTTCAGTTTTCGCTTTAAAAAATTGCTCCTCTAGCCCCCAAAAATATTTGAAGGTTTTATTTTGATTTAAATTCCTTAATTTTATATCAAGTAATCAGGAAAAAACAGTTTTTGAAAACTGGATAAAAATTGCAAATGTGATATAAAATCTGCTTAAGATACTTATCTACCCTTGGGAGAAAATTTTTTTCGATATTATTTAAATGGAATACTGTCAATTATATATCGCCTTCTGTTCTTGCAAATAAAATTTCGTTGACGACATACAACATCTACCTTTTTCAGTGTAGTTTTATTTCTGAGTTATATTCAGTAAGATCATTCGTAACGTAATCAATAATAATTGTATTATTTATTAACACTACAATTGGGTATACACCCGGTAGCAGTGATATATATTATACAATAATATTACAATAATTACAAGTAATAAAATTACAATAATCAAATAATAAAAAAATAAAATAAACAAATTTAAATCTAACAATAAATAAATAAATGCAATAAACCTAGGGCATTAAATACGAATTATGATATAATAACTCCTACTATAAGCAAAAGTAAGCCTAACTTATAAGTAGGCCTACTTCTATTAACCCTAACTGTTATCGACTTAAGTAATTACAAGTCACCTTAATTAATTGCATATAAACTTAATTAATTACATATCAACTTAATTAATTACACATGAACTTAATTAATGACATGACACAACTTAGATAATTAGGCCTACACTGCACCTACAATTAAATTTTCAGTCTAATCTTCTTTATAGGTATATAAATATCGAGAAGAGCTGAGGATAGAACACAACCATGTCTGTCTTTTATTTGTATTAAATGGGTCCAACAATTAATGATCATGATGATGATGATGATGATGTCTTTCTGAACTTGCGATTTCTGTACGACAACTTTAATGTGCAATAATATTATTCATTCTACTAATTTCACTTATAACGAAAAGCGGATTTGTTGTGATGGATAAGATTTTTGTTTAATGTTCTAGAAAAAGGCGCTATTATTGTGGCTCATTTTTATCGGAGTAAACTAATTTCTTGCTGCCTCCATGAATTTCAGAAGTGTCTTCACCAGGATGCTGGCGGAGGAGACGCAAAGAATCGACTTGTGATTTTCTTATTCTGTCTCTGCGAATTTGTCAAACTGTCATGTCCTGCAGGTTCACGGCTTTTGTTCAGCAAACTGTGACAAATAACCCAGAATTTTATGCTAAATTGTTCGTAATGTCATCCAGAGAATTTTGCCACAGTCTTAAGTCAAGAATTCACTAGCTTCTACAATACTCTAACTGAAAACTATTTAAAAATAGTTGTTTTCGTAGTCATTAATTCCAAGGACAATTTTGTATCGCATGATTTTAATAATATTGAATGAATTAGAAAACTAATTATAGACTAATCAGATCGTCTTATCCTGATATTCTCAGCTCAAATCACGGATCGGATGTAAAGTGCTTACTCTGTTGTCTTCCTCGGTGGTCTGGGGGTTATCATTCTTACAATCCGGAGGTTTGTTGATTGTAGTTCGGCCGAGGATGTTATGTTTATGTGGACGATAACACTGGTATACAAAAAAAACTTTTTGTCTGCTACTGAGGGAATTTCAAGTGTTTTATACTGAAATTGAAGCGCTGATTCCAGATCTATAATCAGATGTATCATATCGCGTCAGGTTTTTGAGTAACATTAATTCTAAATCTTATTATACAGTAAATAGATGGATTTATTGAGCTACATTATACATACAGATGTAGCTACTATACTATCAGAACGTTCTCTTAAATCCAATGTAAGGGTCTTCTGACCGTACGTGCTGTGTAAAACAAGTCCCACTTTGTAGGTTTCACCCCCCTCACCTATGATTAGATCCAACCACTCTCCAAACGAACACACAGATTAAAATGAAAATGGCACAAACAAAACACATTATATAATATATCCTAACCTAAAACAGGCATAAAAGTGTATAATTGGGTAGTTACCATTATCCCTTCGTCAGTTCGCATGACAAACTTCAACAGCTGAAGTTCTAATCAGCCTTTTTATTATTCAGTATATACCTGTACCATAAAGTCAGAGATATAAATTGAGCTCAGTTTATAATTATATTCTTTACAAATTGTTATATTATTTTAAATACATTTATAAGAAGATATAAAATTACAATATGTCGTAAGCACTAAAAACTTTATTAAAAGTGCTTGAGACCTTTGCTCTTCGCTTATGTTGGCATGTGGTTGTTCGCTGTAGGAACCAGCAGAAATCGATCCATATTGACCCTGGTACCTGCATTCCATTGTTGATATGTCCTGATGGAACCTCTCACCATGTTCGTCACTACAGCGGATGGAAAAATTGAAGGTGCGAATGAAGAAAGTGCATTTTTATAGAAATACGGCAACCTATATTTCGAAATGCTCTAAGTATGTTATGTACTAGGTCAGCATAATTATCAGTTCGATAATTTCCTAAAAACCTAGTTGACAGTAGTACAAATGTGTCCCAAACTTCGAGTTCAAAAACACTCAGTTTTGACCTAAACGTAGTGTCACACATCAACTGTCGGAGTTCTAGCCCAATGAAAATTTCTGCCTTCAATTTTGCATACTTTCTTTTCCATATCTCATTTCTTTCTCCACTTCTTGATTTCTCTTTATCTTACTTTCTTTCGCATGTATCATTTCTTTCTCCACTCCTTGATTTCCCTCTATCGTATTTTCTTTTCCGAGTCTTAATTCTTCATTTCTCTCTAATCTATTTTCTTTTCCATGTCTCATTTATTTCTCCATTTCCTGATTTCCATAATTCTTTTTTACGTTTTTGGTACTTTGAAATTGAGTTGTGTGTTGAGAATTTCACAACACACAAAAACACATCCAAACGAAATTCTCAACACAACTCAATTTCAGAACACACACACACTTTGACTCCACATTACACTACACAAACACACCCCCACAGAAAACGAAACAAAAGGCGCCAAGACCAGCAACAACCAGTTGTGATGATGGCCAATAGCAGGCTGAAAGATGTTAACAAGGTAATATAAAATTTAACACAAGAAAGACAAATAATACGTTTTCCGAAGAAATATACTTTATGGAAGAAACTAAGTACATGCCTGTAGCAAACAACATATTAACTCAAGAGACTGATCCGTTGCTAATCAATTGACGTCAGAATAGTTTAACGTAACTCATTGCCGCTGCCAAGCAAATGATGTGAGATGTTGAAATTTTTGTAACACGTTATTCAGTTCATACTCAAACGTTTCATGTCGAAACATCACACATCTCTGGCGTTCTCCATCCATAGGTGAAACATTTTCAGTAAATCAGTGTACACAATCGAGCGATAATTCTTTTGTGCGAGATCGTGCGTATTTGCTTGGATTCCGCGCAAAACCAACCCGCGGTAAGTCTAAAATTCCACATTCAGTATTCCCAACCGAACACACATAACAATTTCCCTCTTCTTACCGCTTAAGTGACATATTGATTTTACTGCTTTAGGCTTTTAACATATTATTTTTAGAGACGTTCAATATAGTAATAATTATAAATTGGAAACTTTCCACTGCAATTTCACCTAAATTGCACTGTTAATTTTGTTTTAAAATATTTGCAAAAATTAAGTAAACTCTACAACTCCACTAAAGTTACTGCATTCGTGATGCATGTAACATTGAGGAAGCCGTTTGTTTTAAGTTCGCATTTATAGACTGGGGCAAAAAAAAAGATAGACGTATATCACGGCCTGCTGGAGTATAGTAAACACAGAAAACATTTTAAAGCAACAATGTTGAAGATAGATATTTTTGTTTTCCAAAATTGCCGTCAATGAACAGAAACCAAGATGGAGATTTCATTGCAACTATTTAGAAATTCCTCTTTCAGGTATATAATAAACGATCTTCGCACAAAATAATGTACGATACACGAGCGGTATGTTTACTTTCAATTCTCGGAAATTAAAAAAGCTCAACTACGTTTCGATTTTCCAGACTTTTCCTCGAACATGAAAACTTCAACATACCGCTCTTGTAACGCATTTTACTATTTAGAGGTGAGGGATAATCTCAAAATTGTTGACCGCTGTACTCAACTTGGTGGCTGTCCTCCCATGCGACTTGTTGAGATTAGGCAGATTGGAGAAACACTTGAATGATTGGAAAGGTAGAGTGGTGCAATGCTTTGATATTGGTTGGCATGTACTGGTATTGTGTGAATAACGGGGAGCAGCTTTTTATTGGGTTGTGTTATCAATCTGAACCTGCACGACGCATCCCTGTTGTGCTCTTAGAGTTACAATGCCCGCGCTGAGTGGGCACACGGCTCGGCGTGATGTATATTTCCATCGATACGTCAATCCGGCCTTGTTTGAGTGCAAACACAATCCGCGCTTATCCAGGCTCTGGAGTTCTCATTTAATAGAATGTATCGAACTGGAGCAGCTGTGTTCAGATAGCGGTGCAACATTTTCTTATTATTTGCTGATAGATTTATCGTCGTTAATAACCCTTATTTCTTCATCACCACCATCTTGGACATGCTCATTGAACCATCGTTATCAGCAGTGATAATAACGGTGCGTGATTTAGCTACCCGTGTCTACTTTCGTCATTGGACCTCGAATTAATTTCGTCATTCCGTCCGAACTTGCACCCTTTGGTATAGACCTGCAGAACTGTAGCTCCTCAGAGCGACTGCTTTACTACCCTTTCTTACCCCACCCACCTTTTCTACCAGTGCACTCATGGCGTTCTAGTTACGCTCGGCTGCATCAACATTCATTCTCGCGGCGGCAGGTATACAATACGCTATCAAGAATTATAAATGCACAGATAATAAAATTCTTAGGAACATACCTTTAGAAAGTAAGAAAAAAATGAATGAGGAAAATAAATAAGTTAAAAGATATGTAAAATAAATTTTGAAATGTATGTTGCATGTAATGTAAGAAGGTCTACCTATGTATATATCGTCCTATTACTAGTAAAGCCGATTAAGTCCACTTTTGTGTAAAATAAGTTAAGTACAGTCCCCGACTTATCTTTCCGTGCTCTGTATTCTATTAAAATGAAATAAGTCCGAATTGTTGCATGCAGGCAACAAGCCAATTACTTTATTTGAAGAATTTATTATGATTTTTGGTGCATTAATAAAGTTTTGATTGCTGTTTTTACAAAACTTGCATTACTGGTCTTAACTGGTTTTACTAGTAATAAGACGATAAATAAATTGTACGTTGATAAGTGAGTGATAGCTATATGACCGAATGTCAATGCTGTTATTCAACATTGTAACGCACTCCAGCCAAATAAATAAATACACAATAAGCGTACTGCAGTTTCAAGAGAACTGGAACATGGTAAAATCTAAACCCGTGAAGAAATACTACTTCCAAAGGAAATGGGAATATGATTATTTTGCTGTTGAAGACGAAATAATTGCTTGTTTACTATGTCCCGACCAATTTATTTCTACTCGTCATTTCAATATTAAACCACATTTCAACAAATCCCATATTAAGAATTATGGAATGCACAAACTTTCGGGTAAGTTCATTATTACGAACTGTATATTGATTATTTATTTATATACTGTAAAATTAAGGACGTCACTCGTTGTGTTCATTTTGAATTGGAATTAATAATTATTTTCAAGGTTCGTTACTTAAATGCTGTAAATTTATATTTCCGTAGGTTATAGGAGGAAAGTTTTCGAAAATCTAAAACAGGTTAGGTGCAAAGAAATCTCAAAGAAACTACCGACAGGAAATCTAGAATAGTTGTAAACCCCGAAACGAGATAACGCATAAAAATGCAATGAATTTATTACAATCCTTTTTGAAAATTACATGACGCCACTGATGTATCTTTGCACGGGCAGAGAATGTAAACAACTCTACGCGGAAGTCGATCATCCCCAATAGAAGTGGAGTGAAGCTGACGTCATATTTCCCCTACTTACTGTTATGCAGGCCTGCCTTGGTATGTGGTCATTAGTTGTTGGTGGTAGCGCTACATATAGCGATCTCTTGCCTGAGACTTGGTAGCTCGTGGATGCGGGATTGAGGAACCACGGTTATGCCTACGTGGAAAGATGAAGAAATTCTGCAGACAGTAGCGGGAGTCCGGGGGCGGCCGGCGGGGGAATTTGTAGTGTGGGGTGCATTAGGAATGCACATCATTCCATTCCGGATACATTGGACCCACTCAAGCGGCCTACTTGCGAGGGCAATCCCCATGTCATGCTTCTTTCCTCAAGGGAGACTAAGAGACATCACTAATTGTATCGCGCTACAAAACCGCGAAGTTGATATAGACTCGTTAAGTAACTAATAAAACGCCACATATTTAATTAAAATAATAATAATATTATTATTATTATTATTATTATTATTATTATTATTATTATTATTATTATTATTATAACACTTTCAGAGAAGCTAATTAATGAAGGAGACCAGGAATGTTTACTCCAGAAAGTTATAAGTTACAACTACGTTTGGTTACTTTGAATACAAGTTAGGTGTACATCGACCATACTAGCTCCGCTTAGTACAGAGGGCAAGTTGCGAGTCAACAGTTCACGCTGCTCTCTCCCCGCACGTTCCAGTACTGTTCTCTAACCAGGAGATCAACCGTGAAAGGAATGTGCTTACTATTGCGTCATCTATTGGAACGAAGTAGATAGACGATATTACCGTTATAACGTCAGTTTAAAAACCATACGCTCTCCTGCATATGTTATATCCTGTATGGAGAGATTAAAAGACCAGGAGGTTAACCGTGATCTAATTTTGTAACTAGGGTAGTATCAATATGTGTGATCAATGTTATGGTTTGTACTCTGAGAGCTAGCCAATAGAGATAAGAGTACCCACGTGTGTGACCTTATGACATCTTATGACATCAACATTCATTCACAGCATTATCCCGCTTCGTCTCAGTCCCCGAAGACTTTCTCTGGAGTACAGTACAGTGTTAACATCTAATCGTGTACCTTTGTCTATAATTTATAGGAATACTACTCGTGTAAAAAAATCACTTGAACATAATAACAATACTAAAAAAATATTTACTTAAGGACAGCTTATATGCAATGTTAATTTTTACCATCTTTAAACAAAAGAGAAACTTTTCAGGAGCCAAGCCCTTTATTTTCGAGAGCTACCATATTTTACCCACACATGCAATAGAAAACCATTCGAGGTAACATAATACATTTAAGGAAATAGAATATTATCTTAGACAACATTGCGGTGATATTCAGATAAGTCAAAATATATTAGAAATTTATTGAATATGTTTCAGTCAGAATGACTTATCAAGATTTAAAATAACACATATTTAGACATATAAATAATTGATTGATGTTAATAATATATATTGCTAATACATCACGACTACGCTTAACTTCCAGTTAATAGGTACACCTACGACCTAATTGCAAACCAGTTTCATGGATCCATTTGAATTACTTCTGATGTCTACATAGACCATATACGCGTAATGAAGTTTAACATTGGAATCAATCGCAACACGAAGAACACGATCTTATAGTATCGATACAAACCATTAATTGCAATAACACACAAACATTTGTACGGTCATGTACAGTGTATTAATAAAGATATTAAATTCTTAATTAAATGAATTTCGAATATAGGTAGAACATTGATAGAAATTAAACCTGTTTTATTATTGTGCATAATGATTGGAATGTTATTGTATGTGTATTAATAGCTGTTGTTTTAATTATTGTATACAAAAATTGAACAAGTTTTAACTAATTGTTTGCTTTTAACCATTATACAATTAAATAATTTAATGATAGACTACAATAATTAACGCAACTATTATTGTAATTTTATACTGTATTTTAATATGTTTTGATTTTAGGTTGTTTAATTATCTATTTATGAATATGCCAATGCCATAAACATTTTCCATTGTAATATATGAGATATTGAACTTATGCCCGAAAATGCCAAATAGGCGAAGACTTTGGCAATAAATTATTAACATGAATTAATTATTTATATGTCTAAATATGTGTTGTTGTTTTAATCTTGGTAAGTCATTTGGACTGAAACATATTCAATAAATATCTAGTATGAAATATTTTAAACAATATTAAATATCTATGCAATGCTAACACACTCTCTCAGAGACGCTCAATGGGGTTCATGTCTGGGGAATAAGTTATCCATTCCATTCGGGCGATATCTTTATCACGAAGTTCATAATTGACACGATGGACGCGAGAATTGTCCTCAATGAAGAGGGTTCCATTCAAACTTTCGCTGCTTATTACCTAGTTCGATTCTTCCTAGGTTTTCTGAATATAAGGCGAATGTCAGGTATTATCATGGCCAAATACTCGGCCTTATCTCACCAAATACCATCTCTCTATTACCAATTCCATCGAAGCTAAACGTCGTAGTTAATATAGCGTCGATATATAAGTAACTTATCTATGCTGTTACATCAGGAATTTATTATTGTACCGTTGAGTGATATTTAGAAGACTATTACACTTTTACTACGTCGCAATACTTTTGACCAATAAGACGGTACGAAAGGACGTCTTTCAACCAATCATGGGTGCTTATCGCACAATTTTATCGCGTCCCTAGCATATGTTTAATTTTATCTCGTTCCTAGCATTTGTTTATTTTTATCACTACCCTAGCATTTGTTTCTTTGTTTGTCAGCATTTCAAACTGCACTGGTCTGGACGTCAAAAAACAGAAAATTACAAACCACTCCAGTCGATGCACAGCACTTTCAAATATGACACGCATTGGCATTCAAGAACAAGAATTAATAAAGATCACTGGTCATAGCTATGCATCTTCCCTGAAACCCTATTTACAAATAAATGAAGAGCACCATTCGGAAATCAAGAATAAGTTGAGGGATACACCATGTACATCAACGAGTTCACTTCTTTTACGCACACGTCCAATATAACATCAACTGAACCACCAACCACTAAAACATTCAAATTTGAAAATTGTACTTTCAATAATTGTTTCTTTTAAAATTATTCATGTTTATTTTTTAATTCATCATCGTTAATTAAAACGTTTCTTGTTTATTTCATCATCCCCAATTAAAACTTTTCTAACACTCGTTTATATTATTTAGGTTATGTTATAGCTTCTGCTATATGATATTATGAATAGTCACGTATCAGAGATTGTTTAATACTAAGATTAATAGAAAATCATCTGTCAAATGACGTTGATTACTGTGATCGGGATAATTGAAGTGGAATGCAACTGTTTTAATAAAAATGAAACTGAATCAACAAAGCCTTCTTGACCAGTAACCGTCCACAGAGTGCAATGAAGATTCCATAGTTGGCACAACTGAATAACTGATAACAAGAAAACAGTTAATCATAACACACTACTACCATCTACTAGCGTAATACGAGTATTTATAATGTTGAGATGGTACAAATTTGAAGACAGTTTTGTATTTTCGTAAGTCAATTAATATTTTATTGTATTGGAGTACTTCGTTACTTCTAATTTTTATATACTTTCTTCTAATCGTGTAATAGTCAATTAAATCCCACTCGAGTTTTGATTTTCTCTAGATAAATCAAAACCTCTAGTGAGATTACTGTTGATAAATTACAGCATATTCCTACAACTAACTTCTACACAGCAAATGACTTCACAATTTCTTGTGATTCTACCCATGCCTGAGTATTCCATTGTAGTGTCACGCAAACAAATTCTCTAATATTATAAAAACTTAAAATCCCCAAAATGCTATTTATTTCCGCTCATTTTAACATTTGGTGTAGATTTAATAATAAATCTGGCTTAAAACCATGAATGCATTTCCGCGTTTTCAGGAGATCAATTTTATTTTTAGAGGCAATAATGATTATTTTTGTGGCTTAAAAATGAGCCAGTCCGAACTAATAATGAGTAAAATAACACAGAGTCCGACTTTCCAGCTGTTAGCCTTCCAGTTTCTCCATGTGTATCTAATACGGGGTTAATTTATTCATGAAAATTTTTAGTCGGATGTTGGGTTGGGAGTGTTTTAATCTCTCCTGAACAGGAGCCAAGCAAACAATACTAATGCAGCTCGATTCTCATTTGTCTGCCTTTATTCCGCGCTTCCTGCTAGGCTTTCGAAGTTGCTTGTCATTTGTATGTACTATGCAGACTCCGTTCACATGTGCCCCACTCCAGTAACAATATCTACCTGAATACTCTCACTCCACCCATAATGTGCTTGCTATATGTGAACCAAACATAATACACAAGCGTCTGGAATTATTAATGGCACACGAATACATGGATACATATGTTCTAATTCGCAGGAAGAACGCAAAACAAAAACGTAACTTGTTTGCATGAGGTAAATTTTATTGTCATTGTTAGGTTAAGCTATGTTATGTTTGCGATCTCCAGGAATCAAAAATATGAAATACAGTGTACATTAAATTTGTTATGTTAATATTTAAAAAGGTTAATACATTTTTCATGTTATCCTTTCCTAGCCGAAACACGGTCAGTTGTCTGAATTATTTCGAAGTTCAGATCCGTATAGAAGTGTTGAAAACTTGAAGTAAATAAGTAAATAACTGATATTTTTTAGAAAACTGCCCTTTTACTGGAATAACAATTTAGGTACTTAGGCCTACTTACTTACTTACTTATTTACTTACTCACTGGCTTTAAAGAAACCTGGAGGTTCATTGCCGCCCTCACATAAGCTCGCCATTGGTCCCTATCCTGAGCAAGATTAATTCATTCTCTATCATCATATCCCACCTCCCTTAAATCCATTTTAATATTATCTTCCCATCTACTTCTCGGCCTCCCCAAAGATCTTTTTCCCTCCGGCCTCCCAACTAACACTCTTTATGCATTTCTGGATTCTCCCATACATGCTACATGCCCTGCCCATCTCAAATGCTTCGATTTAATGTTCCTAATTATGTCAGGTGAAGAATATAATGCGTGCAGTTCTGTGTTGTGTAACTTTCTCCATTCTCCTGTAACTTCATCCCACTTAGCCCCAAATATTTTTCTAAGCACCTTATTCTCAAATACTCTTAATCTCTGTTCCTCTCTCAAAGTGAGAGTCCATGTTTCACAACCATATAGAACCACCGGTAATATAACTGTTTTATAAATTCTAACTTTCAAATTTTTTGACAACAGACTGGATGATAAAAGGTTCTCAACCGAATAATAACAGACATTTTCAATATTTATTCTGTGTTTATTTTCCTAATACAAATGATTAATTTAATCATTTGTATTTGTTACTGTTGCTCCCAGGAAGAACGCAAAACAAAATTTAGGTACTAGCACTATTAAAGCAAATCCGGGAGACGCGCCGCACTTTTTCAAAAACAGTTGCACTTCGGCACTAAAGCGATGGAAAGTGAAATCTCCATATACCGCCGTATGAGTGATCCATGGTGGTAATAACATGGTCATCATTTTTTTTGTATATAAGTAAGTTATTTTCGTGACATTTTAAACGAAAGGAATGAAGGTGGTAAAACGGAGAGTTGCCGCGCTCTTGGGGCGAGATGACGGAGTCTTGTAGAAAGGGAAAATAATTGTGTGTTGGTGGTAGGAACACATTTTTAGGAATGAAATGGGAAGAAATAGGCTAAGTAAACTTAGAGTGCCAGGCTGTTTAATGATTACATTAACAAAATATGCTATCTGCATCTCCATCATCATCATCATCATCATCATCATCATCATCATCATCATCATCATCATCAATATAAAATAATATTGAACTCTATATGACGTGTAGTGCCGAAAGGTGCTTGTGCAGGTATGAACCTATCATACTCGTGGGTCTTAGTTCAAACTTAGGGTTAAGATACAAATTAGATTTATTTTAAATGTTGTTATTTTAGGTGATCGTGCTTCATTTAATTTAGGATGCTATTTATTATTATTATTATTATTATTATTATTATTAGTATTAGTATTAGTATTATTATTATTATTATTATTATTATTATTTTTATTGATATTACATTATTATTAATTATTAATATTTTTATTAGTTGTCTTTATTATTAATTATCATTATTGTATATACCCATTTGCAGTGTGAATACATACATACATACATACATACACACATACATAGTAAATTTCAAGTTGTGAAATTGTGTCTTCAATCATTACATTTTAAAACATAAATGTTACCTACATCAAAATAAGTTATTATTACCACTCTTTGGGGAATAACAGTAAAATTAAAGTTCCAAAATGTCAAATAATATGACAATGACCTTTAACGAAGAAATTGAAATTCGTAATTAATTTGAAAATTATTTTGCTTCCGAATAATTCTTCTCTCGAATTCTGAATTTCTTGAAGCCAGTGCTTGCTAGATTTTAACCCAAGTCTAGGTTTGCTTAGAGTTTCTGTAGTCATGCGCTTCCGTATAGTCCTCTCTGGAACACCATAGAAACGCTCTGGTTCTCTCATCAAAATCTCTCCTTAAAACTTAGATTAAATTGTATTTATTTATCCTAATTCCATTACTTTAGTTCCTGTATAGACGTTATGCGCAATCCTCGAATCTGTCGCTGTTTGAATTGTAAATAATAATCTTTTGTTTGTAAGTAAAAAACGAAGATGCATCTACTTTATGAGTGCACAGTGAACGAATTCGTATGTATATGTTTGGAATGGGCTAATTCTTCAGAGAAATAAACTACGGACAGGAATATCACATTCACAACAGAATAAAAGGAGTTACTTGTTTCTAAACCCTTGAAGTATATGATATAGAAATTACGTGTCATTTTCGTGACACTTTTCCTAATTCCTCTTAAACGCGACAGAAGTAAAACAAAGCTACGTATACGTTCTTCTTATGTCACAACTGTTATTCCACTAGAATCCAAGTTGCCTGCTTCGTTTGCAAAAGAATTCGAATGGCGGGATCTGCCAACTTGTCATACAACGAGAGCTAAAAAAAAAAAAAAAAGTAGGTGGCAGGCTTTCATTTCATGACGCCCCGATACGGCGAAAGTTTTACAAAAACTTGGAAAGAAACAGATTATACGAAAGAAGCTCTCAACTTTTTTGCGAATATTTGTACTTTTAAACTTCACCGGGGGAAGGACAAAGGAGACAATATAATTAGAAACTGTAGTACCTCGCCTCTTGTGTTTGTGTTGGAAGATAAAAACGCAAACGTCAGGAACGCGTGTTTCTTCTATAATATGTATGCATATATAATATTTCTCTATATAATACGTATCCCATGTTTGCATCTTCGAAATATGATGTATAATGAATTCCTAAGTGACCAAATTATTCCCATTACGTAGCTCATCTTCGTTTCTACATGCCGGATAGTGATCTCTTCTAGATACATACTTGCACCTCACACTATATAGACTGGAGGAACACACGCTGATTCTCAGGAGATGCAGAAACTACGCCTTACTGAATAAAAACATAAAAAGCTCTTTAACTAACACAATAATAATAATAATAATAATAATAATAATAATAATAATAATAATAATAATAATGTCTTAAATTTCGTTATTCGTTTTTCCCACTTCATTCATTATTCAATAATTTATTTACTTAAATCATTCATTTATTTATGAATCTACCTATAGGTATCCTACAAGGAAAACTCAGCTCAGACTCCTCGCGCCACGCATGCTATACCCCCTCTTACCCCCCCTGACAGTAGGCAGGTTCTTTAATAAGCGGCTACTGGTATAGCTATAACGACTACGGTTGCGGACATGTGCACTCAAAGAGCAGCTGTAACAATAATCAATTAAGTGAATATAACATTACAAGATGTCAACACTGTCTCTTTCTGAGTCACAATCGGTATCTTCATCACTGGAACTGTAGTCATATTTAAACTTTAAATATTTAAATTAAATTAAATTTATGTTTAATATAAAACACTATGTTACTCCCTGACTTTGTAGCAATAACTCGTGTTCAGTTCAGCACAAGAAGATATCATGTAGTGTACAACTCAATTCAGCTTAATGGCTCCTGTCCTTAGTTGTTTGGCTAGTGTGCGACCTGTGTGTTGCGTCATAAGAAAGAAATTTAAAAACAAATGTGCATAGAAGGGGAAGAGGAAAGAGGAACAAAAAATTATATCTATGCTCGAAGCTGAGGGACACTCGTGTCAAGAAAATATAAGTCATCATGACATTGTTTAGTCAACAGACGTAGTGGGAAATATGTAGATCAAGTAAAAGCGCTGCTAACTTATTACTTTAGCAGTTAAATTTCGTTTACATTTCTAATTTATATACTTTAATAATAAAGGGTGCGGCAAAACATCCTCCCTAATTTAAAGTGTAAATAAAAACAGATGGATCAAAATAAGGAAACTTTATTAATATGAATGGTATCTTAAAAGTGGGAATTTTTCATTTTTTTAATAACGTGTCTCTCAAGTGGTGTCCTTCACTATCAATGCATTGTTGAATGCGACTTAGGAAATTCTGCATCACTCTAACTAGCATTTCTTGAGGAATAAGACCAATTTCTTCCTGTATTGCATTTCTTAGGTCTGGCATAGTCCTCAGCCGATGTTTGAACACCTCAGCATTAAGATATCCCCATAGGAAAAAATCGCAGGATGCAAGGTCTGGTGATCGTGCTGGCCAGGGGACGTCGCCACGTGAAGAAATTAAGCGTCCGGGAAGCATCTGTCTCAGGACTTGGAGAGAAATCTGAGCTGTGTGAGAGGTGGCTCGGTCCTACTGAAACCATACTTGGTCAATCTGCAGGGCATTGAGTCTTGGTGCCAAAAAATTGTTGATCATAAAAGTGTACCGCTGAGAGTTTACTGTCACAGTAGCACCATCCTCTTCAAAAAAGTAAGGACCAAGTATCCCGACTCTTGCAACCGCGCACCATACAATAACACGGTCGTTAAGTAGAGGTTTTCATGAAGTTCACGAGGGTTCTGCCCACTCCAATTTCGGAAATTTTGATGATTCACGCATCCCGATAAGTGAAAATGTGCTTCATCACTAAAAAGAACCACAGCATCTTCAGGCACATTTTGAAGGCTGTTTGCACATGACCTCATACGATTTTCATAATCACGTTCAAACAATTCTTGAACAGCGACCACGAGGGGAAATTTGGAAGCTTCTCCGAAAAGCACGCTGGGCAGCGACAACGGAATTACCACTTACCAGAAACAATACCACAGCGTAAGCACGTTCTTCACCCGTCCACGGCATACCTGGAATTCGTTACAGATTACAATTTGCACTAATTGAATGTCAATTCCGTGTATTCAGTGTCCTATTCAATTCTTGTTGTTTTGCGCATGTCATTTGATATTGCTATGGCAACGCATGTAAACCTAAATTTCCCACTGTTTAGATACCATTTATATTAATAGAGTTTCCTTATTTTGATCCATCTGTTTTTTATTTAAACTTTAAAATAGGGGGGATGTTTTGCCGCACCCTTTATTAAAACGCTACATTTTCACTGTAGAAATAAAGAAAACTTTTATAAATACAAGTAACGGGACGTGTAGAAGAATATTGTGTTTTAAGACGGAGTGTACCGCTGCATGATAAGGAAGTGTTAGGTGTTATGACAGCGCCACCTGATCTATGTGATCCAGCCCGCCAGCAGTGATGAGTAACTCGCTCTTAGTCTGTCTGCTTACTTTTTGCAAGTGCTAAAATCCCTGACTCAAGCTGTACATGCGCATAGTGTCGGTAGTATGATTGGAGACGGGGAGCATGCTGGGAAAGGGAGCATACGTCATCTGCGCGAGATAGTCACGCCCGCTGGTTTCTGCGCACTGAGATTTCCTTGTCGGATGCCTATACCTACCTGTCCACTTCCCTATCGACTAAGCTAATTATCTATCCACATCTAGATATCTGACTATATAGTTTCGTACATCCCTACATACAAGTCTGCCTGTTGGTGAATGCCCTAACTTCTATCTATCCACTTGCTTCCCTACTTGTGCATATATGAGTCTACTTGCCCACCTACCTGTACATCTGTCTTCCTACTTAACCATTTACTTTCACATACATGAATATATTTACCCACTATCTTCACATGTACAAGGGAGGATCGAAAAGTAACTCACAACAACTGTTTTTGGCAACATATTTAACAGGTAAGCAAAACGAAATAATGCTCATGAAAGCTACAGGTTTTACCTATTTTTCGACATGAGAACCAAGTCTCTCGAAACATTTCTCCCATCGTAACACCAGATTCAGTACACCTCGTTCATAAAACTCCGTTTTCTGGCATATAGCCACCTGCAAAAGTCTGACTTCACTTCTTCATGCAAATCGAAGTGTTGGTCTCCTAGGAATTTCTTCATTGGTCCGAAGAGCTGAAAGTCAGATGGTGCTAAGTCTGGACTGTAAGGTGGGTGATTGCCGCCTCAATGCCTCTGACATTGGATGGTGTTACAATGGTCACTGCTCAGCCGGAACATACTTCGTCAGTAAGATTTACTCTGCCCTCTTCGAAGAACCTGCACCACCTGGAGATGTTACTAGGTCCAGACAATCAGCACCAAACACTTCCAACAATTCTCTGTGGATTTCACAGGTATATCCCATATGTAGTTTCCGTTTAATTTCCTCTTGAGTGTCATTTATATTTGTTAACTGTTGCTGTAAACTTACCTATACTCAAATTTATTTATTTATTTATTTATTTATTTATTTACTTATTGACTGATTTACTATTTCATTTATTTATTTGGTGTGTTTATTTACTTACTGATTTGTGTATTTATTTATTACTGCTTTATATCTTCCATCATAGGCCTATATACATAGAAACTTAATACGCAAGATTGCATGTCAAAATTTCAAATATGACATTACACTGTATCCATGTATGTTGTTATGCCCATTCTGTAAGCACGTGTTACCCCACACTAGTTCTTGTTTATTGGGTTACATGTGTGCTAGCAATTGTTATGGCGTGGAAACACGTGTTAACGAGGCTTTGTGATCAGACCACGCAATGACTTTGTGAATGCCGGTCATGTGGGGACCGCAAAACCAGCTGCGTGGTCGTTGCAAATGCATCAAGATTCCTCATCATCACAACCAGCTGCAAACGTCACGTCGTTGGTACAATCCTGCTATTACTACTCAAACCACAAGCGATTTGTACCATTTCGAGAACTTCTGTATTTGTAAACATTGCGAGTGGTTTTGTTAAGTATCTGACGCTATTTTAGAGCCAGCGAGAGAATATATTTAATGGAGATCATTACTTAGAACACTGGCTTTAATGATGTAATAATTAAAATTAGATAGATAGATAGATAGATAGATAGATAGATAGATAGATAGATAGATAGATAGATAGATAGATAGATAGATAGATAGATAGATAGATAGATAGATAGATAGACAGACAGACAGACAGACAGACAGACAGACAGACAGACAGACAGACAGACAGACAGACAGACAGACAGACTAGACTAGACTAGACTAGACTAGACTAGACTAGACTAGACTAGACTAGACTAGACTAGACTAGACTAGACTAGACTAGACTAGACTAGACTAGACTAGACTAGATTTATTGAGTAATGTTATACATACAGGTGTTATATTATAATTTCCTCTTAAATCCAATGCACGGATCTTCTGACCGTACGTGCTTTGTACCTAAAACAAGTCCTACTTTGTAGGTTTCGCCCCTTCACCTATGATTACATCCAAACATTCTCTAACAGAACCCACAGATTAAAATGAAAATGGCACAAACAAAACATTATATAATATATCCTATCCTAAAACAGACATAAAAGTGTATAATTGAGTAGATACCATTATCCCTTCGTCAGTTCGCATCACAAACTTCAACAGCAGAAGTTCTAATCTGTCTCGCCTTCAAGAGGAATAATCCAGTCTTTTGTTCGTATTCTCTATTCCCCATGAGGTCAAGACATGCAAGCGAACTCCTATTCTGACTTAGCATCGAGGGTGGTAGATATTTTCTCCGGATATGTTTCAATTCGACACACTGAAATAAAATATGTCTGTAGGAATCCTTTTCTCCGCACAGTGGGCAAAGGCGCTCTCGTTGACAATTTTATTACCCTTCCATGCCCCCAATCTTAGCCACGCTAAACCTGCTCTGCTGTCTTTGTTACAAGAATTTATGTAGTCACATCTCCTCCAGTTAAGCACGAGATCTGATTGTAAATGTAGTGAGGGCTTCTCCGAACATTGGAGCTCAATCTCTTGCCTCTCGATATCAATCTTGAGTGAATAGCAATCATTGATGTACGTTTCTGCAATTTTATATGAGTGTTTCAAAAGTGATGGCCAAAAATTTAGGGATGAGAAGTGTAAACGAAGAGAAGAAAAACAGTTCCAGTAAACATGGGTCCGCAAAATAACAGTTTTTTCTCTCTCTCTCGCTGGGGCCACCAGTGAACCGAGCGTCTGGATACGGTAAAGAAGTAACATTCATGCATCCTACTCATGCCGCACTCTCCCAATCTCATTTCCTTCTAAGTGTGAGGCGATATCTAAACAGATGATATTGTGAACGGTGGATGGGTAGAGGAGGACCTGTACCTAGACCACAGGATTTAAATCCATTGGATTTTTGTCTATGGGGTTATGCAAAAAGCCTAGCTCACACAATAGACATCACCCTCAGTTGAATTGCAGTATCGGATTGTAGATACCTTCCAGAAAATGAAAAATAACCTAGGATTGCTCGAGCACATTCTTGGGTCTTTGAGGAGACGATTAGACAAATGCATTCAAGGGCATGGTCAGCATTTTGAAACCCTAGGGTGACCAGATTCACATTGATAAAAAAGAGGACACAAAGCTTCAAAAAGGAGGACATTGTTCGAAAAAAGAGAACAGAAAATATGTACGTAGATTTAGGCTTAGGCCTATATTATAACTTTAAACTACATCAATATCTATTTTATTACAAAATATTTACAGTACAGATTTAAATCCGTAACACATTACAGTGAGAAACATGTAATGCGTTTGTCCTATAGGCATCCGACAAGGAAAACTCAGTGCGCAGAAACCAGCGGGCGTGACTGTCTCGCGCAGATGACGTATGCTCCCGTTTCCAGCATGCTCTCACACCTACTGCAGGGGAGTAAGAGAGGTATAGCATGCGCGCCGCGAGGAGTCCGAGCTGAGCTTTGCTTGTAGGATAGCTATAGAACATAAAAATTCGAAAGTTTAAATTAATATTAGTTTTTAATTTCAATTCTGACGTTACAGAAGTAAGAAATATGCTATATTGCCATACCCTAAAATGAAGACAAAAATTTTTAAGTCATTTTTAGACCATTTTATTGGTTTTTTAGTTCATTTCATAGATAATTTTTTAGATATTTTTATCAAAATTCGGGCTCTGATTATTATTATTATTACTATTATTATTATTATTATTATTATTATTATTATTATTATACACATAAACTACATTAAATTTCTTTCGCTCTCAGTCATATTCATATTCCTAATACCTAGATAATTGCAAAGCAATTCTAAAAAAAATATAAATATCCAATGAGTCTCAAACGAGAACGTAAACATTACACACAATTACAGGGATCCTATGATCAAATATCAGTTCCTTTCATTTAAGATTGAGCCGATCGCATCTTCTTCACTAAATTCTGAATTGTTGAATCAGATGGTTATTGAAAGCCAGGATATTTCTATATAATAAAGGGTGCGGCAAAACAACCTCCCTAATTTAAAGTTTAAATAAAGGAGAGATGGATCAAAATAAGGAAACTGTATTAATATTAACTTTATCTAAACAGTGGGAAATTTAGGTTTACATGCGTTGCCATAGCGATATCAAATGACATGCGCAAAGCAACAAGAATTGAATAGGTCATTGAATGCATGGAACTGACATTCAATTAGTGCAAATTGTAATCTGTAACTAATTCCAACTATGCCGTGGACGGGTGAAGAACGTGCTTACGCTGTGGTATCGTTTCTGGTAAGTGGTAATTCCGTTGTCGCTGCTCAGATGTTTCCCGGATGCTTAATTTTTTTCACGTGGCGACGTCCCCTGGCCAACACGATCACCAGACTTTACACTTTTTTCTATGGGGGCAACTTAAGGCTGAGGTGTTCAAACATCGGCCGAGGACTTTGCCAGACCAAAGAAATGCAATACAGGAAGAAATTGGTCTTATTCCTCAAGAAATGCTAGTTAGAGTGATGCAGAATTTCCGAAGTCGCATTCAACAATGCATTGATAGTGAAGGACAGCACTTGAGAGACACGTCACTCAAAAAATGAAAAATTCCTACTGTTAAGATACCATTCATATTAATAAAGTTTTCTTATTTTGATCCATCTGTTTTTTATTTAAACTTTAAATGCCACACCTAGTTACCTAGTTCCTCGCTTCACACTTTTAGCATCCCACCACAACCGTGATACACGTTCACAGCATAACCTTGTTCTATCAATTGAACGGTTGGATGGAAAAGAGGCCTCAGGTCACTCAGGCCCATTTTGTGTAAAATGTTTTCTCGGAGTCCTTAGGGTTTGAAATACGTACCTTAGAAATTTCATGAACGTAACATTAATATTGCCAGTGTTAGAGCTGTGTGAATAAATGTTGATAAATGTGGAGACATCTGCTGTCAAACCTCCAAACACATTGTGGCTGTGTCAAACGTGTAACGTGTTACTAGTTGTTTAAAACGTTCTACCAAAAGTCTCGAAGCAACTGTCATACAAATGGAAGGTTAAGAAGTTACGTATT
The DNA here is from genome assembly GCF_040183065.1 of Periplaneta americana. NCBI lineage: Eukaryota > Metazoa > Arthropoda > Insecta > Blattodea > Blattidae > Periplaneta > Periplaneta americana. The sequence continues at coordinate 133,042,400 of NC_091122.1, read as the reverse complement.
ATTCAACAAAAACTTAAGGATAACAGCAGATTTATATAAAGTAGAGGAAATCACCGAAATAAACTTAACAAAATATCTGGTGATGACTGGTTGCTTGTTAGTTAACACTGGGCACCTATTACATCTGTTGAAATGCACTATTGAGGCAAGGACACTAGCCGGCTCTACTTTGTTGACTCTTTTTTTGATGTAACAAGTCCGTATGGATCTTTTCGTGAACTTTACAAAGAAAAGAAAGGCCGTTTTCCGGAAAAGAAATACTACAAATACTATAAGTTCTTAGATGTCTCCATATTCATTTCGAAGACCACGAACTGATACAATTATATGACTTTTGCGAAAAGTCTTAACTGCAGCTAGGAGCAAATCCAAGTCATATTCGAACAAAGACTGATTTAGATATTCACAAGCTGAAAGTTACTGAATACCAAAAGGTAGAGGATAAAGTTGTGGACACAATGAATGAAAACTCTAAATGTATGGTCATCGAATTTGATTATGGTCAAAATCTACCCGTACCTAAACTGAATGTTAATAGTCAGTTTTGTAAAAGACTATTATGGTGTAATGAATGTGTGATGTATTGCTACACTGAGACAGTAAAACAAAAAATAAGAAAGTGTTGCATCTTTTCTGCACCATTTTATTGAAAGGAAACTCAAAAGTTATCATGTTGATTATAAAGACATTATTTTGTTTTCGGACAGTGCTGGGGGACAAAACAAAAATTTGATTATGTTTATGGTCTGTTCCTATCTTGCTGTATCACTTAAAACGCGTGCTTCTTAGATTTTTCCTGTTCGAGATCACTCGTACTGTCAGTGCGACAGGAATTTTGCCATCCATTCCAAGAAACTGAAGAGAAAAAGCAAAGTTGCAACTGGACCTGATTATGATTACATCATAAGTAAGAGTGCTGATGTTGTTAATGGGAAAGGGACACTGAAAAGTTGGGGATCAACCTTGAATCCATTTTTTCAAAGAAAACCCAAGTCTAAAGGTAAAGTATTCACATTACAGAAGTATTGTAAGTTAATGTACTCTACTACAGGTGATGTTTTGGTTTGTACTTCCTACAATGGTACCTGTGAACCATTTCCACTTGTGTTGAAACCGATCAGGTTTTCATTAAAGTTAAGTGATACTGTTCCTGTTGCACCCAAGAAAAAATTCAAGGTTTATAAGATACGAGATATCAGAATCTTTATGAGTTTTTGAAAGAAGATGAAGTAGCTGGTTTGAATAACAGTTTAAGAACACCACTGAGGAACCAGGAGCATGGCATGAAAACTTATCAGTTGAAGCAAGTGACTATGAGGACATTATAGCTAGGGTAGACAGTTTCTAAAATGATGTGATTGAAACGTTTAATCAGAATTTTTTGAAAGATTGAGTTCCTTTCTATTATATTATATTTTCATTAAATTACGAGAAAAAGCATATAATTTTCTGTGCATAGGCAGTCTAATAAAATAATAATAAACTGAGTATATATTGAGTTCCTTTGTATTCTGTTGTATTTTCATTACATTATGCAAAAAAGCACATAATTTTCTATCCATAATAATAAATAACAAATTGAGTTTATATTTTATTTTCTGTTTTTAAGAAAAAGAGCCTGAGAGAGCCAATTTTCAAACAACAACTTTTAAATCAATCAGCTGAATACAGCTTTTCTTCTAAAATATTATTTAAACGTTGCAAATTCTTTTACCAAAAGCATAGAGTGTTATTTTGCACAGTAAAGAGAAAGGGACCAGTACTTTAAAATGTTTAAAGGTCTTTTTCTCAAAACGCCATTTTCTCACTGAGGCCCTTTTTCCATCCAACCGTTCAATTCCATTCCATCAAACATCTCTCTACTCTGCTTCCTTCACAATACACACACCTCGTTCCTGGAATTCCTTGTTACAGGAAATCAGGAGCAGTCGGAGTCTAAAATCTTTTAAGCACACTCTATTTAGAAATGTTTTTAATGAACAGAACTAGACTCTTGCGGAAGTTTCTAAATAGTCTTAAATGACCAAGTTGTTATTTTTTTTCTCCTCTGTCTCTTCTTCTTTTTTTTTCTCTTTTTTTATTATCTTGATATATTACTTAACCATTTGTATTTGCATGCCATTTAGTACGACTTTGCTAATCAACATTTTATGTCTTATAACCCACATGTATTCTCCTATTAGTATATTAACTGTATAGTGTATCTGAAGTGAATTAATCGTCGAATTTATCTCGAGCATTTTAGATCTTATAAATTGTGTGTGTGTGTGTGTGTGTGTGTGTGTGTGTGTGTGTGTGTGTGTGTGTATTCCCCTTATGTTATGTATTTGATTTTGATTATGTGTAATTTTCTACTTTATTTTATATATTATATAACCGATCTTGACTATTTGTAATTTTATATTATGTAACTGATCTTGTCTATTGTAATTTTCTACTATATTTTATGTAATTTCTAAGGTATTTTCTTTTGTGTTGTTTTGTAACCTAATTTTGTATTTTATGTATATTATTGAAACCTGGTTGAGTGGAAGAGAAGACCTCATGGCCTTAACTCTGCCAGGCAAAATAAACCTACTACTACTACTAAATTAGGGAGGATGTTTTGCCGCACCCTGTATAAGTATTGACTATTGTGAACGGGTTTTTCTTACCTACAAATCATAAATATAGATGCGCTATTCTAAAGTGTGCTGAATTTCTACGAACTAAACACAACTGCACTGAATGGAAGTCAGTTCTATACAAATACCGGTAATTTAAATTTGCTCTCCTGTTTACTTTCACATGCCACGTATACCGAGAGGAAATAAGTACACATTTAACGTGATTAGTATTCTACACGCATGTTTGGTTCGAGTAAGAGTCATATCCTGTTGCAAATATTAGAACATGAGGAAACAAAGGGAAGCTTATCTTTGGTTTAATCCGGAATTCTCCTTGCTTTTGTAGTGGCTTGTGTTAGCCGCCGCCATTCTTCTCGCCTGCATATCACATAGAATTGTACAAATTACTTCATATTCTGAAAGTGTTTGTTCCTGCTATCTAGTGCACAATCGGCAATCTCGATTCCGTGTACTTTGTTTCCTTTATCTATGCTGCTAAACGTTGTCAGCCGCTCACAATCTCTGCTTTCCTATTTGCACCGCATGATCGTTTCCCCATTTATTAATACAGTTAAAGGGGAAATAATATCAGACGATTAGACAGTACGATCATTAATTTCAGCGAACCATTAATGATGAACGACTAGAGCGTCGCATTTTCACTTCGGAGACGCTGGTTAGAACCTCGACGAGTCCTCTAACAAGCTAAAGGTCTCAGTTCGAAAAAAATAAATAAACTTTTTGTTCAAAATTTCTTTATAGGTCAGTATCCTAATCCTGAAAATGGCAGTAAACACGTTAACTACGAGGGTTGGGGCATAAGTTATGGCAATTATTATTTGTGCGAATTCGGGAGCGGTTCCGTATTTTGAAATATGCAAATGAAAGGGCAGGGTATGTAATAAAAAAGGACAACATACAAAACTATACCAAATTTCTAGGACTTTTTATAGACTCCAGTTTAACATGGGAAAAACATATCGAATATATATGCACAAAGATATCAAGAGTTACATATTTATTAAAGAAATAGTGACGTGTTTCTCAAAATTATTTAAGACGTGCCTACTTTTCGTTCTATCAGTCGATAATTAGGTATGCCTTAATTTTCTAGGGAAATGGTAGCAAACTTGGGAGTGTCTTGATTTTGCAAAAGAAAGCCATTAGAATTCTATGTCAATCAAACTATCTTGAACATTGTCGACCTCTTTTCAAACAATCACAGATATTAACTGTCATAAATTTATATATATATATATATATATATATATATATATATATATATACACGACCTAGTCCTTTACACTCGACAAAATATAGACAATTACTCATTAATAGCCAATATACATGAACATGGAATTAGAAATAGTGAACAAATTAATATTCCATACTGTAGATTACATAAAACTAGTACAAATTTTCTGTCATGGGGATGAAATTATATAATAAGCTTCCCAGTCAATATTATAAGTTACCAACCAATAGTTTCAAAGCTAGATTTTACAATTGGCTTTTAATTCATTCTTTCTACTCTGTAGATGAGTTTCTTAACATAAATTCATACGAAATTGTTTTTTAATAAATAAAGTTATTTAGATTAGTTACAATTATTGTATAAGAGTGAAGTGTTTTAATTAATTTTAGAATTTCAAAAGTTCTGTGCTTTCATTCTAATTACTGTTTTCAATTATATGTATATTTGAAATGCATGTTTTTTTTGTGACGAAGCCTATCACTGTATGTTTAATGGCTTAATAAATTGAATTGAATATATGAGCGTATTCCGAATCTCAGCGCTGAGCAATCTGATGGCATCACGGTGTTCTGAGTGTCACCGATGGCGTCACTGATGCTCCATCGGTGTCGCACCGGTGCCATCAGCTTGCAGAGGTGGTGGCAGTCTCCATCACCCGCCATCACTGAATCTGATTGGTTCTTGTATAGGGCGGGAATTAGCAGACGAATGACAACGTGCGCTATTGTGTCATGGCGGTGTGTTCTACTGTATTGTTTGTAATGATCACAACGTAAAAACAATATGTTAATGGCTTATGAACGAACATGTCAACGGACCAGTTACTACTACCGGTTCAAGAAATAAATTTTTTATGCTCTTTTCTTTGAACGAGATGGCAGTACGGAAATTTCGCAAAATTTTGCTAGCGTAGCACAGACAACAACTTATACAGGCGCCATGACAGCCATCGAACCTTCCAGCAGTTTTGTTCCTATTTAGCTGCAGCGTGACCTCATTGTTGTCCACCGGTCCGGTGAGATTCGGAATACGCTGATATGTACTACTAGAGTCAGCCTCGGTAGCGTAGTCGGTATAGCGCTGGGCTTCTGTGCTCGAGGTTGCGGATTCGATCCCGGCCCAGGTCGATGGCATTTAAGTACAGGCTTATGTCAGTAAATTTACTGGCATGTCAAAGAACTCCTGCGGGACAAAATTTCGGCACACCGGCGACACTGATATAACCTCGGCAGTTGCGACCGTCATTAAATAAACCGTAATTGTTAAACTTTCCAAAGCTTGTAACACGCTCATTCGAACACACTGTATGTGACTTAAATCGTCTGGATGATGAAAGTTAGAATTCCGTTGAAATTATTGTCATCGTCTATTAAATGCTCGCCGGCTTTCGAACACGTATTCCGATGTGGAAAGCGAAAGCTTAGCCGCTCGACTGACGATGCACTACTGAGACCTATGTCCAAAAATTAGGATCCTATCATCTTCCTTTATCAACTTCTTCTCTCAGCTTATTAACGGTTCGCCATCTCTGTTAAAATTATATTTTAATCCCAGAGCAACATTATTTTCTGAAAATAAAATACAAATATTCTTGTCGTGTAATTTTCTGCGCTGTCTTATTTCAACAAGTCTCTTGGGGCCAAATACACTTCCCGGAACTTTAATTCCATATATATTCAATCTGCTTTCCTTGCGGAAGGCGAGACGAGTATATTCAAGGAAAAACTTTCAGAACTCTGCTTTTATTTATTTTAATTCCAGGACTTGTAGTAAGGCGACACGAATGGTCCGAACTGCGTAACATCACGTAATCAGAATTTACATTTTACTTAATTCTGTTCCATAGAACATAAAAGGAAAATTCTTACAATTTTCGCGCTATTGCAAAGCCCGCAGTTCATTGGAAGAGACCGGCAAAAATCTCACAAATATCATAAACCGAAAGATACTTTCTTATGAATAAGCTTATGTGTAGCTTACTCTTTCTGCATTGCAGGTGACGAATGTAGAATCTTGTAACGTTTTGATGATTCGCTCTTTGTTTTCAGGTAACCTAAAGAGAAAAAGTCGAGGGCTGTATACTTTGACACAACCGCCAAGTGTGCAATAATACAAATCTAGCTGGACAAAATTAATAACTTCTCTGCATTCTAACGGATTGTTATGAAACTTTGTACAGACCTTATAGGTAACACATATTTTTTGTGTACAAACTCTGTCTACGTTTGTCTAAGAGGAACTAGCCCTTTATAGGGGGTGGTTTTAGACAAAAGTAATAAGTTCTCTCCTATTTAACAGATTTTTATGAAACGTTGCACGGAAGTTACAAGTAGAATATATATATTTGTGTAGCAACTATATTTACGGTTCCATAAGAGTAAGTACTTCTTTACAGGGGGTGCATTGACACAAAATTAACTATTCTCCTACATAACAGATTTTTATGAAACTTTGTACAGGAGTTACAGGCAGTATTTTTGTGTACAAATTCTGATTACATCTGTATGCTACCTGTAGTCCTAATTATTGCACAAGGTTTCATAAAAATATATTAGGCCTATGTGGGACAGAAGTTACTTATTTTGTCTAAATGCGCTCTCTAAATGTAGAGAGTCTAAGTAAGTTTGAATGGTCTTAAGATCACTTTTGAACCAGAGACAATCTCGGACGTTGCTCTCATAACTAGGGTCCTACTTTTGGACATCCAAGCAACCCGCAACAGTTTAGGTATATATGGAGTAAAGCTCTGATGCACCAACCCTACTTACACTGTTCAGGTCTGGTGTTCAATGAACATATAAAAACAATGGTAGAGCTGTTTGGACTTTTTCCATTGCTAATTTTCAAAATTGTAGCACAACGTTTTGAAGAGTGGATCTCTCTTCGTCGTCAGGTGAAAACCTACTGTGGGGATCGTTACAAATAACTAGCCTGTCTGCCTGAAGTTTTCCAGAAGCTAGATCACGGAATTAGGTGTGTCATCAGGAACCATCATTATTTCCTTCATAGCACTTCTCATACGTTTATCAGTATCTCTTAAAAATGTTTTAGAGATCTAGAATAGAGGAGCGCATTTTAGGGGATAGACGAGTCTTGATCATATAAATTCGTTGATAATCTTGATCTTTTGTTTGCCTTCAGTAATTGTCATATATACGTACTTACAAATGTCTTTTAAGGAACCCGAAGGTTCATTGCTGCCCTCACATATGCCCGCAAGATTAATCCAGTCTCTATCATCATATCCTACCTCCATCAAATCCATTTTAATATTATCCTCTCATCTACGTCTCGGCGTCCCCAAAGATCTATTTCCCTCCGGTCTCCCAACTAACACTCTACAGTATATGCATTTCTGGATTCGCCCATACGTGCTACATGCCCTGCCCATCTCAAACGTCTGGATTTATTGTTCCTAATTATGTCAGGTGAAGAATACAATGCGTGCAGTTCTGTGTTGTGTAACTTTCTCCATTCTCCTGTAACTTCGTCCCTCTTAGCCCCAAATATTTTCCTAAGCACCTTATTCTTAAACAACCTTTATCTCTGTTCCTCTCTCAAAGTGGGAGTCCAAGTTTCACAATCACGCAGAACAACCGGTGATATAACTGTTTTATAAATTCTAACTTTCAGATTTTTTGACAGCAGACTAGATGACAAAAGCTTCTCAACCGAATAATAATAGGCATTTCCCATATTTATTCTGCGTTTAATTTCCTCCCGAGTGTCAATTATATTTGTTACTGTTGCTCCAAGATATTTGAATTTTTCCACCTCTTCGAAGGATAAATCTCCAATTTTTATATTTACATTTCGTACAATATTCTCGTCACGAGACATAATCATATAGTTTGTGTTTTCGGAATTTACTTCCAAACCTATAGCTTTACTTACTAGAAGTAAAATTTCCGTGTTTTCCCTAATCGTTTGTGGATTTTCTCCTAATATATATACGTCATTATATATATAGGGTAAGGTTGCCATCATTGGACCAGCGCCACGGTTGGACCACTTCTATAACTTTTGTCCTGATAATTGCTGCGATCTGGTGAGTTTATTTAGTACTTCAGTGTACAAAGAAGCTGCCATGTTAGTTACGAGGTTCTGGAAGAGTTCAGACGCACGTGCTGTGTTCGTAAAGTTATTTCAACATTGTGATATTGTGTCGAGCATAATTTTAAAGTTCATACGACAAGAAGATACACGTTTTTATAGCGCTCTACTTACTTCATTGGGAAGTGTGATTTATCTGCTTTGCATTGATATATTTAGATACGTTGTTGAATTTTCAGCTTTGCCATACACAAGCGGAGAGTAGAAACGTGCACTGTTTCCACCATTGGACCACTAAGTGATTCCATGAATGGACCACTGGTCCATCCATGGGCACGCCTTAATATAAATAAACAACATGTATATTTGAGCTTTATCTTGACTTATATAGCTTATTAACTAATAATTAAATACAAATATATTTTATTGTGGTCCACTCAGTGGCCGAGTGGTTAGAACGCGCACCTTTTACCGCTGGGGTTCGGAGCTCGCGTCTCGATCACTCATGGTACATGGTACGGGCCTTTCCACGGTGCAGAAGAGGACCAGAAAAGTAATAACCAAGAAAGGAAAATAACAAGTCGGGTCCATTGCAAGCGGAGAGAGAGGTATGACTACTACTGCTGTCTGTTGTGCCAGTGCTGCTGGCCAATATATTCCACCGATGCTGGATGGAGCACCACCGGGAACAGTGTTTGCATTCAACCCAGATAGTGGCTACATAAACAAAGAGTTGTTTGTAAAATATTTACATAATTTTATAGACACTGTAAAACCATCGAATGACCATAAAGTACTGCTTCTCTTGGATGGTCATACAACACACACTAAAAATCCTGAAGCACTGGATCTTGCTCGACAGTGTAGGGTTGTACTACTTTCCCTTCCAGGCCATACAACACACAGACTCCAACCTTTAGACGTCTCTTTCTTTAAGCCATTAAGCTGCTATTACATTGATGAAATGGAGAAATGGTTGAGGTTACATCCAGGACGAGCGGTAACCCAATTTCAGGTGGCTGAATTATTTGGGAAGGCATATGGGAGAGCAGCTACTGAAGGCACAGCAATTAATGGTTTTGTCCGTGCTGGAGTGTGGCCTGTAGACAGAGAGATGTCTTCAAAGATCATCATTTTTCTACTTCAACTGTACTGCAATCCAGTCCAGTGGTCGAGGAAATGCAAGTAGCAAAAGATACATCAACAGGAACAAAAACAACAGCACCAAGAACTACAGTAGCGACCAGTTCAATCACAGAGAAAATTTCAGCAGTAGAAGCAACGACATCAACACAGAAGACATCGACTGTAGGAGCAGCAGCATCAACAAATACAGCAGCAATCAATCCGATGTGTGAGAAAGTGCCAGGAGTGAAGCAACAGGAAATGAATCAGCTGGAGGAGCAGCAACGCAGATAAAAGTAACCGAAGGTCCAGGGAAGGACAACAATTTCACTGACTCTTGTAGTCCGACAAGTAGACCTAGGCCTAATTATAATTTGGTCGTTCCTCTAGCTGAATTATCTCTTTTGCCAAAAGCAGCTACTACTGTTGCAAGCACAAGAGGAAAGAAAGGCACACAAAAAGCTCTCGTCCTGACAAGTTCTCCTTACAAGCAGCAGTTAAGCAAATCATCAACAGGTTTGAAAAGAAAAAAAAAATAACATATCCTTCAAGTGAAGATAAGACAGTTCTTCGGAGTACCAATAATGACTGGTATTGTGAAATATGTCAAAGTCGGTCAGTGAAGGATATGATCCAGTGCATGACATGCAGGCAGTGGGTACATGAAAACTGTGCAGGAGTGAAAAAGAATGTGAAAAAATATTTTTGTTTGAATTGCATTTAGAAAAACTGTCCAAGACATAAAGGTAAAAATAGGATTTATTTACTGCCTGCTACATGATTAAAGTTACAGTGACATGTTGTTTACCACTGTGAGATGTGAAACCAGTAACTTTGTAACCCATATTTCTGAACACATGCAGGTTTATTCATCTTCGAACTTTTTTAAAATTCAGTTGCATTGAGTATGATTGTATTTGTTTATCTAACCATCTGTATCATTTAAAATAAACCAAATGTCAAATATTTTGTTATATACATCAGTCAGAGTGTGTTTAGGAAGAAATGTTTTCATGAAACCCGATGGTCCATTCATAGAACCCAATTGGTCCATTGGTGGAGCTAGGTCTCCATGAATGGACCGCTAGGCGAAAAATTAAAACCGTTCATTGTTTTTTTCGAAGTTGTATTCCGATATTGATTATTATACAGTTGATAGTCATTCATATCAGGAATTCATGAAATTTAAAATCATAATATTTGACTCGATAGTTTTTCTTAAATTCCATAAAGAAGTTATGTGGTCCATTGATGGCAACCTTACCCTATATATACATACTTATATTATATTTGCGTTGACTCCTGAAAACATTTTTTTTTTCTTTTCTTGTACATATTAATAATTTATTATTTTAGTTATCTACATCTTCTGATAATATTTCGAGACACACTACACACGGTGAAACCATTCGCTTCATGATAAAGAAATCGAATTATATAGTATCGTGTAGCACACTGATAAGAAAGTATGTGTCATCTTTCTGTTGGTCATTTATTTTTGTGGCAGAGTGGTTAAGGAAGACTACATTATTTTGTCTGTTATCGCTGTCTTCATTATCACTAAACTGATGATGTAGTTGAGCATGTAGAATCCAGCATTTATATATCGATTGGCGCCATGAACTAAAATTTCTCATCTGAAGTGGACGTGGGTAGGCTACGGTTGGCAACGCCGAGTCTGGCGCCTTAATGGCTCCCGTATTGGCGCCATCATACGTATTGATTCTGGAGGCATATTCCTAGCATGTGTTGACGTGGAAACAAACACTACACGATTCTTAACTTCAGAATGTGGTACAAGTCTCTAGTTTAATGTATTTCTGTCGTGTGAAAAGTTGTTACTGTCATTCCTATTACATACACGAAGTAATCTTCCGATCTGTGTAAAGTAATCTATAAAATTCTTTTATTTGCGTTTGTGTGCAGTAATGTTCCTATTGTAAGTAAAACGTGTCGGAATTTCATGTTACAAGTAGTTCAGAGTGATGTAGAAATATTGAAGTAGGCTAGCTGAATATGTGGCTTGTTGCATGTATTACTTTACTATTGCTAAACTAATTTATCTTTTTGCTTCAAAAGTTACAGGCTTGCAATAGAAATAAGATAAACACGTATTCTTTATTTTACAGAACGTGATGTAATTTTATAGTGATTATGTTATGTTATATGCGAGTCTTTATAGGGAACGTATTTTCTCATGAAATTTCTACAAGTGTATGAGACCGGTGCCCACACAGCATCGTGATGATGCTTTACGATAGGTAGCGAAATCCGGTTCCGCGAGCCAGCTATCGTGACGTGGGAGGGGGATCATCGTGCTAACCACACGATACCTCCGTTCTGGTTGGATGATCGTTCAGTCTGCTGAGGCATGTGGACGTTAGGCCAGTAACCGACTGGTCAGACAGGACTCTTCATGGGCTGTCGCGACTAGGATTTATTTTTTCAAGTTACGTTACGTGATGTATTAAGTTCGCTAATCACATGAGTGCCTCCTTCTGTGTCATACCTATTCGATTAATGGACTTGATAAAATATCATTCCTAAAAATATCTTGTATTATCGGAATCATTGTGTCGAAAATTAATTTAACAATATGGACTTTTAATACGTGCAGAAAATCATTTCTGAATATAGGGCGATTATTGGTATCTATTCGTCGATGTTAAAATTCATCTCTGGTAGGTAATATCTCGCCGTTGTGACTTACTTTAGCTCTGTCTCATTAGTGAAGTTCACATTGTCACAGTGACAGAGTACAAGATATTATGTAGTATGTAGAACATTTCTGAACCAATCTCATACATTGGCCGAAACGTCGTGAGAAAATCTCTTTCTTCATGAAGATTCGAACCGGCTGTTATTTCGCAACACTAGTTCAAAATATGACGCCACTCGGAAGACATAGCCATGGCACAGAACTGTTAAATTTAAATCATTCTGCATCTTGATTATACTTCTTGATTACACAACTTTTAACACTATATCACTTCGGAATAAATATATATATATATATATATATATATATATATATGCTTTCTGAAATTGAGTTGTGTATTGAGGATTTGATGCGGGTGTATTTTTGTGTGTCTGTATATTTCGTATTGTTCTAGTTTTTTTTAATTTCAGATTGAAGATGTAGAATTTCCATGTCTGTGTTTATGTTGCTGTAGGTGTGGTTGGTGTTTGTGATGTGTTCTGCATATGTGGAAGTGTTTTGTGATTTGATTATGGCTGTGATGTGTTCTTTGTAACGTGTTTGAAATGACTTGCACGTCTGTCCTATGTAGAAATCGTTGCAGCTATTGCATGTGAGTTTGTATACCTGAGAGATTGTATTTATTTGTTTGTGTTGTTTGTGTGTTGAGATGGTTTTGTAGCATGTTTTGTGTCCTGTATGCGATGTTGCAATTTAGTTTTTTGAATGAGTATGCTATCGTGTGTGTGTGTTTTTGTGTTTTATTCCTATGTTTTTTTTTATTATGTTGTCTGTTAGGTTTGGATTGTATCCGTTTTCTTGTGCTATGTATTTGATTGTGTTTAACTCTTCTTTATAGTCTTGTTGGCTTCTTGGTACTATTGCTCGAAATTATTCAGTTACTATTTATCTAAACGAGTATATATTTTCACGTAACCATGGAAAGCCACTAATACAGTATCGGGAGTTATATATCCGAAGATGTTAATAGAAATAGTTGGATATTTTTATATCTCTCTTGTAGTTTATCTTAAGCTAAATTGTTGAATTTTGTCGATCACAAAGAGGTGCATAGTCAAAGCTCAATGAACGTTACATGGGGATTGTAATTTGCATTAATATCTAGTGACTAAAATATTCTGCACTATCGTGTAACAATTTCTTTTAATTATATAAAAAAAATTTCCAGTTCTGAAAATACATTTACCAAATTTAATATATTTTTAGAAAGTATCTCAACTTTTAGAATATAGCATTTGTACGAAAGCCTTCAGAGCTAAGAGAGCAGCAGCAGCTGGTCCAGAAATAAAGTCAATAAGAAAAAAATGTATCATAAAAGTGATCCCTCCCGGCCGTTTGCAAAGAACTGTCTCCTGCAATTTTGTCTGTAGTCTTCACGTAACACACAACTGTCTAGAATAATATTTTATTTCGTAGACAACACCCTGGTTCTCATAAATGTACAAACGCAAAATATACGTTCAAATAAAGTCGATCAGATAATTAAAATTGTGCACACAATGTAATTAATTTCACAGAGTGATTTCTCTTCACAGGTAGGTAATGTTGCAATTTATACAATGACTTGTCAGTTTGTGAACTGTACAAAATATTCTTTCAGAAACAGAGAAATGATTACAGTCGGAGTAGTATAGAAGTTAGTCAGTGGTACTCGTATTCTGAGGTTGAGCTCGGTCTTCGATTCCCGCTTAAGCTGATTACCTTGTATTTTTTATTTACACTATTTCGTTTATATGACGTCATTTTCTACCAATGAATTGTAATGAAATTTTGAATTCCAACTAATCACAATCATACATCGCGATAATTTCTGCAGCTCGATTTATCACTATCAATTTATTGCATGGTGGTTCTTTTGTTTAGTCAGTGTCGCCAACTGTTTCCACGTAAATCGATGAGCATGAATCCATTGTATTAAATAAAATGCGAAGTCCTACTTCCACATCTACATCTACATCTTCATCTTCTAATTCAATATCCATTGTATCTAAAGAAAATGACATTCCTTGATAACAATTGTTCATTTAATTGATGTATTAATCAGGTTATTTGTAATTATACTATAAAATGTTTAAATTAAATTATGATTTCAGCCGATAATAAAAACTTATTTCTGTTATAATAACAAGAGTAAAGCGTAGTACACATAGTTGACATTTGAAAACCTGTATTTCGCTTTTCTCAATTGGCATTACTGAATAACATTCAATTTCTTTATTGAAGTAATCGTTATTCATTTTTTTGTCTTCACAATGTCTGAATAGGTTAAGTATTCATAAATATAAAATTATTAACATTTTTGAGCGAATTTTAGGGCTATATTATTTACCTTTTTTATTTTATTCACGAAATAGTCCTAATAAATGTCACTCGAGGTCTGAGATTTTCCTGAAGAGAGATGGACTACCATATAAAGCTGAACACTTTAAAAAGTAAAGGTACATTGAATATGTGTTTTTTCTTATAGATGTATCATGCAAAATCTTAAACACTTTTTTTTCTCGGTTGTAATATTTTGATAATTTTGTCATATCCAAAGTGTATCTTCTCCCACAATGTGAGAGCTAGGATTGAAATTTTTATACAGTATTCTCTATAATGTGTTTCTTAAAATTACCAATGGAATTTTTTTATCAGAGCTCAACTTCATTAAAAAGATAATGCGAGTAAAAAGTAAAATATTGACCAGTTTTTTTTTTTAATTTTTCCATTTTGTTGTTTTTTTTATTTTTTATTCTCCAGTACTGAAAAAGATATTCAAAATTCCGTCGGATATTTTACTGATGATATACAAAAGAATGGAAAATGAAAAAAATTAGAGCATAATATTAATTTTTGTGTGAGAAGATACATTTAATTTTTGTTATATTTTTATTGGAAAATTTAAGGAAAAAAATTATTTCAAACACTATTTTAGAGATTGAGTTCAGACTTGCCACTGTCACTTTTAGTGTCAAATAGATTGCCTATGCAAAAAAACTAGGTTCCTAGCATGTATAGTTTTGAAAATCACAATTTTCATCTTGGTCCCCTCTTAATATAGCATTTAGAGTTCCTAAAGTTAAAATAAATTCCTACAAGTTACTACCATCTTTATTACTTGGCGATACAATGAAATTTATTTTTTAACATGTAGTTATGATATTTGGATAATCACTTAAAAGAGTTGAACTTAATTGTGTGCAAAGGCTTTCAGTTTTAGTTTTTGTGCACTCAGAGCTGTTATAATACTGGGTATTCAGTTCAAAGTGTGTCATGGCTCGCTGTATGCCGTCATGTGGCTAGACGATGAGCCCAGAAAATTCAATCTTCCTACACATCCGCAAAGGTGTATTACTCATGTGACAGAGAAGTTTACTAGCAAGTACGGCGTTCATTCAGAAGAGTACTTACCGATACGTACGGTAGTGGCAGGAATGTGAACTGTTTCGAAACATGTACTGAGGTGAGTTTTTATCTTGCTGTCGGGATATGTGGAGAGGGTTAAGACGATTACTTACATATGTGTTGACATTAATTTCGACGGTCAACATGGACACGGAGCATTTGATTTGTGTTGTGGAATGTTGCCGTACGCAACCGATGATAACAAATACCCTGCGTACGACTTGGCCGCAGAAAACACAATTCGAAAGAGGTTATGGTAGCACACAGACCGTACAGACCGCCATCTGTTGCTACGACGATCAAGTTATACCGTACACGTTCTCAAGTTCAGATTGAACGCCTTGATTAATAGGCAACTTCTCTGACAAAAAACCTGAAACTCGCTTCAAATCCCCGACTCATCAACAATGACGTCATGACACACTTTGAAATGAACACCCACTATTTGGAGTTCCTTAACCTATTAGCTCGTTTATACTTACATCGACTACTTAAACATTTGCTGGTGCAAAAGCTCCTTGAAAATTCTTTGTCTCCAGTTAAAGATTGACTTAATGATGTTGCTCTTAATAAAATTTTATTATCCGAAATTGACGGCAAAGTAAACAAATTCTCTTTAAGAATGGTGAACTCAATTCCGGCATACAATAGTGCTTCACAACTCTCATTAGTTTATAAAGGTCATTTTCTAGAAACATAACCACAGAGATCATTTCCAGTATCCCAATGCGAACTTTGAGATTGTTACTGATGAAAACTTACTGTTAGAACATCACATATTCATTATATATGAGGTCTCGCCCAACTCATTGAATATTATACGACTACTATGAAGTAGCCAATGTGTATTATCACCATTTAATACGAGAAAAATTCGTACCGGCACCGGGAATCGAACGAGAGGAGTTCGGCCGGCACCGTGGATCGTGTTTCGGCATAGCTCAGTTGGAAAGAGCACTCAGCGCGTAGAGCTGAGGGGTCCCGGGTTCGATTCCCGGTGCCGGTACGAATTTTTCTCGTATTAAATTGTGATAATTACTGTTAGAAGCCGGCAGCATTTTTTTAACATCTGTGTTTAGGCTATGATGAGTTCGAAATTTGGTTTTCACGATATCTAGTTTCTTACTGCAAAGATTACAAGTAACTTTGCTGCCATATCCATCACTTTCTTCATTTCATACCCCACAAATGGCATATACTGGTTGATTACACACCAAGCAGCTATAGGCAATGGAAACTTATTTTTCACAAACAACGTAGCATTCATTCTTATCGGATCGTTGCACATTTCCCGTGCTCTTGCTGAGATTACTTTCGTGGTCGTCGTTTTTCTGAAAGATCATTCTCATTATCTGATGTGGAATCTAACGCATTTTTCAAATTCTTTCTCAACTTTTTCTAAGTCTTCTGCAGGAAGTCGAGGAAGTAGGTGTACTAAGTCCTACTTCAGCTTTACAGCCAGACATAACTGCGTAAGGAATTGCTGAATAACTTGATGCAATGAAAGTTTTTTTTCATAACTGTATAAGGCTTTGGACATTGATTAAACTGGCGTGGTCAATCCGCGTTTTGATTACCCAGAACAGAAATGAAAATTACCTGCATTTTATTTCGCCATTTGGTCAGAACAGTTAGCCAATGTGAGAAGAGTATAGTCAATTCTCGAAGTAGCCCATTTCGAGACTTTGATCGTAAGAAAGAGAGAGGCAGGGAGGGGAGGGAGAGAGAGAGGATATATTTTTTTTCCTTTTTTTCATTTAACAGACATTGAAGTTTCAAGAGAGGTGAATAATATATATATACAAATATAGTTTCAAAATGCCAGCAAACTAAAAGGACCTAAACATAAACAGGTAATATATAAATAACTTAAGTAACTAAATAACTTAAGTAATAACTTACAGAAACCTGCAGAAAAGTATATTCTATTATCCATGTGATAAAAGAATAAAAGTTCATCTTTCCTCTTGCTTAAAAAAAGTCCTTTGTGGAGACGCTTGTATTTCCCTATTTTGACTATGCTGACATTTTACTGACTGGCCTTTCCAGCGACAAAAAAACGAAACTTCATCGTGCTCATAATTTGTGTGTATGTTTTGCAAGCAATGTTCGCAAATATGATCATATTACTCCATCCCTGGAAACAATAGGTTGGCTTAAACTAGATAAGAAAAGAAATTTACATTCACTCCTCCTTCTCTTCGAAATCTTGAACTCTTCTATTCCTTCGTACCTGTCTTCTCGCTTCACTTACCTTTCTTCCCACCACAATCTGAACACACGCTCTCGTCATGAAACAATACTAACAATACCATCCCATCGCACCTCCTCATACTCATCCTCTTTCACAATAGCCCTGCCAAGACTCTGGAATTCGTTACCTGCTAGCATCAGTGGACTGTCGAAATAAAACTCAATTCAAACGCAAACTTACTAGGCACTTGGTCAGTAATTGAGACTCGTTCAGACATGGTTTCTTGTTAATAGTTCTCTTAATATATCACAAAATATTTCAATATCCGGTAATTTCATCACTATAGAATTTTGTTATTGTAGGTTTAATTTGTAATTCAGTAAATACAAAAATATTCTTTGTTCTTAACTTCTATGATAAAATGTCTAGCTTTCATTAATCAGGTAATCTTGTCGTACTTTAATTTTTATTGTAATTGTAATTGTAAATTTAATATTAATTATAATTTTATTCTTCATATTACAGTTCTAATCCCCTGGTAGAGGGGCAGAGAAGGCCTGACGGCCTTATCTCTACCAGGTTAAATAAATAAATACTACTACTAAGTTTATAGTCTGTAACTAATATAACTTAATAATAAAAGAAACAAAGAGAAAATAATAGTACCATCCGTAGCATATTGAGCATATTATGATGAATTGGTCTGAAAGATGAATTTTATTGCATGTTTGTTCATCATCTGCACATCATTACGAGGTAAATTTCAACTTGTCGTGTTCTAGTTTCAGTAACAGATCGTAAGTAAGTTCAAACTTAAGGGTGAATGATTTATCAAAGAACTGTTAAAAATTATATTAATTTTTTTTATGAGTATAAATTGGTATTTACTACTTCTTTCATATACATACAGTACATTATATACACAGAAAAGTATTAAAATGAGCAAAATGAGCAAAAACGGAAATTTTCGCGGAAATCAACATTTTCAGAATCCCTCATGTTCCAGAAATTTTTTTAGGAGTATTCTGTCAATATTCAGTATATTCAGTATTGTGCAGTCAGTGAACACAATTTGTGTAATTGACAAAGTCATGTAAGACATATAAAATAAACAACAGAAACCTAGAGAACAATAAAATTATATCAAAAACACTCAACATCATTAACATTAAAAAAAAACTCATTAATATCATAAATTGGTTTGTTGATTAACCAACCAGAGACAAGTTTGTTAAAATACTTCCTTTACAGATTGAAAACATGCATTGGAAATTTATTTGGAATTTTTAAAGACATAATAAAATAATTATTCGTTGTTTTGGTTAGCCTACACTTAGGTATGTCAATAAGGCCACGGTTTCTGGTGTTGTAGAGATGAACATCATTCCTATGTATCATCATTTATGAATTATCTTTGGCAAAATTTAGGGCTTGATAAATATACTGTGATATTATAGTCATTATATTTTCATTCACAAATAACGGTGAGTACTGGGATTGCTTGCTACATATTAGGCGGACTTCCTTCATTATTTATTTATTTATTTAAATATTTATTTATTTGTTTGTTTGTTTATTTACTTATTTATTTATTTAGTTATCTATCTGTCTGTCTGTCTGTCTGTCTGTCTGTCCGTCCGTCCGTCTATCCGTCTATCTATCTATCTATCTATCTATCTATCTATCTATCTATCTATCTATCTATCTATCTATCTATCTATCTATCTATCTATCTATCTATCTATCTATCTATCTATCTATCTATCTATCTATCTATCTATCTATCTATCTATCTATCTATCTATCAATCTATCTAATCTATCTAATCTATCTATCTTATCTATCTTATCTATCTTATCTATCTTATCTATCTATCTATCTATCTATCTATCTATCTATCTATCTTTCTATACCTATCTATCTATCTATACCTATCTATCTATCTATACCTATCTATCTATCTATACCTATCTATCCACCTATACCTATCTATCTATCTACCTATCTATCTATCTATCTATCTATCTATCTATCTAGCTAGCTAGCTAGCTATCTGTCTGTCTGTCTGTCTGTCTAATCTAATCTAATCTGTCCTATCTATCTATCTATCTATCTATCTATCTATCTATCTATCTATCTATCTATCTATCTATCTATCTATCTATCTATCTATCTATCTATCTATCTATCTATCTATCTATCTATCTGTCTATCTGTCTATCTGTCTGTCTGTCTGTCTGTCTGTCTATCTATACCTATCTATCCATCTGTACCTATCTATCCATCTATACCTATCTATCCATCTATACCTATCTATCCATCTATACCTATCTATCCATCTATACCTATCTATCCATCTATACCTATCTATCCATCTATACCTATCTATCCATCTATACCTATCTATCCATCTATCTATCTGTCTGTCTGTCTGTCTGTCTATCTATCTATTTGCTACTTAGAACAATGCTGCAATGACAGTACCTACATGGAGATTATGGTAAAAAATGAAAATATCGTTAAAAAGTATAAACTAAGACTACAAACTAAACAAATTGAATGCAGCATCACAATGGAAAGGGAGTAAAACACTTGGGCAAAGAGTAACTCAACTGAGATGACCTTGCAGGTCCCTTTATTTTGTCAATATGTATCTTTATCCTATTTTGTTAATATAGTTTCTCTGAATCACAGAACTGTTTTATGTGATATTACAAAAGAGATACAAAATTGTTAAAGATTGGAAATAAATGATACATTACCTTCTGTCCTGCATTTCATTTCTTGTTACGTCGCGCGTACAAGCGGTAAGCAAGGTAGCAAGCATTCCGGTATTACGTCATAGCAAATACGTCATAGCTTTTATTGGCACGCGTGTTACAATAAAGCGATTAAACACGATATCGGATGTAGTAACAACCTGTTCATAATGCTAGGATGGCATAATTATAAGATATTGCGAAGTTCTGAATATGTAAAGAAAGGACATACTTAGAATGTAAATCATATTTGTATATTTTGGAACGTATTTTTTTAGGAAAACAATATTAGGAATAATTTTGAAGACATTTATTTTGTTTATAGTCATTTAACTGCAAGGTCATATCTTTATTTCGTATGGTACGTGCACTGGAATGATGGCAAAGTAACAGAAACTATCTCCCATACTAGTTTCTGTGTGAATGCCAGTCTGGTACGCCTGAACTATAGGCAACCTAACCAACCGATATGCTAAAAGGTTGTACTTCTGTAGGAGGATAACACGGATACATTACTTCATTAACGGTTAAACGGTACTTTTCCGGACAAAGAATCATTATACCTTCTCACTCCCTTCACTAGACGTTTTAGCATAGGCGTGTAAACACTTCATATAGTCTATACGTATATACAGAATGAAGCGTAAGTAATGTTATTAATTCAAGGAGGTTTTTCTTTGAGATATTTCAAACAAAAGAGGTTAATAGAATTTTGCTCGTCTTTGCTTCTTTTTCGAGACAGAAATTGCTTTATGTGAAAAATTTCATATACCGCGTTTGGGAAAGTCATTGATTTCATTTAATTTTGTGCTTTAAATTTGAAAGAAATTTGATAAGAACAAATGTAACATTTTAAAATTCCTTTTCAGAACGAAAAATTACATTTGTTCAGATCAAATTTCAGCACATTCAAAGGACAAACTTAGAATTCTTTCAATTATTTATTATCATAATAATAGTGCTCTCTTAAATTGATTGAGCATATTGGGAAATTAAATCAATGGCTTTCCCAAACCACGATATGAAATGTTTCGCATAGAAAAATATATCTCGAAAAGGAAACAAAAACGGGCAAAATTGTATTAACCTTTTTCTTTTTGTTTGAGATATCTCAAAGTATAACCCCCTAAAATTAATGTAATACTCTCTTCTACACCGAAATGGATTGAAAGGTGGTATGAAAGGAGAAGTTAAATGGATGAAGAAAAAAAGAGAAGAAAGAAAGAATAAAAAAGAAGGAAAAAGAAAGAAAAAGGAAGAAATAAAAAGAAAGAAGGAAAGAAAAGGGAAAAGGAAGGACGAAGGAAAAAAGAAGAAAAAACAAAAAAACAGAAAAAAGAAGAAAGAAATAAAAAAGAACAAGGAAATGAGAGAAGGAAAGTAGAAAAAGAAAAGGAAAAAAGTAAAGAAAATGAAACAAGTAGCAAAGAAAAAAGAAAGAAAAAACTAAATATTTTAGCCTACGATCATTAATGGCAAATGCGTTATTCACTTTTCATCTACTGTATTTTATAATCTTTCTCGTGCACGTATCATTGTTAGCAAAGAAATTACTGCTTTTAATTTCGTCCTATCTACAATAGACAAAATTATTCGTAAACTAGGTAATATGTGTGAAATTCTTTATTCCAATAAATATTGGCTTACACTAAAATCATATGTTATTATATTATTCAAGTGTAAATTGCAATACAATATTTAAAAATGAGGTAGTGCATGCATTTACGTACAGGACGTACGTAAAATTCTGATTGAATATTTTTATTTTTCGTCATGTTTCACCACCTCCTTTCCTGCCGACAATCCGGTGTTGTGGGAAAGACTCAGTAGGCCCTATACAAAACTTGAGAGGTACACATTGCGGAACCTCCTTAGTCGTGTGGTCAACATGGCATAGTGTCATCGCTGAGATAGCACTGGATAACATCACAAGGGACACACAATCCAGTGGACGGATGATAAACCCCTTTCTTTGCGTACGCCGGGAATCGAACTATACCCACATACCGATTTGATGGGAAGTGTATACAATAGCACAGAGACCATTCGACGCACCGAAGAGAATTTCAGCTACTTGTTATGTTTTTCCTTCAAAGAAATATAATTAAATCTGTAAAAATTGTAAGAAATTATTTTTATATTACAATTAGAGATGAACAACGATCGAGAAAGCAAGACTAACAGCGCCCGCAAAGCCGAAAACCCGCACGACAATGTTGTATACGTCGCGTCGTTGACATAAAGACTGCTTGTGAGTGTTTCGAGACGTCGAGATTGATCACTCCCGAAGTCCCGAACGTCAAGCAGCCTTGAATCGCCACAGTTGTTTATACCTAACTGAACTTTTATCTACTTTGGCAACTGTTATATATGTGAAAAACAATCAAGTATCCTATTTGAAACATCATCTCTACCTTTCAGTGTTTAATAATCCGTTCCAAGTCTTTATTTAATTACTAAACCCTTAATAAAAGGCTAGGAATTTTCTTTTCATATGTTTGAGATCAAGTGTGCAATCTCAAGTAAAAAGATATTATCGTTATGTTTTATGTTTCTTAGAAATGCAAATTTATTTGAGATTTTTTTTTCTATTTATATAACCATAGGTAATATCACAAAACAAGAACATTTTGATAACTAAGATACGGTTATGTTTTGTCTTTTTGTCTCATCTAAACATTTATAATGTTATTTATTTCAATGATTTATGTTATTCAAAGTTATGAAATCTTTCCACGCACGACCAAATGCTAATTCGAGAATGATGAGCGAGACTCGAAGCGCACGAGAATGAAACGAGACTGGAAAACAAATGCAACGAACACAGTGAGCGAGAGCGGCAGATAGTTTTGTTCGTCTCTAATTACAATATATTTATCCAAAAATGTATATTGAGGCAATTAAAATTTGTAGTAGGTGCACTATTTACCTCCAAGAGGTATTTTTTTTTTCAGATGTCAAGAATCGTACATTTTAAACATAAAATTACGTGAATGCATTTTATTCTCTTTGGAAAACTTATAAAGAATAGAATCTTCTTAAAATTTCTGTCATCTCCTAAAGAAACGTAATTAAGTTGGGTAAGTTGAGCTAGGAATACAAGCTCTTGTATTTAATCGACAGAACTTCCATATCAATCTCTCTTTGTTCTCTTCTTAAAGTGGAACGAAATGTAGAAAGACAATTATTCTCCAAAACTTTTGTTTCAGATATCACTGACTTCTCAAAACAAAATGTAATGCTACACTCTGTCCCAAAATGTGATCGACTAAAATTAACGTTATATTCTATTTAAAAAAAAAGTAGTAAGTCTTTCGAAAGAAGCATTTTCTGAGCTCACACTTTTCTCTTAATCGAGACGCCAATATGTAAAGATAATTGACTGTGTTATAATATTATTACTTCACACTGCTTGTCTTAAAAATTGCAGTATAATGGTAACAAAATTCGACCAAACATATAAATAAATACAGACTTCATTTTGTTGAAGAAGCTGAGTATAAATTTTTCGAAAGAAGTTTTATTCTTCGTCTACCACGTGTTTTAATATTACGAAATTCCAATTATTGCTTGTCACTGACACAGATAGAATGTCAAATTCCACTCCAGCATATTGTTAATGTTTGATATTTCATATGAGTGCAAATTACTTAGAGGACCATGGCATTTATCACTAACAAGTGAAGTTATGAAAATATCAACCGTAAAGAGCTACCAAATTATTATTATTATTATTATTATTATTATTATTATTATTATTATTATTATTATTATTATTATAGTTGCCATCGAATCAGTGACTATAGATTCAAAATCCCCTATAACCGCTTTCACAAATTGAAGGATTTTGACAGTAACTGGTTCCAAATAGAGGGAATTTTCAACCTAATAGTGACTTTTAACAAACCTTTCGGTTTAGATTTAGTGGCTTTTTTAATTCAAAGTATATAAATCATTAGAATTCATATTTAGCAAGCAATATGAGGGGATAACTCAATTATGAACAAAATGGTCTTTAGGGGTTTTGAATCGAGAGGATTCATGTAGGCTTACACAAACAATTATATTGAAGCATTTTTTTTTTTCAATTGTGGACAGATTTCATTTTGAAAATCCTCTCCTAAAATAGGTTTACACCTACGGGACGATATTACTTTTATTAATCATTTACTGTTATTGTTATTATTATTATTATTATTATTATTATTATTATAGTTGTCATCGAATCAGTGACTATAGATTCAAAATCCCCTATAACCGCTTTCACAAATTGAAGGATTTTGACAGTAACTGGTTCCAAATAGAGGGAATTTTCAACCTAACAGTGACTTTTAACATACCTTTTGCTTTAGATTTAGTGGCTTTTTGAATTCAAAGTATATAAATCATTAAAATTCATTCTTAGCAAGCAATATGAGGGGATAACTCAATTATGAACAAAATGGTCTTTAGGGGTTTTGAATCGAGAGGATTCATGTAGGCTTACACAAACAATTATATTGAAGCATTTTTTTTTCAATTGTGGACAGATTTCATTTTGAAAATCCTCTCCTAAAATAGGTTTACACCTACGGGACGATATTACTTTTATTAATCATTTACTGTTATTGTTATTATTGTTATTATTATTAATATCAGTATTAATATTAATAAATAATAGTTATTTAATGTGTTGCGTTGCATTGTGGTTATAATAACAAGATTATAGCCAGGTAAGGGTAAATAAATATAACATACTGTGTGATACATGCACTTGGGTGCTCGATAGAAATGTCATTTAACATTTTAATTTATTTATTTCGTGATTAGGTTTTTATTAAAATAATGTCAAAGAGAGGAAATAGCATGGCAGTGACTCTTCCAAGAAAGAAAAGCGTGTGCCATTGAGAGTACACTTCAGGAATCTATAGTTCATATGTATAAACTGAAGAAAGAAGATAATGAAGAAGGAATTATGTGCACGGAGACAGCAGTTATAACTAGAATAGCAAAATTGTTAGCAATAAGCATTCTTGAGCATACATTTCAAGGTGGCATTCGGTTTTCGGAGTTCGTACTAATCATTTCACGTGATCAAAAATATTACATTTTTAGGTTAGGTGTCGTGAATCGTAAATTATTTAGTCTAAGTAATGAATTACATGCTATCAAATAAAATACATTTCAATTAGATCATATTAATCTACTAATTTCCAACATAATGTGTGTGATGTCCAGGAGGAAAATATAGGTCTACTCTTTCACAAATTATTGAGCCATTTAGGAAATACTTTCCAACATAAAGATGAGATGTGGTAAATAAGTAAATAAGTAAGACATAGTTATTGTTAATACTATATTATTATTATTATTATTATTATTATTATTATTATTATTATTATTATTATTATTATAGTACTACATGGCATTGTGATTTTACCCTCTTTGGTGATATCTGGTATTAGTTGGCAACACTAAAGAGACGTATATATTATTATAATGTACCGAAGTACATATGATATTTCCATGCAGATATTCTGCATGGAAATATCATATGTACTTCGGTACATTATAATAATATATATGATATGCGTAAATCACTACGTGATTTAAGACGGCGCTTATTCCTTCGGATCCCGGCCAACTAGTCACTCATTACGAGTGCACCTCAGCACATGTATGGACTTCGGTCCTAGGTTCATAGATATCTATGACGTAGTGCAGAGGGCGGCCACTAGAGGGAACCCAAGAGTTGGAACTTAAAACTGAGACGATTCTTCCGACGCCGGGGTGGAATCCGGTGTGGCTTAGTGGATAAGGCGCCAGCACGTAGAGCTGAAAACCCGGGTTCAAATCCCGGCGCCGGAGAGAATTTTTCTCCGTTCCATTACTCTTTCATCGTACTAAAGAGGCGGCCAAATTAGCCTTTTAGAAACTGCTCTTACGTGATCCTCACTATACTTGGCAGAAGAATCATCAGTCACTTTCATCAAGCGTTCAGTGTTCACAGCAAGAGGAATGTAGGCGCCGTAGTGACATCACCGACGAGTTAGTATAGTCCTATGTGACGTCATTCATAAAATAAATAGCTTGTTTCCGCGACCCAGTTAAATTTGCGTGGTCTTTGCAAATGCAATTACGTCTCTGTCATCTGAGTGACATGTGTTTGCTCTTCCATGCATCTGTAGTCTTCTATTCATATAGTCAGCGTGGCACAATGTTACTGCACTAATACAAGACAAGGGATAAATACCCGATTATTGTAAAAGGAAGATACGGCTTCACTTCCTTGTCGAAAATCGAACCCAGATTTGCTGGAAGTTTTGCTCCATACTCTACCACTTCAGTCACGAAGGCTGCTCTGTAGAATATCAGATGTTATCTGTGTCGAGTTTAATTAACTCTCGTTTCAAATAGCAGTCTGTAGCTTTCAGTATCAGTTGCTCTGATCAAGTTCAGGAAGTATTTATTTTCCTTTTCAATGACCGACTGCAAGAAGAACATATATTGGAGTTCTAAAAAAAATATATATATTGCCACTTGTACGTTGCTTTTATTGTACGTATTTTCATTTCTTTCATCTATGTTCCTGTTTAGAGAGCTGAGAATAGGACTTAGAACCGGTTTATGTTCGATCGGTCAGAGAACATCCGACAAGATAGAGCATCCGACCGAATGTTCGAACTTACACCGGTTACCCCAAATGTATTGTAGGTTAGGCAGAACACTAACATTTTCTGAGTACACAAACAGCTGGGGGGATCGTCGTGCTAATCATAAGAACCTCCATTCTGGTTTGATGATCGTCCATCTCTGCTTCGGCATGTGAACGGCTGGTTTGTCTGGGCCCTTCAAGTGCTGTGACGCTACAGATTATTATTATTATTATTATTATTATTATTATTATTATTATTATTATTATTATTATTATTATTGTCGCTATACTATCGTGTGCTTCTAGAAATGATTTTGTTCCATTATGTTTAATTGTGGACTTTTGGTGTGATGTGTAGTATTTCCATATCTGTTAATTCAGTTTCAATTCAATTCATTAAGCCATTAAACATACAGTGTTAGGCTTCGTCACAATACAGAAGGGAGGGAAAAAACATACATTTGAAAATACACATATAATTGAAAACAGTAAAGTTTAATTAGAATGAAAACACAAAACATTTTGAAACTCTAAAATTAATGAAAACACTTCACTCTTAATGTAATAATTGTAACTAAATATAAATAACTTCATTTATTAAAAAACAATTTCGTATGAATTTATGTTAAGAAACTCATCTACAGAGTAGAAAGGATTAATTAAAAGCCAATTATAAAATCTAGCTTTGAAACTATTGGTTGGTAACTTATAATATTGACTGGGAAGCTTATTATATAATTTCATCCCCATGACAGAAAAATTTGTACTAGTTTTATGTAATCTACAGTATGGGATATTAATTTGTTCACTATTTCTAATTTCATGATCATGTACTGTATATTGGCTATTAATGAGTAATTGTCTATATTTTGTCGAGTGTAAAGGACTAGGTCGTATATATATATATATATATATATATATATATATATATATATATATATATATATATATGTATAAATTTATGACAGTTAATATCTGTGATTGTTTGAAAACAGGTCAACAATGTTCAAGATAGTTTGATTGACATAGAATTCTAATGGCTTTCTTTTGCAAAATCAAGACACTCCCAATTTTGCTACCATTTCCCCAGAAAATTAAGGCATACCTAATTATCGACTGAAAGAACGAAAAGTAGGCACATCTTAAATAATTTTGAGAAACGCAAGTCAGTAATTTCTTTAATAAATATATAACTCTTTATAAGTCTGTGCATATAATATGTTATTGTAATGTAATTGTTATTAGTAATGTGTTCTGCGTAATTTGATGTAATGTGTGGTTTAGTTATTGCTTTAATGTGCTCATTATACCTTGTTTGGAATTATCTTCGTGCTTGTTGTTTGTTTTTGTTACTGTAGGTAACACCTAAAAAGTCTACGTTGGTTATGTTCTATTTCTATTGTGTACTTTAATTTGGGGTATGTTTTGTTTAGTTGTTGATGTAACTGTGCTATTTGTCTTTTGTTGCCTTTATATAGGACTAGTATGTCATCTACGTATCGATGCCAGTCCATTCCATAAAAAAGTCCCAACATTAAAAAGGCATGCTATCGAACAAGAAACAACAAGAAACAAGAGAACATCTCCAAACCAAGAACTTATTTTTAATTTATAGCCATGGCTTCGACAACAGCTATATCCCTATTGAAACGGAATATAAGACCACCTTTGAGTTAACAGCCCTGAACAACCTTGTGTGTGAGTGAAATGGTTAGAATGTTCTCTCCTTTTTAAATGTTTTGAGCAGTTAAATGCAAACATGATAAAGCGAATTTTATGTGAGCGTTATTACAACTTTTGGCATTTAGTATACTTAATATAAACGAAGTGTCAGTAACCGAAAAGTAAATTATGTTCAAGGAAAACGGAAATATTAGCCGTATTGTCTGACTTGTGTCAGCTTTAGAAAGACAGTTCAATATGGAATTTTCTGTCCCTTTACGTGGGGACATTATAAATATATTCCAATTTAAAAAAAATGTCCGTAAAGACAGATTTCACTGTATTGTGATTCATAGCAACATTTTTATTAACAATTGTCAGTTGATTGAATATAGCACTTCCTCATTAGAATGATGCATTGTTGTCTATTTATGTAGGAATAACAGAGTTATTGTATTTCCTGTAGTCCAGGGATACAGAACTGGCGAGAGAGGGGTGGAAAGCGTTGGTTCCCCGTCCACAGTCCACCGGCGTTGAATGACGTATCTGTGACCCGTACGCAATTACATAAGACGGACACTGAATATTGTCGGACCATCGGATCTGTGCCCCCGTAAGATATACGAACTGAACCCTAATTCCTTCTCAGCCTCGGTAATTCATTTCTCTCCCTGCATTCCTATCTCTCTCTTTTCTAGCTCTCTCCCGTTCTCTCTCCCACTGCTCACAATTTTGAGGCCTTCTTGCGGGACAGTTTATTTGCACTTGCAGTCCAGTGTTGTCAACTCAACATAAACACTGTAGCACGGAGTGGCGAAAGAAATATTATTAAGCATGTACGTAATAGCACTTTGCGATGAAGAGAAACAAACAGGTCAATATCTGTTTCCTATAAATCAGGCAACGAAAAGAGCAGCTGCGATTACAGGTGGGGCTTATTTTATTTCAATTGATTACGTATTAAAATTACTTACTTAACTAATACTGATAATACAATATTTTTATGCAATTTATAATTTATATAGGCAGGTCAGAGCGCCTAAGGAAGAAAATCAGGAGAGAGGGAGGCTGTGCAGGAGATGAAAAGCTAGAATCACCAGGGAAGAACAGACCAAGGCAACCTTTAATTCTTGTAGATGATATGAACCGATGTATTTTAAGAAGAATTTTATACCATGTAGAATAAAGTTCCGACATTGAAGAAATTACTGAAGGTTGCGAGAGACAATATTCTCCAAGGTTGGAGAGAAACGCTGCGGAAAGTGATTCGAGACATGAGATTTAGGTTTAAAAAATGTAGAAATACAAGATGTATTTTGATTGAAAGAAATGATATTGTAGCATGGAAGACCAGTTATTTATGATACCGTTTGACGGAAGTTTGGCAACATCCCTATTTGGCAAGGTTCGTGGCTTGCTGTATAACGTGGTGGGAGGAAAGCGAGTGGAATGGAGTGACTACAGGCGTTAACTTTTTCAAGAACGACAGCGCTGAAGGGGCACAGATCCGATAGTCCGACAACACAAATCTCCTCCACTACCAAGTCAATGACGCGGGAGTGGAAGGAAGGGGTGAGTGACGTATTCCGATGAGTGACGTAACGCCACAATTGTCGCCCAGTTTTGCAAGCCTGCTGCAGTCACTTCCCCTCGTTTCTTATCTTTTCTGCAAGTAGTGGAAGATACCTGATAGCATTCTGCTTCTCCTCTCCGGATTTAAAGTTAATACGGTCGTTTAATACCATGTGAAACCATAGGCCACTATGGTGTCACAAATTAATGCATTTTTTGTACCTTGATATTTCGCAAACGCTATGACCTGGAACACTGCTTCACCCGATATTTTGTACTCGGTTTATTGTGTGGAATGCGCCCTAGAAGCTCTTCTGTTGAATTTTGTTACAGTGTGTATAATAATAGTTATTGTTTTTCTTTACTTTAGTAGGTTATTTTACGACGTTTTATCAACAACTTAAGTTATTAGAATCTGAATGAGATCAAGGTGACACCGCTGTGGAATGAGTTGGGGTCCAGCACCGATAGTCACCCAGAATTTGCTCAAAATGGGCTGAGGAAAAACCTCGGAAAAAACCTCAACCAGGTAAGCTGCCCCGACCGAGAGTCGAACCCGGGCCACATGGTTTCGCGGCCAGACGCGCCAACCGTTAGATAGATAGAACTTTTATTGTCGAAGGCATAGTATATGCATAGACATGGTCAAATATATATATTACATTAAATTTAAAATATGTCAGATATAAAATACATTATTCATTTCAAGGCCCCATGCGTGTATCCTCTAGATTGTAGGAACACAAATTTATTAATTTCATTTTTATATAATTCTTGAATTTGTGAGTATTTTTTGTAAATTTGATGTCCTCAGGCAAACTATTGTGGGTTTTGATACCAAACACCATATAGGTTCTGCTAATATTTGTAAGTTGGTGTACTGGAATAGTTAAACTACTTTTGTTACGAGTATCATAAGCATGAAAGTCACTATTTTGGTGAAAATCAGACAGATTTTTATAAATTAGTTGTAAAACATTAAAAAAATATATATACCGTAAACAGTGAGAATATCATACTGTAAAAAAATATTCCCTACAAGAGGTTACTCCATAGGCAGGTGTGGACTAATAGTTATTGTATTGCCAGTTGTAACATGTATTGTATGCTTAAATCAAATTGACATAATGCAGACTTTATCTTAACATCAAAGTCTGTTCTTGAAGTTAGAGTATCAAAGTCCATAATAAATGGAACTGCAAAAGAAAAGAAAAAATAAAAGTTGCCACTTGAAGTATCAAGAGATTTGGAAACCAACAACACAAGAGACTTAGAAATTCATGAGTTTTCCTAGAACTAGGACTTCTGTTTCCCTTGCTGTAAGAGAGAGAAGTTCTTTGGCGTCGATATCTTTGACAAGAGACGCCGGTAAACTTCTTTTGTTAACGAATCAAACTATAGACGTAGCCAGATAAATCCCCCCCATATTTGTTCAAAATACTGAACAAAATACTGACTATGATTCACATTATGAGCCGAAAACTACATTCTCTGTACAGTTAAGCTAATCACGTGAGCCTGTGCTAGCAATAACGTATTCTGCTTGAAGATGACAATTCAGTATTACCACAAAACCATTATCATTGTGTTCTAGTACACCAATTACATTATCATCAGCATTACTACATCATAAGCGCCACCATCAACATAACCACTAGGGATTATACTTTGTCACATGAGGCTACAAGGTTAAGTATTACTGGAGTTTTTAAGTGGACGAAGCGAGCGAAGTATACTTGACTGGCTGATCACTCGACTTTTATTTGGTCAAGTTGAGCAGAACAAAACATGGACTGCTTTAACAATTACACTAATATTTACAATTTAAATTATTTACACAATCTACATTAGAATACGCTATTTAAAATATTTAAACTGTCATAAAAATATACGCCTATATATATATATCACATATTATTTACACTTTTATGTACAGTGTTGTGTTTTGTAACGTAAGGTATTTTATTTAATAATACCATAACATACTTATTTTGTAAAATACCTGTATGACAAAACTTTTTTCTAAGACTGTATTATCTTGGCTTCGTTGACGTTCAATTCATTCACTCTGTTTGCTGTATCAGATTTTAAGTAATTCTACACCTATTTACCTAGCTCCTCGCTTCACACTTTTAGCATCCCACCACAACCGTGATACACGTTCACAGCATAACCTTGTTCTATCAATTCCACATCATCAAACATCTCTCTACTCTGCTTCATTCATAATACACACAGCCCGTTCCTGGAATTCCTTGTCACAGGAAATCAGGAGCAGTCGGAGTCTAAAATCTTTTAAGTACACTCTACTTAGAAAATTTTTATTGAACAGAACTAGACTCTTGTGAAAGTTTCTAAATAGTCTTAATGATCAAGTTATTATTTATTTCTCCTCTCTCTTCTTTTTTCCCCGTTTTAATTATCTGGATATATTACTTAATCACATGTATCTATATGCCATAAAGTACGATTTTCCTTTTCAACTGATTTTGATTATATATTCTCCTTATATTATGTAACTGATCTTGACTATTTATAATTTTCTACTATATTTCATGTAATTTCTAAGGTATCTTATTTTGTGTTGTTTTGTAATCTATCACTTAACTTTATATTTCATGTGTATTATTGAAACCTGGTCGAGTGGAAGAGAAGGCCTTATGGCCTTAACTCTGCTAGGCAAAATAAAACTACTACTACTACTACTGCTGCTACTACTACATTTAATAGTTGCCCAAAATAGTTTTTCCATCTGTTCAGGATGGAATGAGAGTCTGCAAGCAAGTCACCATTCTCATCTTTGATCACGTTTGTCCTTGCCTGACATCCTCTCTTTAATTCCTCTATGCCGTTATATAAATCTCTCATTTTTTTATTCTTACTATTTACTCACACTTCATTCAGTTTCAATGCATTATAACATTGTTTTTAAACTATTATTCGGTTACTCCTTGCGATTTATAGTAATATTGATACGATAAATGGCTAGTGAAGATCAAAACACTGGCGACGTAATAAGCTTGATTTGAACGTAGTGAAATGTCAAACTACTTACATGTTACAAAATACACCCACAATACTCTGCTTCCCCAGGAGACACTGTTTCATTAGTGCCCACTCTCAGTGGAGTTTGCGATCTATCTATCCAGTGGGTGGCAACCCCGATATTCATAGGTCGCCACTAAGATTTCCTCTGCTGCATTTGCAGTCAAAATATTGAGGTTGTTGCTGTATGCAACAGTTTTCGGTTGCTTACCCTCGCTAAATATCTTGCCTTTGGTAACTTTATTTTCCTACCTACGAGACTACTAATGGTACCGCCTACGAAAGTCACTTAACAAAGATTCACAGTTATCTTGTCTGTTCACATGCAGGATGATTCAGGACCTCTGCAACAAACTCTGTGGATTGATAGATCTCGCAATGAGGATCATTTTTCGTAAAACAAACCATGTTCTCCGGTGCCTCATTTAGGAGCTAAGAGACATTGGAACAAAGACAGGTTTTAGTGACATTAATAATAATTATGAAATCAATTATTTTTCAAGTATGTTTGCTGACAAGTTACAGCTGTTCAAAGTGTCTACCCTGAACCTGATTGCATTCATTACACCGTCATAGTAGCAGTGGTTATCGGCCTGTGTGGAATTTGATCAAAAGCAGCTAATACTCGCATAGTCGGTTCCTCTCTGGTGTCAATTCGAGTGGTGTATTGCATCATATGTCCCAAAAGAAAAATAGAAGATTAAGAGCGTGAAGTCCGGTGATCACGCTGGCCACGCAACAGATCCGGCTCTCCCTATCCATTGCTCCCCGTAGATGTTGTTCAGATGTGCTCGTACAATCAGGTTGAATTGCGTTGGAACGTTATGTTGAATCACATGTCCCCGATATCGTGAAAGGTACATCCTCCATGAGCAGCGGAAGCGTGTTCCAAAGAACTCTTCATTCAAACTGGGCGTAAAATTGACAATACACTTGTAACCTGTCCTCAAGAGTACTTGAAGAAATAAATGAATAATTCATTTCATAATTAACTGTAAATATCACTGAAACCTTTTTTTTCCTTCGATGTCGCGTAGTTCCTATACGAAGCATCGGTGAACATGGGTTGTTTTACGAAAAATGATCCCCATTGCGACATCTATCGATCCCAGGGTTTGTCGCAGAGGTCCTGAATCAACCTGTATAACAGTCGCATACGTATTGAGATTCTTGTATTAAGGTATATTTTATATATTTTAACTTGATGCCATTTGGGACAGCGAATCATTGACAGAATTTCCAATGATTCGCTGTCCCAAATGGCATCAACAACAAACGTCACACAAAGAGCAAACAAATTGAAGTGGAAGTGGAGAGGCCACATCGCGCGGATGAAAGACGAAAGATGGACATACAGAGCCACCATGTGGGACCCGCGCACAGGAGACCGGCACAGAGGCAGACCAAGGAAGAGGTGGGCAGACTTCTACACAACACAAGCAGACCAGCAATGGTCCAGAATAGCAAGAAGCAGGGGAACATGGAGAACAATTGGAAGTCGACTACAAACGAAGACAGTGCCAGCCACAAACAACATCCCAAGTTGACTCAGTGAAAGTGCATTCAATATAATAAAAGTGTTAGTGAAATCAAATTAATCAAAGTGACAGCGAAATCAACTCCAACCAGACAAAGAAACACTAGACACAACCTAACGCGGAGTAGCTCACCGCGTTAGTGAAACAGAGCTACCCTCTAGCAGGAGGCCTTTGCCCTTCAAGGGACACATTAGGCTATTATTATTATTATTATTATTATTATTATTATTATTATTATAACAACTTGACATGTAATATAGTAGAAAAGCAGTAAACTAAATTTTAAACCAGAGAAGATGAGGTGCGACAGTGTTTCATTCCTCTATATCCCTGCTTTCCCTTCTAGGTAATTTACCCGTATATACGTGTGTATATTTATGTGAATATGTGTTCATGCGTATTTTTAAATGAACTTACTCGTTTGTAGATGAATATGAATCATCGTCATAGACGTTTCATGTAGGGGAGAAAGGAGCACTTTGGAACAGTTTTTCTATATACATTTTTTATTCACATCCATTACCAATTTTTTAACTTTTTAAATCGCACATAATTATTTTATTTATTTATTTCATTTATTTATATCTGCTGAAATTACATATATCTGAAACGTAAAATAAATCAGAACTAGCTCTTGTAATATGTTCAAAACTGCCCCATGTATGGGGGTACATTTGAACAGGTATGGACACTTGTAAATAATGTCGAAATCGTCTGTTAAAAACTAATTAACGGTCAAAAATGTCATGTAAAGAGCACTACTATAGTTACATTATCTTTTCTTTCGTACTACTGAAGTCCACATCAAAGTGTTTCATTGTCATAGTGCGAGCACTTCGTCCTGAATTCTCCGGCTGAATAAACAAATGCCCATGTAAGTGGAACCATGCTTCGTCAGAAAAGAAAATTTAGCGTTGGTCAATTATTCCATTATGAACGTTTTGCAAAATCCAGTTACAAAAATTTAAACTTGTGACAACTTGTATTTACAAGAATGGTCATTTAGTTTAACTACATTATTATTATTATTATTATTATTATTATTATTATTATTATTATTATTATTATTATTATTATTATCATTATTATTATTATTATTTAGTATGACTACGTTATTATTATGTTCACAAAATTGGACAGCTAACTAATATTGCCCTCGAGTAAAATAGTTTTCTGATTAAACTGCAAATTCACAGACATACGAGGTATCACTTCTTAGCCATCGTAATATTATAGCTAAACATGTCTTTCTTGTATTACAATCCATTGTACTTGCTCGTCTATATTCAATAAGAAGAGAAATATTAATCCTGACAAGAAATATCGACAGTGATACTGATCGTGTAGGGTCGCTAAAATATTGATGCGTACTGTCAGTATTATTGACTCAATATTCTTCTTCTTCTTCTTCGTTCTCTTTCTTGGCCTCGGGTTCAATTCAATGATCCCATGTAGCCAGCTAAATTCTCTAATGTAAAATTGTATTCTCTTATGTACTGAATAAATAGCACCGAAGTACCGCACCGACCGGTGACTAACTATTTTAAAAAACCATGAATGAGTTGTGGATGATAAACGATGACAGTGAACACGCCTGCACTTCACGGAGACAGACCGATGACTACCTGACTCAATATTACTGACCGTGTAAGGCAGGCATCGGCAAAAATGTAATTTTAATCACTAGCGATAGCGACGTCGCAGAGGCAGTGCAGTAAACTGTGTTTGCTTCACCCCCTCCCTTACATCCAAGACTTCTACAACTCCAGTACACAAGCATCTATCAGTGGCGGGTAACTGCTTAGATTTAGATTGCTTCTTTCTCAAAACCTACAACGTCTGTTCGGAAACGTGTGTCTAAGGAAGAATGAGAGGAACAGAAGTAATTTGTTGTGCACGTGGTGACAATGTAGATGTCTCCTGTGTTCTACAATTCTAATAGTCAAACATCGGACATTATCACGCAAGCCATAATAACTATCTCCATTATGACGCATGCCATAATTATTACCACGAAATGATAAGTAAGCATGAACGTTTCTAATCTAATTGTAAACGGAAATAAATATAAAATAATTTTCTTTTCGATGGGGCTGGACTCGGCGAAGCAATTTCAACATTTAAGAAACTAAATTTAAATAACAGTTCCGGTACTAAAATATGATGAGGCAAGATATGAGTGAAGAAAAACTCCATGCCAGTTATGTTACTGGCTTAGAAATCTACTGCGATATTGAGAGTTCATTAAAACATGTTTGAATAAAATTGCTAATTTGTTCCGAGTAATATGTTGTGTTTAACAGTATGAAATTTTCCCCACGGACAATACAAAGGAGGATAGTGAAGATTGAAACGCTAGCTGAACGAGAAATAAAATCAAAGAAGGATCAATTTGTGGTCTGTCCTCTCGCTTAGATGAAAACATAGATATATTGATACAATACAGTTGGTAAATTTTATTCGCGGAATAACGAAGGATCTCTGCCAGTGTTGCCAATATAGCCACTTTGTGGCTAAATCTAGCCATTTCGTACACTGATCTAGCAACAAATTTTTCAAAATGCCAACTGTAGCATTTTAGCTACTTTCTGTGTCCCATTTAACTATTTTTGGCTATTTTAAATTTTTTTGGATACGTTCTAATTTTTATTACTTATACTTGCATACGTGGACCTATTTCTCGACTTCAGTGGTCACTACCATTACATAACGTTGCACAATAGCATGCAATCACGCATTGCATATCGGTATTCGGTACTTTCCTCAGTTAAATGATGAATTTTCTCCTCTCCCTTTCCACTGAGCACGTGATGATGACATAAATTCATTATGTATTTCACACAATTCAAGCCTGTATTTGTGTTGTGATTTGTGTCTTCAGATTGCATTGCATTCAATCTTAAAATAATAATTGCTCTGCGGTAGTTTAGCTCAGGTATCGTCGTGTGGTGTGATGTGTTTGAAATTAGTGATTCTGTTTTAATTAAATATCACGTGAGTAATAAAATATATCATTAATCATGCCGAAACCTAAATATATTCAAAAGTATCGATAAGAATGGGAGAATTTGGGGGGAATTAAAAGACTGGATACATCCTGTTCCTAAAGACAATGCAAAAGCTTTTTATAAATTTCGTAAATCATATTTCTGCGTTAACTTTGCCCATTCGAATGCTGAAGTAGAGAGAGTTTTCAGTCAAGTCAGTATCGTTAAAAACAAACTGAGGAACAGGTTTAAAATAAAAACATTGTCAGCTATTTTGAACGTCAAGTTTGGATTACACCGCGCCGTATGCAAAAGTTGTGTTATTCATACGAAGTTCTTTCTGAAGTTCTTCCCCTTGTAGAAACAACTGCAACCTGTACGTCATTAGAGAGTGATCCTAGTACTTCTGAAAGAGTGTTAGAAACGAAAGATGAAGATGGCAGCGTTGATGATGATTATGATGATGATGATGATGATTTATATTTCTATTATGTGAGGTATAATATTAACCAGTTGCCTATTTCTCTAATTCCTTCTCTCTGAGTTTATTACGATATAATACTGTACATTTTTTAATGTGTTTATACCTGACATACTAAGGCCTATCGTTATTAGCGATTTAAACTTCAGCCACTTCTGGCCATTTTCGTGATCAGTTCTAGCCATTTTTTCCACTAGGTGTTGGCAACACTGATATCTGCAAAGGTAGTTGGTAGTACTGATAGCAAGTAGCAGTTGTGTCAAAAATCACTCCTTCAATCTCGAAGTAAAACGTGAGTACTAGTCAACGTAGCAGAGAACATCTAGTACTACTAATCTTATAAGTGCATTTGCAATTGTCAGTAATATTAGCTCAATCTAAATGGATGCAAATAGTAAGATCCAGAGCGGTGTAATATAGGAAACGAGGTTAAGTCAGAACAAAAGTCAACCTTGGAGGGAGTAAATACTTGCTCCCTCCACGCATTCAACGGGAACAGGTTTACCAACGCATCGGAAACAAAGAGCTAACTCAGGAGAACCAGAGAGAAGAGCAGCAAGACAACTAGTGACATCTATCGGGAAGGAAGTAAACATTTCCCCAGAATATTATTACAAAACTCATTACCGAGTGGAAGTATGCAAAGTATATTGTTTTCAAGGTATTGATATACTATCTCTTGTGTTGTTACACGCAATCGAGTCCATTGTGTGGTTTCCGACTCACTTTGTAGTCACTATGTGACTTTCCCTCAATCCTTCTTCGTTCCTGTAAAGCTCAAGTATGTACGGTGTGTCCCAATTGATGTATACACTCTTTGAAATACTATTTCACAACAAAGAAATGAGATATAAATACGATTTTTGCGGTTTATGGTTCAGAAGGCAGTGAAAAGCATGGAAACATGTTCATCTGTTTATAAACAAACATGGTGGTGCAATTATCGTTCGGTGAACGTAAGTGGATACTGAAATGTTATTGGAAAGTGGAGAATGTTGTTGAGGTTCAACGACTTTGGAACACAACCACCAACAAGGTTAACTATCGCAAGAATTCGAAACAAGTTTGAAGTCGACGGAACGGTGCACGATGTGTTGAAAGGGCGGTATGGAATAAAGAGAAGTTCCACCGATAACGAGAGTATTGATGCAGTCATGCAGGCTTTTGCACAATCCCCAAGAAGTCAATGAGACAAAGTTCTCGTGAACTGGTACCAGCAAATCCAGTGTTCATCGAATTTTACGAGCTCAAAAATGGAAACCTTACATTCTGAGACTTGTCTACGCACTAAATGAGGACGACCCAGATAGACGACTGGAATTTTTTGAGTGGTTCTTGAACATGTGTGGTGAAAAGGAAGATTTTCAAGACTTAATTGTTTGGTCAGATGAAGCCACATTTAAAGTTAATGACACAATTAACTGGCAAAATTGTGTGTTTTGGGCTAACGAAAACCCACACATCTTTCAAGAAAAGGCCGTCAGTCTTCCATGAGTAACAGTATGGTCTGGTCTGTCTTCCAGAGGTATAATTGGACCATACTTCTTCAAAGGGACTGTCACGGGTGAGAAATACCTGAAAATGTTGGAAACCACGATTCCACGTCTTAATGACCTTTTTGAGAACGAAAATGGGTTTTACTTTCAACAAGACGGAGCTCCAGCTCACTTTCATGTCAATGTGAGGAATTTCCTCGATCGCACACTCAATGAGAGATGGATAGGACGAAGAGAAAGTGCTGCGGAATTCCCTCCTCGATCTCCGGATTTAACCCCTCCAGACTTCTACCTATGGGGAGCTCTAAAGGCCACAGTGTACGCCACAAAACCACAAACGCTGGAGGAACTGAGAGTTCAGATTGAACATGTCTGTAATTATATTCCATTAGCAACAATCCAGTTGGTATGTCGCTCTGTTATACGTCGTTGTTGGGAGTGTACTGTGGCGTAAGGGGGGCCATTTTCACCATGTACGATCTTAAGAAATACAAAAACGCAAAAATCGTATTTCTGTCTCATCTTGTTACCGAGAAATAGTGTTTCAAAATATGTATACATCAATTTGGGATACTCTGTATTATCTCTTGCTATCACTAGAACACGAATGTAGTGACGACAGAGAAGTATATCAAAAGTATGTCTCAGTCAAAGGATAATAATGATTTAATTTACAGTGGGAAGAAGAGCTTTCTGAAACGCAAACGGTGACAATATAAAATGCTTTATAATAGAAGAAACA
The DNA here is from genome assembly GCF_040183065.1 of Periplaneta americana. Taxonomy (NCBI): domain Eukaryota; kingdom Metazoa; phylum Arthropoda; class Insecta; order Blattodea; family Blattidae; genus Periplaneta; species Periplaneta americana. The sequence goes on along the minus strand of NC_091122.1, from coordinate 133,002,145 downwards.
CAGAAAAGATTCCATCTTTCGCCAATTTTGTGGAAGCCATGTTTGAAACTACATAATATATCTATGAGCAGTTCTTTTCAGAAATTAAAACTGTGAAATCAAAATGTAGGACCCCTATAACGGACAGACAACTTTGTGACTGGTTACGGTTGGCAATTTTCAACGTAACTTCTGATTTCAATTCAACATTAGTCGAAAAAGTCGGGATTAATTTCAGTACATTTTATTTTATTACAATTCAACTTACAGACGTAAAAAATGTTTTATTTTTATATCAAAGTAACGATGAATATGTATATAATTTAAATTCATTTGTAACATTTAATTATTAATAATTATCTACTTTCAACTTGTTTTGAATATGTTTAATAATTTACGAAAATTGTCATATTATTCAAACATCTATAATTAATTAATTTTGATTTAATTAATTAATTAATTTTAATGTTGTCCTCCTTACATAATGAACATACAATAACTTCCGAATTCTGTTTAGAGCATTAATAATCCACCATTGTTCTACTGGGTGTTCAGTTCAAAATGTGTCATGGCTCGCTGTATGCCGTCATGTGGCTAGCCGATGAGCCTAGAGAATTCAATCTTCCTACACTTCCGCAGAGGCGTACTACCTAAATGCGAGAGAAGTTGCCTAGCAAGCATGGCGTTCATTCTGAAGATTACTTACCGGTACGTAGGGTAACGCCAGTAGTGAACTGTTTGGAAACACGTACTGGAGTTTTTTTTCTACTGTCGGGATATGGGGAGAGGGTTAAGACGATTACTTACGTATTTGTTAACTTGGACGGTCAACTTGGACACGGAGCATTTTGATTTGTGTTGTGGAATGTTGCCGTACGCAATCGATTATAACAAATACCCTGCGTACGACTTGCCCGCGCAAAACACAGTTTGAAAGAGGTTATGGTAGCACACAGACTTTACAGACCGCCATCTGTTGCTACGACATTCAAGTTATACCGTACACGTTCTCAAGTTCAGATTGAACGCCTTGATTAATAGGCAACTTCTCTGACATAAAATCTGAAACTCGCTTCAAATCGCTGACTCACAACAATGACGTCATGACACACTTTGAAATGAACACCCAGTAGTTATAGTACTTATTGCCCCCCTTAATTATTAATAATTATCTACTTTCAATTTGTTTTGAATATGTTTAATGATTTACGAGAATTGTCATATTATTCAAACATCTATAATTAATTAATTTTGATTTAACTAATTAATTAATTAATTTTAATGTTGTACTCCGTACATAATGAACATACAATAATTTCCTAATTCTGTTTAGCGTATTAATAATCCACCACTGTTCTAGTTACAGTACCTACTGTGCTAATCCCCTTTCAACCCTTCCTCGCAGGTCATGTACCTATACTTCGTTCCATAATGTCTGACAGGAGAAGTAAACAATGCCGGCAGAGGAGGAGAGATATATAATTGCAATTCAACCAATGGCTGAAGTCTCATTCCATGCTTATTTTGAAGTTGGGCGGAGGTAGAACCAGATCGCCCAACTTCAAGCCAATCGTGGAATGAGACCTCTGTCATTGGTTGAATAGCAATTATACTTACCTCCTTCTCTGCCGGAAATGTTTACATCGTCTGTCAAACATTATGGAACGACGTATAAGAGCGCTACTGATGTGAGTCGATGCACGCATGTCTTTTGACCGCCGATGTTATACGCAATCATTAGTACTTCACTTTTTTGTGTCACTTGCCAGGTAGCTGTTTAATTCGTTTCTTAATTACTTAATACATTTGTAATGTAGCGATGTTTAGTCTATGTTTATTTGATAAATTTAAAAATGTATTATTAATTTATTCTTTACTCAAGACATTTCACTTGTATTGTCGACAAAAATTAACTAAAGTTATTATATACAACCAGTATAGGCCTTCATACTTGTTGGTATTATTGCATTTAGTTATGAAATAATAAGCCGGGAGTACATTTTTCAGTGTAATTGTTCGTTGCCTGACATTAAGGAATGATCGTCGGTAAACGGATATATTTTTGTAAAATTAATTCTCTTTCAGTTTTCGAAAAAAGTATAACTTTGTATAATTTCGTTATTACTACACTACATATCCCCGACGGATTACACAATTCCCTCGATTAATCTTTATAAAAAATCACCTATTCCGAAGGTTCAAAATACTCACGACATTGATTATGTTTGAGAAAACGCCAAAATATTACTAAGTTGATTGCATGCTTATACATAAGCTGTAATGCATACATTTTATCTTTCCACGCTCGCGTGTGTGCTGCTGCGCTGTGCAGTGCGGCTTCCGTTCTACATCCGTGAGCGTGGAAAGATAAAATGTATGTACTATAGAAATATCCGCATGTGCATGAGTGAATGACTGCATGCATGCAAAATAATTACATTTTTATTCTGCAATATTTATGTAATTGTAAAATCTTTTTTTCTTTTTTTCGTAGAAATCGATGAAAACATCCCAAAAGATGATTTTAATGAGATTCGTCAACATGCAAATATTTTGCAGGATATCTTGAATCGATTCATATGATTCAGCGTCTCATAACCTCCATACCATTTCTGTAACGTGATTAAAAATTCACATTATTTGTACAGAAACACTTGAGTAATAACAAATACTAAATTTAATATTGAGCTTCTATTGGAAGAGTGCAATAATTTCACTCACTTATTGGTGTTTTGGTCGTCATCTCTTATGGATAATTTTGTAGTAAATATATTTTTTTTAGAGGAGAGAGACTGATTTATTAATACAATTTTAAGTGTGTTTATGTGCTCTTAACTTCAGCACATACCAAATTGGTGAACGCAGATTGTTTTTTCGCTTTGTGATTGTATTTGCAACGCTGACCAATTTTTAAAGTAACTCTTCTGTACATTACAGATTAACTTCTGTTTATCTTCTTCATTATCTTTAGTTTGCGATCTTATAACATTTCTTCACATGTCTTCTTAAAACAATGAATTTAGAATACAGTTAATATTTATGATAGAGGAATAAATGATAAAGTAAAATAAAGCCGAAGAAACGTATACAGTTGACACTATAAATTGCTTTGTAATAAAAATAACTGTGATCTAAAATAGTAAAATTAACAACGCATATTACATTTTCAAATATAAATTTCCATGAGCACACCGTCAAAATGCAATAAGTGTACACGAAAATAAGGAGCTTAGAAAGTGAGGCATGTAGCAAAAGAACTTAGAATTAATTCTCTTTGTACCCCAGCTAACAACTGTTATTTGTTATTTATAAAATATAAGTACATTTGCACATTTACGAGGTGTTATTATCAGGCACATATTTAAAATATACACTCATTTCTGAAAAACTAGGATGAAAATAACAAATTAAAGTGTACAATAAAATTCTAGTTATGTAATATAGTGCATACGTTGTAATTACAAACTATTCAAGTACAAAGTAATTCAAATAACGTATTGTAAGAGTACAACTGTTGTAAAATAGAATATCTTTTGCACAAACAAATAATATAATTTTATATACAGAATATATTATATATATAATTTTTTTTAAATAATGTAATGAGAATATAATCTGTATTTCTGAATACTATCAATTATAATGTGTGTTGGGCCCATAGCCTACTTTCTTATGATGTAGGTCACAATATGAAATACACTGCCATACGGCATAAATTGGAATATAAATTATTTTTGCAAATGATGGAAATTTTAATATGAAATACATGTATATTTTCTAGTTATGAAAATTAAAATATAAAATAATATTTATAAATTATGTACATTTAAATATGGAATATATTTTAAAATGAAGGAATATCAAATACGGAATGTATTTTCAAATGATAAAAATTTGAATATGAAATTATTTTCATATTGTGCAAATTTGAACGTAACGTATTTTTTTAAATTACCATGTAAAATATAGCATGACTATATTTGTAAATAATTTCAGTTTGGTGGTAAATGAGATATCCAAATTATAAAAGTCAATATAGGTTGGACTTTCAAATATTATACATCTTGAATATAAACTATATTTTCATACAGTATAAATTCTGGAAAGAGTATTTTCTAATTACGTAAATTTCAATACGATAGATTTGCAAGTAATCAAAATTACAACTGTATATTATACCACAATTATCAGAATTGGAACATATTATTATTGAAATCTAAATTTAGAATGGATTATATTTCTAAATAATATATTTTATTTTATTTGCATACCGAAATTGAAATTGCAATAATTTCAGTTGTAATATTTGTTTTATTTTCAAGTGGTGTAAATTAGAGTATGTATTCTACTTATAAATATTGTAAACCAGAATATTTTACTAATTAATGTATTTCCAAAATATGTGAATTTCAGTACGACTTAAGTTGACATATTATATTATAAAGTTTAATTGTTATATTTGCAAAGAATATGTAGGCTACTACATTTAATTCAGACTACCTATTATATTTCTAATAAATGTAAGCATGGATTCCACTACAGCAGTGATAATAGGAGTGACAATCAGTGTGATGACGTTACTGTTAATAGTCGGTGTGATTGTGTATCTACGGAGGGAAGGACGAAAATGCTGCGATTGCTGTGAAGTTTGTGATTGCTGTTTATGTCTGCTGAATCTGTATAGTGAAAGCGACGATTAAGTCTACTACTAATATGGATTGTGATAATTGCCTTGCAAGAAATACATACGTAGTGTATTGCAACGATACCTGTATAAATGAAAATAGTTGTATGTAAACGACGTTATAATCATTTAGCACGACTACAATTTGGATATGGAGAAGAAAGGAGCGTGTGAGATGGACAGACAGACAATAAGAAATGACGCTGTGCTGGAAAGAGTGGGTGAAGAAAGAATGATGTTGAAACTGGTGAGGAAGATAAATAATTGGCTGGATCACTAAGAAAAAAACTGCCTGCTGAAGGATGCACTGGAAGGAATGGTGAACGGAAGAAACATTCGGGGCAGAAGAAGATATCAGATGATAGATAATATTAAGATAAGAGTAGCCACCCGTCCCGATTCCGGATTATGGGGAGAGGATGGTATTTTTTGGTGAAAATGAGTAAATTTTCAAAAAAAAAAAAATCTTTAAAATGCTCTGTGATAAGTGTGGAATCCGTAGCATAATATTTTGTGGGTATTTGTGCCCTTCTCAGATGTTGAGACGCCATTTTTGAACTTCCTGCGTTATGGATTTTTAAATCACCCTACCCCTTTTATTGTTGTTTCCGGTAAATTGAATTTTCAAACAAAAAATATTTTCTTTAAAATACTCTTTGATATGTGTGGAATGCATTGCATAACATTTCGTGGCTATTTGTGCCCTTATCGGATGTTGAGACACCATTTTTAAACTTCCTGCGCTATGGATTTTTAAATCACTCACCCCCTTTCATCGGTTTACGGTAACTTTTTTTTTTTTTGCTACATTGCCAGAAAAAATGGATATAATTTCTCAACTATTAAAGATACATGCATGCAATTTAGAACACACATTCTTTAGACTATTAGGAAACTTTTCTCTTTAACAGAATGTTGTTAATTGATTTCATTTTAAAACTACGTCCGTTTGTTTGCAAGAAAGAAATTCAGAAAAGTGTTATTAAGTTGTAATTGTTTATTTTACAAACATAGGGACAAATATCAAAATTCTGCTACAGACAGTTTGTAGGGCATGCTTTTGCAAGTACATTGCAAAAAACGGGATGAATCCACCTTTAAAAATGGTTTAGATATATCGATTTTAGTAAAATCTTGCATTGGGTATATTTTTTTTTCAAATCTGGGCCCCCAAATAATTTTTTTTCAAAATATTTATTTTTGGTTGAGTTTCTACAGGTATGAGCTCTCTACATACAAAAAATTAATATTTTACACCAAATAGGAAAAAAGTTTAAAAAAATACCGTCCTCTCCCCTTAAATGTCCCGCGTCCCGAAATGGCTCTCTTCGGACAATAAAACGTTCCTACTTTTGTATATCTAATTCTTAATTTTATTGTTATAGTTTTACTTGATTTTTAACGACGCTGTATCAACTACGAGGTTATTTAGCGTCGATGAGATTGGTGATAGTGAGATGATATTTGGCGAGATGAGGCCAAGGATTCGCCATAGATTACCTGATATTTGCCTTACGGTTGGGGAAAACCTCGGAAAACCCCAACCAGATAATCAGTCCGAGCGGGAATCGAACCCGCGCCCGAGCGCAACTCCGGATCGGTAGGCAAGCGCCTTAGCCGACTTGTTATAGTTTTTCTGAAACATAAATTATTATTTCAATAAGTTGGTATCACATTCTTCTAAATGGATTCGGCAATACTGCACTGTTATTGAAACAGTACCTAGCACTATTTAAAATTGAAACATTATTTATTTTATTTATTTATTTTGATAATAATTGTAACATAAAATATAATAAAAACAGAGAAAACTAGAGTAGAACTCGTGCTCAGGAGCGGGTTCCTGAATTGAAATTAAAAAGTATATAATACAATTTGTCTTATGTTTTCTACACAATAAGGATATATGAATTTAAATTTACAATTTTTCAATTTTTATAAAATCCATACATAACTTTTTTAATTTAATATTAGAACTATTAGAATTGACAAGATTAGGATATTTAAATATAAATTTGTTATATATTCTTGGGCATAAATTATTACTATGATTAAATACTGTAGCACTGTTGCCTTTTGATTCAAACAATCTTAAAGAATTCATACCTTTTGTTTCATAATTATGAGAATACAATTCAAAATTATTTCGATTTTTATGCATGAATTTGTCGGTTTGGTTGTTCGGTGTAGTCAATAATAAGTAGAGTTAGGAGAAATATTCCGATGCTTGCAATGTGTGCGCGTTACGGGTATAGCTTGTCTGGTAGGAGTGCTGGAAAACGCAATCCAGGTAGCCTGGAACTGTAAACAATAGAGACAGGGGTATGTAAGCAGCTAACTATTTACAGTACAAATATTAACCAGTGATGTGAAACAAATAATATACAGTAACTATATTTAGTTTACATTATAATAATTATTAGTTTTGTACAAATGAAAACAAATGGTCGGATAGCTCATTTGGTAGAGCAGCTGGCTACGAACTGGAAGGTCCGGATTCAAGGCCGGTTGATGATGAGATTTTCTCGTTGTCAAACTTCCAGAACGGCCCCGAGGGTCACTCAGCCTCCTATCAAATTGAGTACCAGATTTTTCCCGGAGGTAAAAGGTGGTCGGAGCGTGGAGCCAATCACACTACCTAATTCTAGTGCTGAGGCCACGGAAAGCATGGGGCTCGACATGAAAAACTTCACTCCAAGCCACAAGATGTGATGGGAGCGAACAAAAAATATTGTAGATCATTTTCAAAACTAGATGGTGTTTTGTGAGACTATTTTCATTTTCTGTTGCATTTCTTCTGTGACAGGAGCTGTTCTATCGTTTTTTTTATAGAAAGTTCTACAAGTCGCAGGATATCGAGCAATTGAAAATTGTATTTTCTAAACTCTTAATGTAATACCTGCAATTCTTTTAATGACTAACAAATTTACATACAGTTCGCTTGAAACAAGCGTTTCTGGAGATCTTATGGCAGCCGTACAATATTGCTTTAATGAACTTCGTTTGCGATGCTTAATTTACAATGAAAATTTGTCTACCAGATTTATGTAATAACCAGACAGTGTATGCGGGATGACTTAAGGAAAAGTGAAGTTGTTTCGCATCGGAGTATATGGCACGTGCCGCGTCGTTCGGCTTTTGTGTACCGGCGAGTACAGCAGAGTACATAACGAAGGAACCCCGGTCCGTTCATAGTAACATGCCACGCAATGTGTTCAGTTGTGTTATCCTGCTCAAGTATTTAGTACGAGTTGAATAGTGTAGTGCTGATCCATTCATAATGTCGAAGTCAAAACGTTAATTCGCTTAGAGATACGAAATTCAATTAAGAAGTATGAGAGTGACATTTTATGCATTAACGAAGACAATATCCTGTGTAATGTATGTAAAATTGAAATAAAAACCAGAACAACTCAGGCTATAGAGAAACATTGCAACAGTACATGGCACAGGAAATGCGTTGAAATGAAATCTGAGGAACCATCATCATCATCATCATCATTTAGTTGTGCGGGTCTAAACGTCACGTGCAACATGATGCTCAGTGCAAATATTACTCTAAAGAAATTGAGTGATCCCCATTTTAGAGTTTTTCTTCAGAAATTCTCTCGATACAAAAATTGTTTAAGCGATAGGCGAAGACGATTCAGCTTCGACAACTTACGAGAATATATCGTCGTTTACTGCAACGCTGGTAATTACATCAATGATGACGAGGATTGAACTTGCAAGGTATGTACTGCAGTACGTTATTTTTCTTTTCCTTCTGACTGTACGGAGATACAGTAGCATGTTGACGTCGTCTGTTTACCTTTAAAAACCTGTTGAGCCAATAGTCTGAATGAAAAAAATGTAACATATAATAAATGTGCATCTACATTCAACGATAAGTCATCCCGCATCCACTGTCTAGTAATGACGTATTTAATGTAATAGGAAGTGATGTTTCTGACATTATTGATTGATCTTCACGTAGCCGTAGAATAGATTATAAACACACAGCGGTTACAGAACTGTCTGTACAGCCTTGACTCAGGTTGAGTGGTATGACTTCACGCATAACTATGGGCGTTGTAGATAAGTTGATTTCTTCTTCAGTGGATACGTGTCCTAGCTCTAATAATGAGCAACAGCCTATTTAGATTTATAGTATACCCACAGTGTTTATCAAATTTAAAGAGAACGGACGGTTGTTAAAATAGTACGCTAACAGTGGAAAGGGAAAAAAATAGAATGTTCAGGAACAGCAATAGCAAGTAATAAGAACATTGAGGTACTGCAGGCTACAGCAAAATTATTTGTTCACAAATATGAGGTTCGGCCTATACGTACAACAGAGAATAATGCACAAGTTGATTAAAATAAATTACTAATTTGTAGGTTACACTATGGATTAAATTGAAATGCGTGGTTTGTATAGAATAGAAATAGACGATGCTTAAATAGTATTAGGCCCTAACTTAGTACGGCATTTCATGACTCGCGAGTCACTCCCTTAATACACAAGCAGGACGGAGAGATAAGACTTGATCTCCCTTCCCTTCGCCATCACTTGTTCATTCAACGTTAAGCAGTTTGGGTATCCTCCCCTTCCTAACTTCCTCTTTGCTGTGTATTATGGGCTGCATTTTATATAACGTAATCTTTGCCCTAAGGTATTGACATAGTTTAGTAATATTTATTTTGTCTTTGATGTTCATTTTAACATTTATTATAAAATATAAAATTTTCTTAAAAACATAAAATTTTAAAATTCAGCCTGGGTGGAGCTGTCGGTAGAATGCTGGCCTTCTTTGCCCAAGGTTGCGGGTTGATGCCGATAGGTGGCATTTAAGTGTGCTTAAATGCGACAGACTCATGTCAGTGTACTGACAAGTAAACGAACTCCTGCGGGACAAAATTCCGGCACACCTGCGACGCTGATATAACCTCGGCAGTTGCTAGCGTCGTTAAATAAAAAACGTAATTTTAAATTTAATAATTTAATTTATTGACAGACGGTACCGTTTCGACGCTGGCATTTTATGTTTTTAAGAAAGTTTTATAAATCATATTTCTATTTGAAGTTCGTCTTTTTCATTATGCATTATAATAATAGAAAGTTTTCGCACCCCATCTCCGGCTATACGGTTAATACTTTATTGACGTCAGTAGTGACGTATTTGGTGATGTATGTTCACGTTCGTAAAATTTCGGGAAGAGTCATTATAAGGTATTTTCCGTTCCTTCAACATTTATCATGTTGTAGCTCCTATGATAGAGTCAATCAATTGCACTGTAATTTTATTTGATAGCTCAGTATCTCAGGAAGACATAGAAAAAAATCGAAATGAAAATCTATTTTGAAAAGGAAAACTTCGATGTGATTTTTCAGAATAGACATTTACATCTTCCAAAAGTTGTTAAGTGGTAAACTTTTTTGTTTTTTCACGTTAGATGGGAGATCAAAGCGAGAGAAATGTTGAGAAAGAATGTAAATTACTTTTAAAAATAGTCGGTACTCAAAATCTTTACTGATTACCCAATTACGGCGAGTTAAACAAAGGAGCGTTTTTGTTTCGCAGAGTACTACAAATCAATCTTTTTATCTGTCGGACTTTCAACGATAAATACTCTCCGGAGTCTTCTTGTACTTAGATGTGAATAATTTATCCACCTTGACGTGTTCTAAGTAGATAAATACCATCCACAATGGTAAATCTCAAACGAAATGCCATGTTTTAACACGGTAAACTTCCTTCACGTCCACGTTATCCGGTTAGAGACAGCGGTTTCCGATATTGGAATAACGTGAGGTGAATGTACCTGATTGGCTCTTTCATCAAAGAAGTCAACATAGCGTTAGCGGTCGCCGAGGGTGCGAAAACTTTGTATAGATTATTAGTTAAATTGATCATATTTCTTCATGCTTTGTGTTAACCCATTACATACGTATGGATCATTTTTCATTAAAAAGAATGATATTACATAATATAATATATGGAGAGGGGATCAATTATAATATATTCAATCCCCTCTCCCCCCACCAGATGTATGAAGTGTCCTTAATTTTCGCTTTTGAAAAGTACCAACCCCATATATGGATCGTATACTGAGACTAAGAGGTAGATGAAAAATAAGAAACACTCTAGAATGCTGATGATGTGCTCTTTTCTTACTGTACAAAGGTTGTTTCACTTTAACGTAGGTCAGATGACTTGTAATGCAGTCGGTTACTGCGTTGAGCTCCTTCCAATGACCATACTCAAACTCACCAGGATTTCTGGCACATTATTACATATCATAATAATGAAAAGACTGACTTCACTTTGTTTTACTATTCGTATTGATTCTACTCAGGATACATATGGAATCTACTTGCTTATTGAATTTTAGGTAATTTGAGTTTGAAGTTACCAAGTTGCCGCCACGATGGTCTAGTGCAGTGATGTCAAAGCAAGCGCATTTTTCTGACCTTGACGTCGTGCGCTGGCATTAAGCGCTAGGTATGGAAGGGGAAATAAGCAGCCTGTTGGATTAAGAAAACAGTGGTGCACAAACTTCAAACGGACTTTGGCAACTGTTATATAGCTATAAACAATCAAGTAGCCTATTTGAAACATGATCTCTACCTTTCAGTGTATAATAATCCGTTCCCCAGTTTTTATTTAATTTTACTAGGTTCTTATGAAAAGGCTAGGAATTTTCTTTTCATATGTTTGAGATCAAATGTGCAATCTCAAGTAAAAAGATATTAACGATATGTTTTATGTTTCTTAGCAATGCAAATTTAGTTCAGAATTTTTTTTTATATTTATATAACCATAGATAATATAATATAATAGAACCAGAACATTTTGATAACTAAGATACTGTTCTGTTTTGTCTTTTTGTCTCATTTAAACATTTATAATGTTATTTATTTCAATGATGTATGTTATTCAAAGTTACGAAATATTTGCACGCCGACCAAATGCTATTTCGAGAATGATGAGCGAGACTCGAAGCGCACGAGAATGACGAGACGAGACTCGAAAGACAAATGCAACGAACACAGCGAGCGAGAGCAGCAGTTAGTTTCGTTCTTCTCTAGTCCGTACATCCACAGAGGAGAATCGCTTCGTACGAAAATTCCTCTCAGGCTAGACACACTGTAACCTTGCGCTTCAGTATTTTCTGGTTGGCAGTACATTCACCCCGTTTAGAATGCTTCCTATATTGTTTTCAAATTAGTGTCCAAATGAATTAATCATTTAGCTTGAGACATTCTTTAAAACGGAACTTAAAGAACAAAAATCTATTTAGATTGTTTGTTGAACTTCTGAAATCTGTATCACTTGTAATGTTAGTCTCTTTTTAGGTCTTCCTGAACGATGGAATTATTAGAGTTCTGATTTCCTACTTCTTCATCTTGTTCTTCCGACATATCTGCGATCTGACAAAACTTAATCCTGAAGAGACGTATGCAGTCTCAATTGAGCGGGTGTATGCAAGAAGGTCGTGAGTGAAGCTCGCGCCTTTTTGCGTAAATAGGTTTATATTAATCCTTATATCAAAGCGTATCAATCCTGCAAATTTCAAATCGGTAACTTATCTTAAAAAAATGAGTAAGATGCAGATATTTATTGACAACACTGTTGGTGATACTAACATCATTATTTACTTCAGAAAGTCGTTGTTGGCTGTGATTTTGCTTCTCTGTTGCAGTAGTATTTTTGGTTAATTTTAAGAAAATAAAATACAATTAATTCATTCATTCATAGTTTTCTGTCCAAGGACAGGTATTTTACTGCAAACCCAGAGTTTTCCAATCTTCCCTCTTCTGGTTTCCTCTTAGTCTCTGCATATGATCCATACAGTGAAAGAAGGTAATAATATTTAGAGGGTAAGAAAGGAAGGAGGAGAGAGAGGAAAGAAGAAGGGTAGTCTAGATAATAGGGGAAGGATGCTGCTGGTTGTTAGTTTTATGTTTTCTGTATTGAAATATTTTATAATAAATATTATTTGAGATGAAAATAGAAATATTATTTATTTCCAAACACTGATTTTTACAAGAAGTGCAATAAAACAAAGACCATACAGGAATAACGTGACTTTTCTGCAAGAAGGGCGTAAGTAAAGGTTTTTATGTTCTACCATTATTCAGCAAGCAATAGAGATATTTTGGTTATGTGAGTAAAATGTTCAAGAAAACTACTAAATTTCAACATTATAATTATTTTATTATTACATAAAATTCATTTTACAAGTGACAACAATAACAAACTCTGATAGCGTGTTTCAGACTGTACCTACCTCCTTTTGCTGTCCCACTTTCTCCTTGCATCTACTTCATCAATTGAGGATTAAGACGACAGAGACATCTATGAGTGAATCAATAAGCTTGGTGGAATGAGAGACAGATTACCGGTAATTTTACCTAGACCAAGGCTCATTTTTTTAATGATGTAAATATAGGGTGTAAATATAGGGTGTAAATGGTGTAGATGCCGAAAATTTAGCTGTTGATAGGGATGATCTATATGCAGTTATATCATTTGGTAACCATAACATTGTTGGGCTTTCTCTGATATCTTTAATTTTTTTTACTACATGTAATAAGTACTTTTTTCTAAAGAGTGGACTACTCTAAGACATGTAGAGTTGTTAATACATTTAATTTTTTATGTGTCCTATATAAAATATTTTAAAATGTGCATCAAGCTTTGTGATCTAATTTTTTTTCAAAGGTACAGGCAATATTGTATTTTGCATAAACAGATGTGCAAAATTTCAGCATTCTATCTCTAGTGATTGTAGAGTTATAAAATAATTTGTGGAAAAATTTCAACTTTTGGGAAATTTAATTTAAAGTAAAGAGTGAATGATTTAGCTGACCTGCACAGTGTTGGAAAATGTCCAATTAAATAGCACAAATAAACTACCTATGAACTAAATATCACTGGATTCAGAAAAAACTGCGTAATTTTTTAACACAAAAAATATTTTTTTCAAAAATATTCACATACATGTAACGTTAAGGAAAGGAACTGACATAAAAATGTAATTAATACTAATGTATAAATACTGTAATTATAACACGAGTTTTAAACGTAGAAACTGTGGACATGGGTTTGAACTACGCTTAGGGAACTGTTGACGTCCTATACTAGTTTAGACTAGAAATGAACAACGATCGAGAAAGCAAGACTAACAGTGCCCGCAAAGTCGAAAACCCGCACGACAATGATGTGTTACGTCGCGTCTTTGATGTAAAGACTGGTTGTGAATGTTCCGAGACTCGATATTGATGACTCCCGAATTTCTCGAAGTCAAGCAGCCTTGAATCGCCACAATTGTATTTATATCTGACTGAACTTTTATCTATTTTGGCATCTGTTATAGGTGTATGTATAAACAATCAAGTACCCTATTTGAAACATCTCTACCTTTCAGTGTATAGTAAGCCGTTCCCAGTCTTTATTTAATTACTAGGCCCTTATTAAAAGGCTAGGAATTTTCTTTTCATATGTTTAAGATCAAGTGTGCAATCTCAAGTAAAAATATATTAATGTTATATTTTATGATTCTTAGAAATGCAGATTTATTTGAGAATTGATTTTTTTTCTATTTATAGAACCATACGTATTATAATGTAATAGAACCAGAACATTTTGATAACTAAGATACTGTTCTGTTTTATCTTTTTGTCTCATTTAAGGGGTTAGGTACACTTAAAGGAGTAAAATTTTGGAAATATTCAACATTTTTTCCCTCCATTACTCTATCTTGTACAATAATGAAAATTAGTATGTGTAAAACACTGTCTTTCTTCTATATGGTAGACATATTTTTACGATTTAAAAAAATTATTTATTTATTTATTTATTTGTTTATTTGTTTGTTTGTTTGTTTGCTTGCTTGCTTGTTTCTTTATTTATTCATTCATTCATTCATTCATTTATTCATTTATTTATTTATTTATTCATTTATTCATTTATTTATTCATTTACTTATTCATTTATTCATTCATTCATTCATTTATTCATTTATTCATTCATTCATTCAAAGTTCAAAGTTCACTGTGCAGTGATGAAGCGTTTCCCTCATAACTCAAAAAGTATCCAATATTCTGTAATGAAATTTTTGTGTGTATTTACGCATGTCATATCTACAATATGATGCAAAATCACTTCTCTACCTTTGATAGATTGCCTGATAAAAAATAAATTCATTTTCGAAAATAGTCAAATATCAAACACAAAATAAAAAAAAATATTGTTTATCAAGGAATGTAGTTGAAATTGCATGATATTAGAAACATGAGTTTCAGCAATAAAATAAAAGAAAGAGAACATGAAAAAGTTCACAAGTTTATGAATTATGAGGGAAACGCTTCATCACTGCACAGTGAACTTCGAATTTTGAAAAAAAAAAAAAATATATATATATATTTTTAAATCGTAAAAATATTTTTTTCATATAGCAGAATGACAGTGTTTTACACATACCGAATTTCGTTATTGTACAAGATACAGTAATGGAGGAAAAAAATGTTGAATATTTACAAAAAATTTACTGTTGTAAGCTGTACCTAACTCCTTAAACATTTATGTTATTTATTTCAATGATGTAGGTTATTCAAAATTACGAAATCTTTCCACGCCGACCAAATGCTATTTCGAGAATGATGAGCGAGACTCGAAGCGAACGAGAATGACGAGTCGAGACTCGAAAGATAAATGCAACGAACACAGCGAGCGAGAGCGGCAGTTAATTTTATTCATCTCTAGTTTAGATATAGACTCGACTTCGCACTGATCCTACATCAGGGGAGTCTGGTCATATATCCTTCTGAATTGTGTTAACATATTCAAAAGTTACACACGTATAAGCAGTATGTCATGCTTAAGAAAATGGCGCGATGAAAAACTTTTATACTTTGCAAGAGAGTATTACTCTCCTACTCAGCAGCGCGAAAGGGATTATAAGAGAGAATTTGCAATAGGAACAAATGATAGTCTGTGTACAGTGGACAAACTGACAGTCCTCTCGATTTTGTTCCAAGTTTCTGGTCTTGTTATTGATCGTGAATGTTCGTGAGTTCAGCATAAAGCACTTTAAAGCTAACCACATTTGAAAAATATTTTTTCTTTCTTTCATCAATAATGTTATTTTCCTCTCCCCCTTTTATTCCTCTGTTCCATATTTTTTATTCCATTTTTATTTTTTTCTTACTTAACTTTGCTTTTTTTCGTTTTTTTTTCTTTGATTTGTTGGGTTTGCTTCTTTCCCACTCTCTCGTTTTATGCATTTTTCTTTTACTCCATTTAATTTTTAAGTTTTTGTAGACCCATCATCAGTAGTGCAATCTGGACAGTATACGACGAACTAGTGCACCGCTGTTTGACTATGAAACGAGTGGGTCTGGGTTGAAGTCCTGGTTGGGATAAGTTACCTTGTTCAGATTTTTCCCGGAGTTTTCTTTCAACCCATTGCGAGCAAATGCGTGTAACTTTCGGCGCTGGACTCTGGACTCATTTTGCTGGTACTATCATTTAGATAATCATCGCAGTTGATAAAGCGTCATAAAATAAAGCAATTAGAATTTAACGAACTTGGTGGTCTGCGCTTCTCGGCACTAGCGACATCTTAAGAGCCACTCTCACGAATTCGGGTGAATAACGGCAAGTTAAGGTCTCTGCCACTGCATAAAAGTGATCCGCGTTCTTTGTTTGGTTTGTTGGTTTCTTTTTTTCTCTGTTCGGACTTCAACAATATTCCTAATAAGACACAATTAGCCCATTCAAGACTGCAGTGCTAGCCTTCCGGTTTCTACGTGTACGCATTATCGCGGACTAAACTGTACTAATGATTTGCAGACTGCAGCCGAAAACGAACGGATACCAGATATTTGTTCCATCGAACGAGTGCGCTAATAGAGTAGTAAGTAGTGGTGATGGTGGTGAAAGTGGTTATGGCAGTCGGTATGGCATAGTTGCGCCCCGAAGAAATCAGGTAGCAGAATGGACATGACATAGTTGCGCCCCGATGGGCATAGTACACGCAAAAGTGATTGTCATAAAATAAATAAATTACTTAAAAATATTATAAAAATATTATAGTGCTTGCTGTTTGAAATCAAGTAGCATAATGGAGAGGGCATAGTACACACTTAAGTGATTTCTATAAAATACGGTACAGGGCTTCGCAAATCGAAACTTAAAGCCATTGTGAATTATTAACTCTTTACCCTTTTCACTAAACATAACATTCATTTTAAATTAACCTCATTATGCGCCACAGTTGGTGTGGAAATCAGTAATAAAAATGTCAAGATTGCTAAGGCCCCATATTCCAATGACTCACTCATTTGAATATGTCAGCTAATAAAGTACTGCCAACTTCATGGTGTTCATTTCTACGGTAGGCTATCGATAATCACTGCATAAACAGTAGAAAAACAGTTAATAAAGTGCTGCCAACTTCATGGTGTTCATTTTAACGGTATCGATAATGAATATTAAATCGAATAAAAAAGCAATAAGGTTGGTTGATTATGAGGTTCGAGTTCCCGTAATGTATTTTTCTCTACTTATTTCATCGGGGCGCAACTATGCCATGCCCCTTTTCTCTACCTGATGGGAATGGGGCGCAACCATGCCCACAAAACAGGGACCCTTTTTTATCTGCTGCATCTTACCTGACCGTGGGGCGTAACCATGCCCTGCCCATGGCAGTAGGGTTGGTGGTGGTTGTGGTTGTTGTGATGATGATGATTTTGATGGTTGTGGTTGTAGCTATTAATGAAGGTAGTGGTTGTGATGGTTATAATAGTGTCAGTGGAGGTTGTAGTAATGGCAGTATTGGTCGTGGTTGTATTGGATAAATGCACTTATCTATCTATTTATGATTGTGATAGTTGTAGTTGAGGTTGTGGTAGAGGTGGTAGCGTCGGTGGTGGTGATGGTGGTTACAGTGGTGTTGGCTATATTAATGGTGATAGTGATTGTACTACTAGCGAGATATTATGAGTGCTGGAGATGGTAACTGTAGTAGTGACGATTATGGTTGTAGTAGTGGCGGTGGTCTGTGTTTATGGTTGCATTGCTGATAATGGTTGTACTAGTAACGGTGATGGTCATGGTTATTGTTTAAATGGTGGTTATGGTGATTATGGTGGCGGTAGCTGTTGTGATGGTTGTAGTTTGTAAGTGGTTGTAATGGTAGTGGTGGTGGTTGTAATGATAGCAGTGGTGATTGTATTGGTGGCGATGGTGGTTGTGGTAGTGGTGGTGGTTATAGTAGTGGTGGTGGCTGTACTACTAGAGGCAATGGTTGTGGTGGTTTGAGTTTTGGCGATGATGGTTGTGATGACGGTAATAGTTGTGATAGTTGTTTTGCTCATGCTAGTGGCTATGGTGGTGGTAGTGGTCGTTTGAATGGTGGCGGTGGTGGTTGGTGGTTGTGGCATTTATGTTGGTCATGTTAGTAGCAGTGGTGGTTGTTGTGGTAGTAGTAAGGACGGTTGTGGTTTCAGTAGTTGTAGGGGTGGGGAGGTGGTTGTGAAAATGTTGGATTTGATTTTGTGGTTGTAGTAATGGTGGTGATTTTGGTACTCTGCTGATGATTGTGGTTGTTCTGGTTGTGGTAATGCTTGTAATGGTTGTAGTTGTGATTGTGGTTTTACTGATAGCGGTGATAATATTGGTGTCGATAGAGCTTATGGTAGTTGTAGTGCTGGCGCTGGTGGTCGTAATGGTGAGGATGGTAGCTGCAGTGACTATAATAGTGGAGGCAGTGTTGTTTTAAACTTTTAAAATTATGGTTTATTTAACGACGCTCGCAACTGCCGAGGTTATATCAGTGTCGCCGGTGTGCAGGAATTTTGTCCCGCGGGAGTTCTTTTACATGCCAGTAAATCTACTGACATGAGCCTACCGCATTTAAGTACACTTAAACGCCATCGACCTGGGCGGGGATCGAACCAGCAATCTCGAGCACAGAAGGCCAGCGCTATACCAACTGCGCTACCGGGGCCGACTGGCAGTGTTGTTGTAGTGGTGGTTGTCGTGGTGATTATGATGGTGGTGGTAGTGCGAAGTGTCTATTTCCAGCACCTCGAAAGCGCGTTGAAACATTTCCTATATGAAGTCTGAATTGAGGAATGGGGTTTTAATTAAACCAGAAAAACTTCCAGCGGGTTATTGATATGATTCATACGTTTCCGTTTGTTTAAAAGGTTATAAATCACAAACGTATGTCACGCTCAATTCAAAGATAGGAGGAAATGAATGGCGGTGTATACAATCCATCACGGGTAGATGGTTAGCAGGCAGCAAATCAATCACCAAACCATGGTTTATGGCTTGATAATACGTAGTTATCTGGATCGCGCTCAGATAAAACGTCCAGCCGTCCAGAGATCGAGACGTCTTCGACCGTGAGTAGCGGTTCCATTTCAAGTGAAAGCTGTCAGTGCCGACAGACGGCGGAAATGTTGAATAGAAGGCCCTTATCAGCCGGCACCCCTTTCTCCTAGCTTCACCGACTTTGTTCCCTTGTAAGGCTCTCTGTGACATTGTAATGGTTTCTGTGCAGAGGGGCTATATCGAATGAAGGTCGCAATTCTAAAATATAAAAACTATGAAATAAAGACGTTGTAAGCCACGCCTAAAAAAATTGAACACTTATCCTCTTCTACATTCTGTCACAATACAGGCATTAAATATATACAGGGTGTTTCCGAGGTGGTGTTGCAAACTTTCAGGGATGATAGCGAAGGGAACATGTATCAATTTGAGACAAGGAACCCTGGTCCGGAAATGACCGAGTCGAAAGTTACAAGCAAAAATAGTTCTGTGAAAATGAAATAATTTTATTCCTCTGTACACCTTATTTATGTGTATTTATCTGTACATCTTACACATACTGTATTCATCTGACGTTGTTTACGTTGTCTACTTACAGTATTCCATTCAATGCGCTGTCTGAGGGATGGGGACAGGAAACTACACTAAAGCAATGCAGATAGCGTAATGTGTAACGGACATGGTCGGTCCTAATATGCACGTCTGTAGACAGCAGTATATGTGTACAAGTTACAGTGTCCAGTCCAAGTGAAATGGAGGAGTACATGAGAGCGGAATAAGCATATCTGATTTTCGAATACGGCTGAGCCATTGGGAACAGTAGACAAACTCAAAGATTGTATCGGGTCAGGTACCCACGTAGGAGACATCCGGCCCATAGCATTTTTCCACGACTGTTCCAAAAGTAAGGGAAGAAGGGCACGTGGTGCCAAATTACAATTCCATTTCCACACAACTGTTTTTGCTTATAAATTTCGACTCAGTCATTTCCAGACCATGGTTCCTTATCTCAAATTGATACATGTGCCCTTCGCCATCATCCCTGAAAGTCTGTAACACCATCTCGGAAACAGCCTGTGTGTGTGTGTATATATATATATATATATATATATATATATATATATATATATATATATATATATATCCTTGATCTTCCAAATACAACTTTCCGAACATTTATAGTAGAAAAACGTTGTATGTCAGTCCAGAAGAACAACGTTGTAAAGCAAAGAATCTTAAATACTGTCCATATTTCCTGGTAAATTCTTTATGCTTGTTACATTTGAGTAAATAATAATAATAATAATAATAATAATAATAATAATAATAATAATAAGACACATTTATATCATAAGAACTTGAAACAAATGACACAACTTAGATTATGATATGTTTAGGCATACAATATCAATATTACACACACAAGAATCCTTTTTTTCTTTGTTCTGTTATTAGGCCATGATAGGATTCAGAGTAACCATGACCAAGAGGAAGAAAACTTGACATTGCAATCAGATCATTTTTTTTTTCTCTTTTTTGTGATTGGAATAGGGCCATGATAAAGATGAGCTAAGTTATCTTGTGAAATATGATTTACTGTCTTATTTTTTGCACGCTTGCTTTTTTTTTTATAGAGAGCATACACTGTCCATGGTAACAATATATTATGGAATTTCAGCATTTTCAGATCGTCAGAACTGAACTGAAACCAAGCAGCAGATGTTATCTTCAGGTCTGGATCTTTCTTTATTGTTTGCTCTGCTAGCCCTAAATCCCTAAAGTATTCTTGTTGCATATGAAAAACCTCAAATGGTTTGCTTGGCCTTGCAGTGGCAATACCCATGTGACACGCTGCAAGTATGATTGTCCGCCATTTTATTTGCGTTACAACGTTATTCAGCTCAGCAACACAATCAAAATACTACAGCTCTCGAAGTAGTGTGAATATCTGCAAGATGATGGCAGCACATGATGCAAAATGTGGGATACAACATTTTTCAGCAGAAAACTCAGTTTGGTCAAAAACGGACTTACAACGTTATTCTAGGCAGCCATTCAATTAAGAAGTTTTGAAATTAAATCTCGTATAACACTGTACATATTAAAGCTAACTTTGATTTTAAAGTCCGCCCGCTTTACGTATTATGGGTTTATTTAAATAATAATAATAATGATAATAATAATAATCATAATAATAATAATAATAATAATAATAATAATAATGATAATGTGAAGAGTGATGGTAGGAGAAAGAAGAATGAAGTGCATACGATTTGCTGATCATTTTTTTTATTTTATTGGGTTATTTTACGACGCTGTATCAACATCTAGGTTATTTAGCGTCTGAATGATATGAAAGTGATAATGCCGGTGAAATGAGTCCGGGGTCCAGCACCGAAAGTTACCCAGCATTTTGCTGATCATATGGCGTTGTTAGCAGAAGAGGCGGTGATATTAAGGGATATCCTACTGGAGTTATATGACAGCTGTGAGCAGTACTGAATGAAGATAAATGCAAGCAAGACGAATACCATGGTTATCGGAAGGAAAATGAAGTATACTTGCGAATTAGAAATGGGACAGTGACAAGTGGGCAGCTTCAAATACTTGGGGTGTACCCTAGATCATATATGTAACAGATAACTCATCGCTATGTTAAAATCGGCAGTACTTTGAAGAGAACAACCGCCAGGATCGCCACCCGTCCGCCGTAAACGAACACGAGATGGCAATACAGTCGCTAATGCAATTCAAATGGGAATTATGACGTGACTCCTTATGTAACAACTAGATGGCAGCGTAGTAAACCTGACAAAAGTTGTTAACGTCAAAGCCTATAAGGCCGACCTATCTGTTACATATATGATCTAGGGGTATACTATAAGTAGTAACATGAGCTGCTGTCAGGAAGTCAGTAGCTTCAGAGGGAGCTATACCTGAAAGTCAGACTTGCAATGCTATTCTAATTTGACTCTAAGGATATATTCTTGCTCTGAAGTTGATTGCATATCAGTTCCCAAGACATCATAGAGGTTGTCGAGCGTTGCGTGTGTGACTTCATTCTGCGAGATTGCATGGGTCACGTGAGACACCGGTTTCGTTTAGTGAGATTAAAATCACGGCATTAAGTTATAGATTGTTATTTTATTATCCTTAACATAGGCCTACTAAGAGCGTGCAAGACAGATTATGTTGTATATGTTTTTGAAGATATACAGTAGATATTTATTTCTTACATATAATTTTAGACTTATTAAATGGTTAGAATTTGATACTTTCCGGGAATTTAATTTGCATCATCAGTAACTGTACATAACAGGTTGTAAGAGAATTACGGGTTTCACCTTCAGATGAGAGTATTTTTACCGGTTCTGCGATTCTAGACATATTTAAAACTGTATTTAATAAAACACAGAAAATTTTAGTTTTTAACAAGTATTCAGGAAACTGTATCGCATCGTGCTTTAAGTAAGAATACTTAGTTACGATATAAATGTTAAAAATTTTATTTTATTTTGTGAGTAGGGATGTGGGCGATATGAGATCACAGGCCAAGTTCAGCAACCATACGAACAAAATAAAATCAATTTTAACATGTGTTAATAGGGATATTTGCGAAACGAGGATGCAGGCCACGTTTAGTAACCCTGCGAACAAAATAAAACCCTTTCAACGTGTGTGTCGTACACTATTGCTTTGACAGCCCGTTGTAGCCACGAAATTCACTTACACAGTGATTACAAACACAGTCAACACTGATCTCGTATAGTTCGAAATTTTTTTCACTAGGAATAGTGCTCGCAATGGCTACTTTTCTTAAAAGTGTCGAGAACTCCCAAATGTCTAGATCTCCCAGAATTACCATATATCTGTATTTATCTTTTGTCATTTCTTTTTTTTTTATTTCTATGACATAAATAACTATAATTTCCTTACTGTCTATAGTAGGCCTTAATTGGAGCCTTGCCCTGTTATAGAAAAATAATTAAATAAATCTATATGAGCCGCTTACTTTTCATGAATATTCGACATTAGATATTCCAAAAATTTGATGGAATTTCTGTTTTCGCTGTCAATTTACCAGTTCTCAATTCGTCGTCGTTCATTTTAGTCCTGCTGTTGATGTGATCACGGATGCGGTGGCGATGGACAGCACATACAACATTATTATTCATGCATGAGGGACAGCTATTCGTTGGCTTCGTTCAAGAGAGTAGGCATACCACAACATGAACGAATGCCAATTATACTGGAAAACGTAACAGATAAATTGTACTCTCTGTCGAGGATCTCCACGTGTTTGCTGGGTGTACCAAAGCTCTCTTTCGTATTTATCGACCCGACAATAAATGCTCATATAGGCTAATAAGAATATCTTTACCAGAGCTCAGCGCGACATTAGCTTTAGAGTCGGGCAGTCTGCCTCATATTATCGCCCGTTCTCGGTTGCGCAATCATCGTAGTCTCGCTCGGTGCGCGAGTACCTAACTTAGCCAAATGACTCATTGATAGAGAACACGAGATTCTCTTGGTCCCGGGATTACCGATACCAGGTCATTCCCGACAGTCTCGGAGGTCTAGGCGGGACTGTAGTACTGATATGCAAGCGATATCGCTCGGGCCGTGCTCCTATAGGAAGCATTGGCTTATACACTTCCCGGTTCTTTAAATATATATCATGTCGTAGCTCCTATAATACTTAATCAATCGCGCTGTAATTTTTTGGATTGATAGCTCAATGTCTAAGGAAAACATAGGAAAAAAATCGAACTGAAAATATTTTTTGGAAAGTGAGAAAAAAAATATTAACTTCGATGGAGATTGATGTGTTCAGAATAGACATTTGCAACTTCACCTTTGTAGGCTGAAAACTTTTTTGTTTTTCACGTTAGATGGGGGGTCAAAGCGAGAGAAATGTTGAGAAAGGATGGAAATTACTTTTAAAAGTGATGGCCACTCAAAATCTTTACTGGTTCTCGAATAACGGCGAGTTAACCAAAGATCTGTTTGCGAAAGACTCATGACTCAAACGTTTGTTCCGTAAAATTTGTACGGAATCCTTCAACGCATGAAAACCCGTTATTGTACGGATGGTATTAAATAATATTTTAATACAGGTAGTTGAAAATGAGGCTATATAGTCCAAGATGGTTTACACTTTACAGTAATTAGGCTATCTTTTATAGCAACTAAATAAAAAAATAGTTTGTAACACAATGATGTGAAACATGAAAATATTAAAAGCTGGTTCACAATAAACCGGGAACGGAAACGGTAACGAGAACTAGAACGGAAATATTGTTAAAATAAATGTATTTAAATGTAAGCATTCACAATTAACTATTGTGAATGCTCACATTTAAATACTGTAGGCTACATTTATTTTAACGTTATTTCCGTTCTCGTTTCTGTTCCCGGTTTATTGTGAACCAGCCTATACTATAGAAAACTACACTTTCTACTGGTGTGCACGTTATAAAGTATTCTTACAGAACAATCCTTATTGTATTGCAGCCATGTTGCAATATAAAATGACATAGACCTATATGGTTTACAATAATTATCCTATATGTTATAGGAACGAGAATAACAAATTAAGAATTAATAAGATTTCTAATTCGTTGTACCTAATGGTAACTTACAAGACAATAATAAATAATAGCCATCATAATAATCCTGATAATCATAATCTTGATCATCCTAATGATTACGATAATGATAATGATAACAGTGATACTACTAATAATAATAATAATAATAATAATAATAATAATAATAATATAATAATAATTAATAACAATTAATAATAATAAGAAGAAGAATAATAATCCATCGCTGTAGAGTAACGGTTAGCACACCTGACTGTGAAACGATCGGGTTCCGGTTCGAATCTTGGTTGGGACAAGTTAACACTGGTTCACAATAAACCGGGAACGGAAACGACAACGATAACGGAAATATTCTTAAAATAAATGCATTTATATGTGAGCATTCACAATTAACTTTCACGTTCCCGGCCCCCGGGCTCCGGCAATCTTCTCGTTAATTGTGAATGCTCACATTTAAATGCATTTATTTTAACATTATTTCTCGTTGTCGTTTCCGTTCCCGGTTTATTGTGAACCAGCCTTTACCTGGCTGAGTCTTCTCGCCTCAACCATTAAGAGCAAATGCTGGGTAACTTTCGGCGCTGGACCCTGGACTCATTTCACTGGCATTACCATCATCTCATTCAGATGCTAGATAGCGATAGCAGTTGATTAAGCGTCGTAAAGTAACTAATTTAATAATAATAATAATAATAATAATAATAATAATAATAATAATAATAATAATAATAATAACCGTTCCCTCTTTTATTCTCTGTTATGATATAGCAAATATAAATGACACTCGGGAGGAAACGCAGAATAAATATGGTGGGGGGGGGGGAAATGCCTGTTATTATTCGGTCGACAAGATTTTGTCATCCACCCTGCTCTCAAAAAACTTGAAAGTTAGAATTTATAAAACAGTTATATTACCGATTGTTCTGTATGGTTGTGAAATTTGGACTCTCACTTTGAGACAGGAACAGAATTAAGGCTGTTCGAGAATAAGATCCTTAGGAAGATATTTGGGGCTAAGAGGGATAGAGAATGGATGAAGTTGCACAACGTAGAACTACACGCATTGTACTCCTCACTTGACATTATTAGGAATATGAAATTCAGAGGTATGAGATGGGCAGAACATCTAGCAAGTATGGGCGAATCCAGAAATGCATATAGAGTGTTAGTTGGATAGTCGGAGGGAAAAGACGTTTGGAGAGGCAGAGACGTAGATGGAAAGATAATATAAAAATGGATATGATGTTAGAGATTGGATTAATCTTGCTCAGGGTAGAGGCCGATGGAAGGCTTATGTGAGAGCGGCAATGAACCTCCGAGTTCCTTAAAACGCGTTTGTAAGTAATTATGATCAATTTGTGAAAGGATCTACTCTATTTCGTAATTCTGTCCTTCCCCTTGCAAAAGTGTTTCCATTTCACATTCAGCATTTTATCAGTTGGGAAACAAAAATATCTTTTGTCAGAGTCTTTGGTCCCTTATAATAATATAAATAAGTATTAATTAATTTATTTCGTCCTTACACAGCGCAATAACAACGAAACGTCCAGATGTGAACGCGCAATATAATAATACAGTCGTGTGATATCCATTACTTTAGCGTATACAAAACACTATCGAATGATTAAATATGGAATGTCAACGAAATGCTGATAGCGAGAAAATATATCATAGCACCAACCATAACTTGTTGTTGTTTTAGATTAGCTTAGGATTAGGTAACGACTGAAAGTGCTGCATTATTTTGCTTCTCCAGAAAGGCAATAAATAGTTCATTAAAATAGTGTGACTTCTGTAAGAATGTCAACAATCATAATGTGCTGTATTATTGCATACCACACTGCTGTGCCTTCTTAAATTACTTTATGAACATTAATATTTCAGAGTCACGAATTGCAGTGATGAGCGGCAATTAAGCCGGCAGTCAGTGTACGCATTTCATAACGATAAGTCGGCCGTGCGATAACAGGCCGGGACCCGGTATTCCTCGTTCCCGAGAGTGCCAATCTCGAGAATACGATTCTCGGAACTGGCATTATCGGCCAGCTAGTCTCGCCTACGAGAACGAGCGGGAGTAAGAGGCTGTTTGCCCGACTCTAATTAACTTCTCGTCCTGCAACAACA
Organism: Periplaneta americana; assembly: GCF_040183065.1. NCBI lineage: Eukaryota > Metazoa > Arthropoda > Insecta > Blattodea > Blattidae > Periplaneta > Periplaneta americana. The sequence goes on along the minus strand of NC_091122.1, from coordinate 132,975,419 downwards.
CAATAAATTTATTTTTAGAAAACCCGGAGGTTCATTGCCGCCCTCACATCAGCATACCGTCGATCCCTATCCTGAGGAAGATTAATCCAGTTCCTAGCATCATATTCCACCTCCCTCAAATCCGTTTTAATATTATCCTCCCATCTACGTCTCTCCAAAGGTCTTTTTCTCTCAGATCTTCAACTAACACTCTACATCAGGGCTGGCAATAGGCTTCCCGTATGAGCGTTTTACCCGTACGAGCAAATGAAAACAGGTTTGTTCCCTTGCGGGAAGGACTGCTACCCCTCTCTAAAGTAGCGGGGAAGGGGAAAGTAGGGAGTTCGTTTCGTACAGATAAGGGGTGAAGTATCTAACACGTATCGCCATGGATATCGCAAAACAGAAAGTGAAACTGAGTTTAACCACAGTCTAGTATATACAATCACGAAGCTCAATACGTAGTAAATATGCATCCATAGATAGTTGCTAACCACTAGGATCACTACTATCGCCTCATTACAGACAATGCGAAATAATTCCAGCACAGTCTATTGTCGTAGCACCCTCACAACTCAAGCTTCGTGACTGTATATTCTAGACTGTGGTTTAACAATGACTGGAAATTGTTATTCTTTTTTAAACAATCATAGTAGGGAGATGGACAGTGTCTTATTCGTAAAAAACATGTCAGGTGCAGAAAATATCATTTGAAGCGGCAATGGGCAATGTAATGTGTTCCATGCTGAAAAATATAAAGATATCGTTAGTGATGAAAGGATGAATTTACTCACTGTACTAAGTGAGGACGTAAGGCTAAGTGGTTTTATTTCAATTTGTATTTAATGTGTTTAACAATGTAAAGTTCGATCCAGGAGCATAATATCGAGAACGAAAAGAATGAAGACAAATTAAGAGAAAGTGTGATGAATTGCACTTCGTTAGATTAAGAGCTATACAGAGGCTTGCTGTTTCATTGTTAATTACACCATCCATTGAAAATATTATTAAAAGACAGAGGAAAAAAGAAATCTAAGGCCTTTGTAAATCCATCTTTTTTTGCAATAACATATATATTTAATATTATTTTGTATTTTGATTTTCAAAAAATGTTGCCGTGTATGAAACTTATGTATTCGTTTCCGTTGCGTTAATTATTTTCACTATAATGTATTTATTTGCTAGTTACGCTTATGTTGTATAAAGTTTTAGATTTACAAACTGTGATGTTGTTTTCTCTTACAAGAAATGTAACGTAAAAGCTGTGATTGGTTTACTATAATTTTGTTATTATTATTATTATTATTATTATTATTATTATTATTATTAATATAAAAATTGGAAATTTATCTTTTGAAGAGGTGGAGAAGTTCAAATATCTTGGAGAACAGTAACAAATATAAATGATATTCGGGAGGAAATTAAACACAGAATAAATATGGGAAATGCGTGTTATTATTCGGTTGAGAAGCTTTTATCATCCAGTCTGCTGTCAAAAAATCTGAAAGTTAGAATTTATAAAACAGTTATATTACCGGTTCTTCTGTATGGTTGTGAAACTTGAACTCTCACTTTGAGGGAGGAACATAGGTTAAGGGTGTTTGAGAATAAGGTCCTTAGGAAAATATTTGGGGCTAAGAGGGATGAAGTTACAGGAGAATGGAGGAAGTTACACAACACAGAACTGCACGCATTGTATTCTTCACGTGACATAATTAGGAACATTAAATCCAGACGTTTGAGATGAGCAGGGCATGTAGCAGGTATGAGCGAATCCAGAAATGCATATAGAGTGTTAGTTGGGAGGCCGGAGGGAAAAAGACCTTTGGGAAGGCCGAGACGTAGATGGGAGGATAATATTAAAATGGACTTGAGGGAGGTGGGATATGCTGATAGAGAATGGATTAATCTTGCTCAGGATAGGGACCAATGGCGGTCTTATGTGAGGGCGGCAATGAACCTCCGGGTTCCTTAAAAGCCAGTAAGTAAGTTATTATTATTATTATTATTATTATTATTATTATTATTATTTTTATTATTATTATTATTGTCACTTACTATTATTTAAGCATATTAAAGAGTATTATAATTTAATACGAGTAGAATAAATATGTTTAGTTACTGTTAATTTAGTTTGTTTCTCTAGTTACTGTTTATTTTATTAGTTACAGTTTATTTACAATCACACAAGCAGCGGTACTACTGATAAGAGTGATAAGCAGGGAAAGGATTTATATGTAAATACATATTTACTTATAAAGCTAATATAATTTATATTTTGCATTATCTTTATGTTTCACAATGTGTAGGGTTGAAAAATCCTACTTTTATTTTCCATATTTTTCCATATTTTAGAGTTTAGTACATATTTTCGTTAATTTCCATATATTTTCCATATTTCATATAAAACAGTCCATATTATATTAGGTTTAACAATAAAACAAAACAAAATTCCATTAACTTTTAAAAATACATTTCAACAATAGAGATTTAAACACATGTTCAGTAATCCCTTTAACATCAGAGTTATTTGAAAATTAGCAGTCCTATCAATAATGGGAAAGTAAGTTACAAAACTGTATTAATTTAATTTAAAATTTTTAACAGACTTCAGTTGTGCAGCTCAACAGTTAAATGCCAGTCAGAGTACACATAGGTTCAGTTTTGTAAATCATACTATAAATACGGTAAATATGCCAAAAGTACGTCATTCAGTCAATTTAAAATCAAAACTAACAAGTTACATTTCAGAATTTAAAGAAGATGGTTTATCAACTGACAATAAAATATTATTTTGTAATTTGTGTCAGTGTGCAGTATCATCTACACAAAAGTTCCTGGTGCAACAACACATTACAACTAGTAAACATCAGGCCAACAAACAACTAAATTCCAAGCAGAGACAATTGTTTTTAACACAACCAACAACATCGAATGTAAGATCTGAGTTTAACATCGACCTGTGCCGTTCTCTCATCTCTGCTGATATTCCTCTCTACAAACTAAAGAATAAGGTCTTCAGGGAATTCCTTGAAAAATATACTCAACATACAATCCCGGATGAGTCAACACTTAGGAAGACGTATGCTCCATCCATCTACGATGAGACAATACAGAAGATAAGAGATGAAATTAAAGATAGTTCAATTTGGGTTTCCATTGATGAGACTCCCGACAAAGAAGGTAGACTTGTTGGTAATGTAGTTATCGGTTTGTTAAGTGAACAATATTCTGAACGAATTCTTTTACATTGTGATGTTCTAGAAAAGTGCAATAACAAAACTATAGTTAAACTGTTCAACGAAGCTATGGGTATCCTGTGGCCAAAGGGTATTATGTACGATAATGTGTTATTCTTTATTAGCGATGCTGCCCCTTATATGGTCAAAGCTGGACAAGCATTATCTGTTGTATATCCTAAATTGACTCATTTTACTTGTGTGGCGCATGCATTTCATCGTGTGGCAGAAGTGGTCAGAGACAATTTCCCTAAAGTAGATTTGTTGATTTCATCAGTGAAAAAAGTATTTCTCAAAGCTCCCAGTAGAGTTAACGTGTTGAAAGAAATGTACCCTGAAATTCCATTGCCACCAAAGCCAATTTTAACTAGATGGGGTACATGGCTAGAAGCAGTTGAATATTATGCCGAACATATAGACTCTATTAACAATGTTCTCCTTGCATTGGACTCTGAAGATGCAGTCTCAATTGATACTGCGAAAACAGTTACCTGTGACATAAGTGTGAAGAATGACTTAGCTCACATTCAGCATACATTTTCATGCATCATAAAAACGCTCAAAAGTCTCCAAAATAGGCACCTTTCACTATCTGAAAGTTTTGAAATTATAAATAGTACTGTGGAACAACTGAATCGTGGTAGAGGTAAAGTTGCAGATGCAGTAAGAGCTAAGGTGGACACTGTACTTTCAAAAAACCCTGGATATGAAGAACTACAAAAGGTTGTTGCTGTGATGAGTGGTGAATCAACAGTGAAGATTAACTTGGACTTATCCCCAGCAGACATTGTGAAATTGAATTATGTACCAGTTACTTCTTGTGACGTCGAACGCTCTTTTAGTCAGTATAAATCTATCCTCAGAGACAATAGAAGAAGATTCACTTTTCAGCACTTGAAAGAAATGTTTGTAACCTATTGTTATGGTAACAGACAATAAAAATTGTGTTTTGTTGAAACTACATTGGAAGATAAGGTACGTCCATTATATTTTTTGTTTAGTTTGGTTAAAATGTACCAATATTTAACGTACATAGTCATTTTTTTATAATTTTAAGTCCATATTTAATTCCATATTTTGGTAAAAATCCATATTTAATTCCATATTTTGGTAAAAATAACTACATATATATTTACATATTTCATATATTTTTAGTCCATATAAATCCGTTCCCTGGTGATAAGATATAAGCATGACCTTCCACCACCGCACCGCTAATGTGGGCTACAGCACAAACTGTACGGACTGCTGATAGCTCAGTGACTCAGTTGTGCTCCCATACGGGCACGCTCCAGTTCTGAATTGCCAAAGCGGGGAGTATTCCTTGCCGGTCCTGCTCTATATGCTCCTTTAGCGATGATCAATATAAGCTGGTAGTGGGAGGTGGAGTGATGTCTGATGTGTGTTATCTGTAAGTCTCCTTCTCAACCAAACAAAGTATCATGTTATGCAAATCTAGTCTTTCAGGTGAAGCTCCCTGTAAAGCAGATTTGAATAATTTCAAGGGAAAAATTGTTCCGGGGCCGGGTATCGAACCCGGGACCTCTGGTTGAACGCACCAGCGCTCTACCACTGACCTACCCGGGAACTCCACCCGACACCGTCTCAACTTTTCCCTTTATATCCACACAACTAGCGTGGGCTGACGAAACGCCCCGGCCCCGTAACAATTTTTCCCTTGAAATTATTCAAATCTGCTTTACAGGGAGCTTCACCTGAAAGACTAGATTTGCATAATATATACGTCACTGTGTACGTTAACAGAAAACTACAATTCCAAGTCACACAGAGATTGTGTGCACTCGTTGTGGGTCTCTGGCGTTTCGTCAGCCCACGCGAGTTGTGTGGATATAAAGGGAAAAGTTGAGACGGTGTCGGGTGGAGTTCCCGGGTAGGTCAGTGGTAGAGCGCTGGTACGTTCAACCAGAGTCCCGGGTTCGATACCCGGCCCCGGAACAATTTTTCCCATGAAATTATTCAAAGTATGATGTTGTTCGTTAATTTTTTCCTCTATTGTTCCCCATCTAATATATCTGTATTTTGCATCCTTTTAGTTGCATATTTCTTTTTACTCCGTCCATGCAATTCTTATTAGGTCTCCCTTTCCTATTCCTTCCTTTGGTTCCCATCGCATTATTTCCTTCCCTATTCTTTCAACTTCCATCCATTTAACATGCCCATACCATTGTAATCTTTTTTCATTCATCTGAATGTTATAAGGTAATAATCTTATTTGTGCTCTTTACAGGATGATGGAAAAGTATTCAATATATTAAGATGTGGTAGTATTCATAAAAAGAAGAAAAAGTCTAATAAGCATGGGTTCCAAATTAATACCACAGTCTAGTATATACAGTCACGAACCTCAATACGTAGTAAATATGCATCCACAGATAGTTGCTAACCACTAGGATCGCTACTATCTCCTCATTACAGACAATGCGACATAGTACCGGCACAGTCAATTGTTTCTAGCACCCTCACAACTCAAGCTTCGTGACTGTATATACTAGCCTTCCGAGATATGAGTACTTGTTCGTCAACATCATATCAGATTCTCAATGTGTTTTCCATCAAATAAACATTCAATGTTCAGTCGTCCCTCAGTCATATATTCCTAATTATTTTAAAACGCATTTTAATTTATTTTAGTTATAGAAACTGTTGTCATAATTTTCTCAATCTATTTCCTTACACACAACAAAATTATTTGGACATACAGTAATTTTCTAGCATTGGCAGTAATTTATTAAGTTTCAATAAATTGTATACATTTTATGGGAAAAAGACGTCATCATAAAAGTTAATAAAGCTTAATCAATTTTAATGTTTTCAATCAAACTTTTATGGGTGATACATTAAGCATCTGTGTACAGGGTGCGGATGAAGATTTCTTTATAAGGGGAGGATAGAATCCTAGATAGAGATTACCATACATAAAAGTATTATTATCCTCATTCGATACGCCCAACGCTTGGTCGCACTGAGTTGCTTGTCTTGCATCTTGATCATAATAATAATAATAATAATAATAATAATAATAATAATAATAATAATAATAATAATATCCATGAGCAGGCTTGAGATAAGATGTGTAATTCCTAAGTTACTGATTGTTACCAGCTTGCCGATGATGATGATAATACATCAATATTATTTTCTTTGCTTACTTTATACTGTAGTTTATAAAGTATATTCATATTAAAACAATTATATTTTGTAAGGGGGATAGAAGTTATCCCTGGCAGAGATGTTAATATGAATTTGTGGGGGGATCTCCCCATTCCCCCGTTAATTCGCACCATGCTCAGACGTCAGTATTTGTTCATGAACATCATAGCAGATTATCAATGTGTTTTCCATCAAAAGAACATTCAATGTTCAGTCGTCCTTCGTACTGGTAAAATATATTCTTAATTATTTTAAAACTCATTTTAATTTATTTTAGCTATACAAACTGTTATCATAATTTCTCAATCTATTTCCTTACACACAAAAAAAATATTTGGACATACAGTAAATTTCTAGCATTGGCAGTAATTTATTAAGTTCCAATGAATTGTATAAATTTTATGGGAGAAAGATGTCATCACAAAAGTTACTAAATCTTAATCAATTTTATTGTTTTCAACCAAACTTTTACAGGTGATACATTAAGCATCTGTCTACAGGGTGCAAATTAAGATTTTTTATGAGGGGGGGATAGAATCCTAGATAGATTTTTTTATTTTGTTATTTTAGTAGGTTATTTTACGACGCTTTATCAACATCTTAGGTTATTAAATTTAGCGTCTCAATGAGATGAAGGTGATAATGTCGGTGAAATGAGTCCGGGTTCCAGTACCGAAAGTTATCCAGCATTTGCTCATATTGAGTTGAGGGAAAACCCCGGATAAAAACTCAACCAGGTAACTTGTCTCAACCGGGAATCGAACCCGGACCACCTTGTTTCGCGGCCAGATGCCCTAACCGTTACTTCACAGGTGTGAACTCCTAGATAGAGAATACCACACATAAAATTATTATCCTCATTCGATACGGCTCAACGCTTGGTCGCACTGAGTTGCTTGTCTTGCATCTTGATCTATCCATGAGCAGCTTTAAGAGATAAGATGTGTAATTCCTAAGTTATTAATTGATGTCAGCTTGTCGGTGATGATAATACATCAATATTATTTTCCTTGTTTATTTCATACTTTATAAAGTAGGCTACACTCGTATTAAAACAATAAAATTATATTTTGTGAGAGGGGATAGAAGTTATCCCTGGCAGGGATGTTAATATGAATTTATGAGAGAGGGATTACTTTCTAACAGGTGGGAAATCCCCCCATCCCCCTCGTTAATTCGCATCCTGTCTGTGTATCACAGTAGCCTTAACTTCATTGCTATGTATAATATGACCAGATTTATAGCACTGTATCAGAATAGTTCACACAGAAGGCTATTATGATACACTGGTTTTGTTTTAATTCTGTCCATTATTGCAAATAAAAAATAAATTTAACTCCAAATCCTTCATAAATGTGTAAAGTACCATATGACTTAATCTATTCAAATTTGCTTTGATAGAAAAGTTACAGCAGATTATTGATATTTTGTATCACAACAGCCCTACTTGACCCTATTAAAATCCTTCTAGTTGTACTCTGTTACATTAGTACAATAGTTGAGTAAATAGTTTTCGTTATGACCAAAGCTCGGAACTTGGGGACTTGTGCCTTTCCACGTGGCTAAGCGACTGGACTTCCATGTTAAAAACTCCCGCTTCCAGCACGGAGGTACAGTCAGGTCTGCTATAAAAGTGGTTTCTGGCTGTAATAATGTATTGATAGTATTATTGTAGGTTGAAACACGTAATTTTGCAGCATATGTGTAATGAAAATAAACACGAGAAATATATCAAATTTTACTGTTCTGCTCTGTACATTTTATTGCAGTGTATGACTACGTACATTCGATGATTTTCGAACCCATAACTTCTTCGCCTGTTAGTTAAACATGATTTGAAACGAGAAATACTTATTTCCACTTCACATGAAGTGACGGAAACAAACTTAAAATATAAATGTTTTTCACTGTTACTGTTTTCTATTCGATTTTCAGCAGTTGCTAGCTGATCTCGTATCTGAGAAAGATAAGTATATCCCAAATTTTTCTCGAAAATAGTTTTCAATTTGTGTGTCACTATTAGGGTAGGTCCCTCTACGACTTGTTCCATGGCTGTGGACAAATTTTCCACCGGTTTAAGGGACTGCAATGTCTTTCACCATTTCCAGCCTCTAGTTTGTGTGTGGCACAACTTACAAAATATAAACTTTCCATTCGAAGAAAATAATGTATCTCCGCAGTCCTCCACGAAATTCTGTACCTAAAATAAAAAAAAAAATGTATTTTGAAACTTCTATAATACCCATTCGAATAACATGTATTTTCTAATTCCTCAAACAGACCGTTTACCTGTAATTCTCTGAATGTCATTGGCTTCGTCATGACATAGTTCCCTCGTTCGTCTTCTTGTCGTTCGATGTGACCACTTTCTTAGTACATACGACTGTCCCTGAGCACTTGCAGCGTGAAAATTGTGTACGTTGTACCTGTTAAGACTGGTTCACAATAAACCGGGAAAGAGAACCAGAATGAAAACGAGAAGCAGAGGACGTGAATATGAAAATTTTTGATTCGCAATAAACCGAGAACATAGACGACTATGCATATCGGTATGTACGTCATTAACGATATGTAAAGTCGATATTACGCATTCTGATGTTATTTGTGTATAATTGACCAATGGCGTTCTCTCATGAGTGCAAGGCAGCCAACATAAACACAGGTTAACCAACTTCGAAATTTCAACTGAAACATTTCATTAGGCACGGTACTATAAATAATATATGCCCATGCATCTTTATTATCACAACCTATTTTAAGTCTACCATAACGTAAAATAATTAGAGAAGAAACATTTTTGTAATAGAACAAAAATGAACACAACAGTAGTTATTGAATTGAGGCATGAATATGTAACGTGTAATACAACCAATACAGTAATAAAATATGATTCACTTCCGATCGGTTTTCAAAGACGCAGCTATTGAAAGCCACGTATTTTCCTTCATCCTTATATGAGGCGCGCCGCTTATCGTAAACGTGAGGATTTTCCTCAACACTCAATATTAGAATCTCATCAAATAAAACTTGTTCCATGATGCACCGCACAGAACAAATAATGCAAAGGTTATGTCACGGTCTTCTTCCTACAAAATATACGACGACAAAATAGCTTTTAGATGGCAATAGAATGAATCTAGTGTTCTGTGATCGGAAACGTGAACGCCAAAGTTGAAACTTGGCCAACTCTCCGTTCCCGATCCCGGGCTCCGGCAAGCTTTTCGTTAATTGTGAATGCTCACATTTAAATGTACACATTTTAACAATTTTACCGTTTTCGTTTTCGTTCCGATTCTCGTTTCCGGTTTATTGTGAACCAGCCTTAACGTTACTCATGCACACGGCATACAAGTCCCCAAGTTCCGAGCTTTAGTTATAACAGTTCTGTGAGGTTTTGCTTGTTTTTATTTGAACGGTAGCTTACACATACGTTTATTCTCCATATCATGTAATATTCTCAGTTCATGACTTCACTCCTGAACCGCTAAAATTGACACGGTAGCATCCACTTTAATTAAATCGTAGCTTAAAAATGTGTTGATATATTTGGCATATGCGCATTACAAGCACTCGCTAAATGAATTTCTAGATATGTATATTGCTCTTGCATGTAAATTTAATGTGGTTCATATGAAACCAGCTCATTGTCGAAGAGCACTCTGTATTTTAATCTTTATTTAATGGAATTGCACGCATTGTAGAAACAAAGAAAGGGATCAAAGGTTTTAACTTGCTTATCCATACTCATACTCTGTGTCAAACCGATTACAATACAACTCCAATTCTGCATAAAATTCTTCACATAAAGTTTCCAACTCTTTGGTTCACAAAGACCGCAGTGATTCAGGCGCGCTAAGATATGGACTATAAAATTTTTAAGACTAAAAGAGTTCCTAATAAACTTATAGTTTTATTGTGTTCTTAAAGAAAATAAATAGTATTTTGCTAACAGCTCTGATGAGAGTTGTGCCTGCAGCATAACGACTGATGGATTTTATGGATATTTATTCAGAAGTCGCCATTTCCACTTCATATGTAAGTAATTTATTCCAGCTTGTCTTTAGAGTTTGATTGGAAATTTTAGCCCAGTAGGTAACGACATTATAATAGCGTGGAAAGACTATAGTCTGTGCATTTCGAACTGGCAGATCAAGGTCATTTCGTCTCCACACTGCACCCCTTCTGCTAAGCTCTGGTTGGTCCCCTTCCCCTCTAACATGCCGCGCCACTGGTCCTGCTGACTTTTTAAGACATCATCACAATAATAATAATAATAATAATAATAATAATAATAATAATAATAATAATATTAATATTATTATTACTATTATTATTATTATTATTATTATTATTATTATTATTATTATTATTATTATTAAAATCTTGGTCTTTTTTTTTTAATTTTAAGATCATATTTTCAGAAACTTAAGGTCATTTATAGGTCATTTTTCTGTGATTCTTAGGTCATCAACTTTTGAGCCCTAGTTATTGTCAATACTGTAGTCAGTGCTTTCCAAACTTTTTTATATGGCGACACCCTAAAAATCTCTAAGAAACTTAGTGTGTCACCTTGTCCCTCAAATGAAAGTATTTCACACACTATTAGGCTACTTGTGTACCCTTCATAAAATGAATAACATTAACACACATATTTCCAGTACTGTTAACATGTTATATGAGGCGAAAGAAATATTTGTGCGAGATCGTGCGTATTTGCTTGTTTTCCGCAAAGAACCAATACGCGGTAAGTGTGAAATACCACATTCAGTATTCCCAACGTAACACACATAACAATTTCCCTCTTCTTACCGCCTAAGCGCGACATTCATTTTACTGCTTTAGGCTTTTAACATATTATTTTTAGAGACGTTTAACATAGTAATAATTATACATTGGAAATTTACCACTGCAATTTCACCTAAATTGCAATGTTAATTATTGTTTTTAAATATTTGCAAAAATTAAGTAAAGTCTACTACTCCACGAAACTTATTGCATTCGTGATACAAGTAACATTAAGGAAGCCGTGAAAAAATCAACAAGATTCCAGATGCCGATGTTATTACTGCAATATGTTATATAAATAATATTGTTAAATATTAAAATGAAAAATAAATCATTACATAACCTTACCGTTTGTTTTAAGTTCGCATTTATAGACTGGGGGAAAAAAAGACAGACTTATATCACGGCCTGCTGGAGTATAGTAAACACAGAAAACATTTTATAGCAACAATGTTGAAGAAAGATATTTTTTTTTTTCCGAAGTTGCCGTCATTAAACAGAAACCAACATGGAGATTTCATTGCAACTAATTGCATATTCGTCTTTCAGCTATGTAATAAACGATCTTCGCACAAAATAATGTACGATACACGAGCGGTATGTTTGTTTTCATGTTCTCGGAAGTTAAAAAAGCTCAACTACGTTTCGCATTTTCAATCTTTTCCTCGAACATGAAAACGTCAACATACCGCTCTTGTAACGTATATTACTATTACACAGAGTTCTAAGATGAGGAAAAGAATCACACTTATTTTCATCCTTGGTCTTAGTTTTTCAGTGGCTCACATGTGCTTGGCGAATCTTACAAATATATGTTATGTTGGGACGAATATGGGATAAATTCACTCGCATTTCTTAATCCAGCATTTTTAAACTGCCACGTTTCACTGTTTTGATATTGGTCATCACAGAAAATCCTGCTTCGCAATAATATGTAGTTGAAAACTGCAACAAAACCACAAGAGCCCGTTTAGCAAGTTGCGGAAAGTCGTCAAGTGAAACCAAAAATCTGTTCAAATCATCTCTTTAGTGTTTTAACTTCAAGTTCCTACGCCAATTCTTCTTCTGCTAAGGAAAGTCCACTAACTTCAGATGACAAAAATGGATTTCTTATCCAGTCATAAGCGTTTGTGTTCAGATCTGAGAAGTAACTTTTGAGCTTATCTGTGAGTAATGTCAGATAGTTGTAAATTGAATCTTTTATTTCGTTCTTCGAATCACAGTGAGATGTATTTGGGAACATTTCGTAGCTGCCCTCTTTCACTTTCCGAGACCAAATTGCTAACTTTTCACGTAAGGCAGATGTTTTGTCTGTTGCAGTTAAAAAATTCTTATATTGCTTTGCAGACTACAACTATTCGCAAATCTGTGTAACTGTCAAAGATACGTATCTACAAGGCAGCTAGGTAAGCAAGGGGTGACCAGCGATTTTCTTACTTCATTTCAGTTATCATGAGTTAATTGCTCAAAATAATGAAATATACCAGACAGTTCGCGACACCCCATAAACCTTCAGGCGACACCAGTTTGGAAAGCTCTGCTGTAGTGTATTGTACGCTTGTGCCTAACCATTCAACAGCGTCCAGTACATTGTATAGCCTATCATCTGGAAAATTTACAGAAAAGTTTTTAACAAGTGAGTACCGATTTATCAACAGTAATCTCACTAGACGTTTTGATTTATCTAGAGAAAATCAAAACTCGAGTGGGATTTAATTGACTATTACACGATTAGAAGAAAGTATATAAAGATTAGAAGTAACGAAGTACTCCAATACAATAAAATATTAATTGACTTAAGAAAATACAACTGTCTTCAAATGTATTATTGTACCATCTCAACATTACAAATATTACGCTAGATGCATGCTAGATGGTGGCAGTAGTGAGCAATGCCTTCTCGTCGAGAAGTTCTCCATCTATACACGATGGCAATGTTACTAGTCAAGAAGGCTTTGTTGATTCAGTTTCATTTTTATTATTAAAATAGTTGCATTCCGCTTCAATTATCCGAATCCCAGTAATCAACGTCACTTGACAGATGATTTTCAATAAATCTTAATATTAAACAATCTCTGATACGTGACTATCCATAATATCATATAGCAGAAGCTATAACATAACCTAACTAATATACTGTACACAAGTTTTAGAAAAGTTTTAATTAACGATGATGACATAAAAAATAAACATGAATCATTTTAAAAGGAATAATTATTGAATGTACAATTTTCAAATTTGAATGTGGTTGGTGGTTCAATTGATGTTATATTGGACGTGTGCATAATAGAAGTGGAACTCGTTGATTTAGGCCTACATGGTGTATTCAACTTATTCAGAATTTCCGAATGGTGCTCTTCATTTATTTGTAAATCGGATTTCAGAAGATGCATAGGTATGATCAGTAATTTTTATTAATTCTTGTTCTTGAATGCCAATGCGAGTCATTTGAAACTGCTGTGCATCGACTGGAGTGGTTTGTAATTTTATATATAGATTTTTTTGACGGCCAGACCAGCGCAGTTTCAAATGTTGGCAAACAAAGAAACAAATGCTAGGGACGCGATAAAATTAAACAAATGCTAGGGACGCGATAAAATTGTGCGATAAGCAGCCATGATTGGTTGAAATACGTCCTTTCGTACCGTTTTATTGGTCAAAAGTAGTATGACGTAGTAAGAGTGTTAAAGTCGGTGTCAAAATTTTGGCATCGGTAGTGGGTATCTAGTATTGACAAAATAACGGTATTGTCCCATGACTAATCATAAGTATTGCTAGTATAAAGTTGAGATTTGTTGAGAAACACAAACATGCACTCCGCTTCTTTTACTAACATTATCTCTTTCTCGATCTTCATTACAGTCACGATTCACGGTTTGACCCACATTATACACATGCTCTGTTATTCGGGAATTCCTGGTGTCCTTGAAAACCTTGGCGGCCCGCACAAAAGCCGGGCGTTGAGGAAGTCGATTACGTAACACGTTGCCATCAACTGCTGGCTTACATCAGTCTTTTGTACACACACAGACACATCGGACATTTGGCTGCGTTGCCAGTTACGAGTGGAGATCAACCGATCATACTTGCAACATACGTGTAACAGAGGTTTAACTGCAACACGTGACAGTGTTAAGTGTAGGCGGACGGACAGCATTCTTCATCGTCGTATATACGTGATCTGAATATTCAAAATGTCGGAAGTGAACGATATTTTAAGCATGTGTTAGTTTGTAGTGGTCAGACATAATCTGCAGGTAAGTATATTGTATGTACACTTGTATAAAATAACCTCGTCAAGGATAAGGCAAAATAACGAATTTTAGTGAGGTTTGACTATATATTCACGCTATGATAACTTTATTACCTAGTTGTCATTATTTATTTAGTCACTTATTACTCATTTCTCTCATCAGCCTATTTTATTGACATTTCTAAAATTAGTTAAAATTTCACTTGCGTATATGATTTCGTATGTCTACTTTATTTATTTATTTATTTATTTATTTATTTATTTATTCATCTTATTTTCATCTATTTATTTATTTGTGTAATTATTTATTTATTTAGTTCTTTAATTGTTTATTTACTTATTTTATTCATCAATGTTATTTATCTATTTATTATTTATTTTATTTATTTGCATTTTATTAATTTATCTGTTTGTATACTTTATTTATTTTATTTACTTAATTTATTTTATTTTATTTATCTCTTTATTCTAATTATGAATTCTATTTTGTTTATTTATTATTAATATAACTATACATTTATTTTATCTACCTTATTTATTTTATTTTATTTATTATATTAGTCAAGTTTATTTATCTATTTATTCTATTTACCATGTTTATTTATCTATGTGTTATTCACTTATTTATTTTTATTCATTTATTTATAAGTTTGCCTATTTATTTATTTATATTGACATTTGTAAAATTAGTTAAAATTTCACTTGCGTATATAATTTCGTATGTCTTACTTATTAATTTATTTCATTCACTTATTTATTTATTTTATTTTCATCTATTTATTTATTCGTGTAATTATTTATTTATTTAGTTCTTTAATTGTTTATTTACTTAATTTATTTTATTTTATTTATCTCTTTATTCTTATTAGGAATTTTATTTTATTTGTCTATTTATTATTAATATATCTGTATATTTGCTTGATTTATTTATTTTATTTATTCTATTTATCAGGTTTATTAATCTGTTTATTCTATTTATCATATTTGTTTAGCTATTTGTCATTTATTCATTTTTATTAATTTATTTATATGTTTGCGTATTTATTTATCTGTTAATCTATTTATCTATACGCCAATTTTTCTAATTATAGCTTCAGAAATTTTTGAGACACACTGTTTACCCCTGAAAATTAAATACATCAGTTAAAATTGTATATATTTAATTGTTAACACGTAATTACTTAGAAAGTGTGAAACGAACGATTCTGTGGTATTTGGTCAGAACGTGATAACTCCAAAAATGACCTTTTTTTTAGCTGAAAGCGCAGCCCTATATAAAAACAATTCTCTTTCGTTTGGTATAGCCGTGATATCTCCTTCTAATCTTATGTTATTTCATTCACATTTGTATGTAAACTGGAATTATGATTTGCATAGGAAAATAAAAATGCTTGTATCTCAAAACAGGTTTTTTAGAATTATCATGTTTTGACTAAATACCACAGAATTAAGGTTGGCTTCAGATTACCACTGCATTGAAATTAGATTAGGTTTGTTTCTCTGAATAGATTTAATAATTTGTAGTATAAATTCATTTATTTTTATTTTTATTTACTACAATACATTTCTGTTCCATTGTGTCTAAATTTCCTTCTTTCTCATATTTTCTGTCTCTCTTCAGAATTTTTTTTGACACTTCCTTTTTTTTTTGAATATGATCACAGCTTTCATGTTCTATATTCCATTGACAGGGATTAATTCTGTATTCCTCTACAGTTCTTTTCACTTTTTTTACATGTTTTACCAAACTCGGTTTTCTAAATTGTACGTACTTAATTTGAAATTTGTGTAATGTTAATAAAACTGATGATTTTAGGTTCCTGAAATTCATAGTAGTAACATGAGTAAATAGGCATTTTAGACATAGTACAGGGACATCATTTTATTTTTACTAACATTTTTAATATTAACCTGTCTATACTTTTAGAGAACCGGAAACACCGCTTGCTCCCCCCTCCAAGACTGGAGTTCGATGATACTGGCGTAAAACACAAATCACTCTACTAGGTATAGGAAGGAATAAAAGTAGTTCATCCATTTACGTAAACTAGGAAATATCGCGATTTTGAGTTTGATAATTTTCATTAGGTTTTTCTTTAATCAAAGTACAGTACTGTATTAAGAATAAGTGTTTTTACTCACGAAGTGAGTTATCCATGCGAACGTATTCATTATGCAGTGTATATTATACTGTCTACAGCACTTTAGCGTACAATATAGAGAAAGAAGTTAAATTGAAAAATAATCATAATATGAATATTTAAACACAATTTTGAAAATGGTGGCCGTTCATTTCGATACAGGCTTCAGTTTTTTTCTGCATATTATCGCACTATGGACTATTGCATCTAATTCCAATTACCAGTTTCGTCCTTCGTACTAGTAACTCATGTTGAAATAATTCTGTACCTACTCTACGTACTGTAAATTCAATCTTCACTTCTGCCCGACCCGAAAATATAAAATTACTCAGACATGCTATCTACTGTCCAAGTGGTTATGCCGCAGGATTGTAGAAAGTGAGGAAATCACGTGACAGTTAATTACTTAACGAAGCCCTTTTATTTAAGTTAAATTAAACAGCTGTATAATATTACGTAAACTTCCAATTCCTAAGAGAAATTAATGTTTTCAGAAAAGAGCTAAGACAGCCCAGCTATTACAGAGGGGCGAGCAGAAGCAGGTGGGGGAAATCGGGATGCGACGTAGGCAAATGGACAGTACCTGTGCGAAAATATGATTCAATATTGAAAGCTCTTTCGTCACTGGAAAACGAGAATATATTTCTGGAACGTACTATACTCAGTAACTCAGTACTGCTTACTCTCTGCGGTTTTGGTTCTGTGTGGAGTTGGAACTTCCTTAGTAGAAGAGGTGGGAGTGAAATACATTAAAAAACTCAGGTACAATAAAAATTGAAGTAAAAATAAAATGATGTCCCTGTATAACTGTTACAGTAGCATTGTTTTTACATTAAACGTAAAAATACATTATCGGTATTATCTTATTCCCTGAGGAAAGAATAGGCATTGATCCTAAAATCTGGGGCCTAATTGTTGCATTTTTTTTTAATTTAATTGCATCTTATTGATTTCCGCTTGGGCCGAAGAACTGGTCGTATTTTTTCCTAGGTTTCCCAGACTGTAAGGCGAAAGTCGTGTAATCACACGCTGAATACTCTGCCTCATCTCGCCACATACCTTATCGCTATTACCAATTCCATTCACACTAAATAACCTGTAGACGATACAGCATACTAAAAAATAACAGCCATTATTATCTTCTTCTAATGACGCCATGATTAGCCCGCGTTTCTTCTTACATTTTTCTTCTTGTAGCCGGATAGTAACATAACTCTCTCTTCAAGAACTGTTCTGTCATGCTAGCGGACCTGAAGAAACATTTTAGCTGAAATATTTTAAGGAGAGAAGATTGTTATAATATGATGGAAAAGCTGTGTTTTTTTTCCTTTAAAATATACTTTGATATGTGAAATATATATGCATCTATTACATAAAATTTAATGCGCATTTATGGTCATGTCAGTTGCTGCCACACTACTTTTAAAGCTCTGATGCATAGGGTGTTCAAGGGGAAAGAATAGTTAAATATGATGGAAAACCTCTCTTAACTTCATCGTAATGTCGATGTTTCTGCCTCATACAATGCCACTCCATACAAAGCACTTCACTAGTCTCTTCCTTAGTTCTTTTTCTAAAGGTCTGCAAAAGATGCTCCTTTTTCTATTAAAAGCTTCCTTGGCCGTTGATATCCTCCTTTTGACTTCCTGGCAGCAGCTCATGTTACTGCTTATAGTACACCACAAGTATTAAAAGCTGTCCACTTGCTCTGTTGCCTCATTTAGAATTCGCAAGTTTACCTTCTTTGTTTTTTTTTCCCTATGACCATTGTCTCCGTATATATTATTTTAATGTACCGAAGTACATATGATATTTCCATGCAGATATTCTGCGTCATCATAAGTTGAAAGAGTAATGGAACGGAGAAAAATTCTCTCCGGCGCCGGGATTTGAACCCGGGTTTTCAGCTCTACCTGCTGATGCTTTATCCACTAAGCCACACCGACGCCGGGGTGGTATCCGGTGTGGCTTAGTGGGTAAAGCATCAGCACGTAGAGCTGAAAACCCGGGTTCAAATCCCGGCGCCGGAGAGAATTTTTCTCCGTTCCATTACTCTTTCATCATTGTCTCCGTCTTATTTGCATGTAACTTCATCCCATAGCGCTCGCAGCTGTCATTTAGCTCTTACATAAAATTTAATGCACATTTATGGTCTTTTTATGTGCTTTGACGCCATTATTAAAGCTTGGCTGCATAGGGTTTTTAAAATAATATTTAATGTACATAGTTGGTAGCATTGATAGTTGGTAACATTTGTACTACAAAGGTTGGCAGAAATATATTAAGATGTCAGCCATTACTAATGATCTGAATAACAAAATACAGTCCACTTTATTTAGTAGTTTTAAACTTTTTTACAAGAGATACCAGGGAGGGGCGGTGTGCATTCGTTCCCATTGATCCTCCTTTCGACCGGATGATAAGGATAGCATATAAATACATTTTTATGCAACTACAATTTGGAACAGCTTCGAGACTTGTACAACGACATGAGAAACATCGTACGGTACGGTATTAGAACTTTACATGGTAATAGTGTTAGAAATAGTAGTCTACAAAACTGTAAGTATTACAAAATAGTGGGAACAATTTAGTAATTGAATCTACAAAGAAACTGGACAAGAAATAACAAAGTGGTAGGTAGCTAAATTTACGAACGATTGGACGAAGCACATGGCGTCATTGCACAAACTGTAGTTAAAGTTAGTGTGGTTGTCAGTGCAATTATATGGCTTCACATAGCGACTTTAATCACGATTTGTATCGAACTTGGTCTAGTGCAATCAACGGTAATCGGCAAACATTTCTACGGGAATATAAAATCGTTGCTTATGTGATCACGCGCATAGCAAGATCAAAATTGGGACTCGGAGCGTCATTACAATTTCTGGCGCTAGGTTCGCCTCACAGTTCCATTAAACAGAGCAGTGTATATTAGAGAGTACCGCATTCTCGGCAGCGGCGGCCATATTTACTCCTCACTAGGCACAGAAGCGTAAGCAGTAATGCTAGAAGGAAGGTCATTAAAGGCGATATCACACATGTTGTTGTAGTTTATTGAATACGAGAGACAAGGATTAATAAACATTAATGTCATATGCAAATTAAGCTTTCAGGAATAACTCCCTGTAAAGTTAATTAATAAATAATCCGGCCCCGGAACAATTTTTCCCTAGAAATTATTCAAATTAACTTTACAGGGAGTTATTCCTGAAAGCTTAATTTGCATAATACACGTCACTGTACGTAACAAAAAACCACAATTTAAAGTCACACAGAGTTAGTGTGCACTCAAATGTTGGTTGCTTGACGGTTGTCAGCCCACTTTGAGGTCTGTGGATATAGAGGGAAAAATTGGATCGGTGTCGGGTAGAGTTCCCGGGTAGCGCAGTGGGAGAGTGTTGGTACGTTTAACCAAAGGTCCCGGGTTCGATACCCGGCCCCGGAACAATTTTTCCCTCGAAATTATTCAAATTATTGTCATACTGAAATGACTCATTAGAGATAACATTTTATTATGTATGTTATGTCCATTTCAATAGGGATAACATCAGCAATTTTCTACTGCAGTTCTCATACCAACACTTCGACTGCTACATTTAGCAGATTGTTGTAGTGCATTTTCTATAACAAACAATTTTCTTAAAATAAATATATTCTAGTCCTAAAATACAGTGATAAGATGTTTTCAAAAATATTATAACATATTGGGAACGTATGAGTTGAAGTGTTAATGAATAAAGACTTCAAATCCTTTAATTTCAACTCATTTTCTATCAACGTTCCATATTTTTCTGCATTTAGAATTATATCAAACACGAATTTACAAGCGTATACAAGTGAAATTGCCTTGTACGACTTGAGAGTCACTAACGTTCTAATAAAATGTATAGAATCATCCGTGTTATGAGTTATTATAGATAAAAATAGATTTCATAAATAATATATAACTTCATCATCATCATCTGCATTACGGTATGGACCATAAGATCCGTTCCACTCCAATCAAATCAAAACTGGATTTGATTGGAGACTTTGAGTAAGATAATGTCCCCTAAGAGGTTACCAACTTATTTTGTTTTATTTTGCCCACCTTGACGTTTTCAATTATAAATATGTTGTCATTACTTCCCTATGGCTTTTAAGGAACCCGAAGGTTCATTGCCGCCCTCACTTAAGCCCCCTATCTGTCCTTAGCCTGTGCAAGATTAATCCAGTTTCTATCATCATATCCCACCTCCCTCAAATCCATTTCAATATTATCCTCCCATCTACGGCCTTCCCTAAGGTCTTTTTTCCTCGCCCATACGTGCTAGAAGTCCTGCCCATCTCAAACGTCTGGATTTAATGTTCCCAATTATGTCAGGTGAAGAATACAATGCGTGCAGTTCTGTTTTGTGTAAATTTCTCCATTCTCCTGTGATTTCATCCCTCTTAGTCCCAAATATTACGTTATTCTCAAACACTCTTAACCCTCCGCTGGACACGTTAAAAATGTTACTTGTGTTGTCAAATGGGTCATGGGGTCTCAAAAGACCTCACATACACAGCAAAGGGTTAATCCTGTTCCTCTCTCAAAGTGAGAGTCCAAGTTTCACAACCATACATAACAGATAATATAACTGTTTTATAAATTCTAACTTTCAGATTTTTATAGCAGAGTAGATGACAAAATCTTCCCAACCGAATAACAAGCATTTCCCATATTTATTCTGCGTTTCATTTCCTCCCGAGTGTCATATAAATTTGTTACTGATGCTCCAAGATATTATATGAATTTTTCTACCTCTTCGAAGGATAAATTTCCAATTTTTATATTTACATTTCGTATTGATATTCTGGTCACGAGACATAATCATATACTTTGTCTTTTCGGGATTTACTTCCAAACCTTTCGCTTTACTTGCTTGAAGTAAAATTCCCGTGTTTTCCCTAATAGTTTGTGGATTTTCTCCTAGCTTATTCATGCCATCCGCATAGACAAAAGGCTGTATCCCGTTCAATTCCAAACCCTCTCTGTTATCCTGAAGTTTCCTAATGCCTTAATTTTCTAGAGCAAAGTTAAGAAGTAAAGGTGACAGTGCTAAAGAGCCCGCAGTGAAAATATTATGTCGTTGAGAAAATTAATCATTGAAGTATATTCCTCCTCTTGTTTGTGACTTAATGCTAATTTTGTAAATCGACAATTGATTACACATTGATTAACTGCACAACAACACGGCATTCTTCAAGATAACAATGAAATATCACACTAGAAACCTCTGTTCCTACGCAAATCTTGCGTTGTACAGTCTCTCCGCAGGAGTAAATATGGCCGCAGCGTCGGCATTTGTCGGATCAAAAGAATGCGGTACTCTAATATACACTGCTCTGCTATTAAATGATGAGTAGTTCCAGAGCCATATAGTATATAGAAAGCCTGAGCCTTGTGTCGGCAACACTGTAAAAACTGTCAAGCGGAGGCCTACAATACAAAATCACGTGTTCGTGTTAATGTCGATTTTGTATGTAAATTAATGTTATAACATAAGTGTGTGTCATGAAATTATGTTCGCGGTCGTACCTAACGTTCATTGTATGACTTGAGGCTTTCCCGACGTTTGATGTAGAATACCTCTTCTCGGGTTCTCAGCCAGATGAATTGGAGATTTGCTTCCAAGCTTTCGACGGCTAGCTTGTCTGTAATGCGAAATAGTACCTGCACAGTCTATTGTTCCTAGTATCCTCATAAACTCAAGACTGTAATATGTTCATACATGCACAACTACCTTTCAGCACTACACTCATTTCGTTGACAACTCACTCACTGTACTGGAACTGCGACACATTTCACTGATACTATGCTGATTTCACTAACACTTCAAAAACATTTCACTGTTCAAATACTTTGCACTACCACTATAAACTATAAAACGTCACTGACACAAACACATTCACTTACACAACACAGTTCACACTTCACTGACACAACGCATTTCTTCACTGATACAACACTTCATTAACAAAACATCAATTACACCCTTTAAATCAGGTATGCTCAAAATTGTAAAAGCGCCGATTACACGGATGATGCTGCTCTGCATAACACTCACAGTGTACGGACTGGGCTCCGCAACTACATTGCAGCACCGCCCGTGCCATCGCTCTCACTCTCTTACAAATAAGGATAATAAACTGAATTTGAAAAAGGAAAGAGTATACACTATAATATTAAGTTATTACATTATTTATTATATTTTATATAGTTATGATACTATTATATCATATATAATGGTATTTCCATATTCCACCATACATTGCAGTCTATTCAACATGTGCATTCTTTTCTGCAAGTAATCGGAAACCTATTTCGAACGAATTTACTGCAATGCGCAAAAGATGATCATCTGTTAATCGGGATCTATGTTTGAATTTTTGGATTTAGCAACCTTCATTCTCAAAAATATGTTAAGGCAAAGATAGCTAACATAGTGGCAGCGAATAAGCTTATCTTGGTATATTTCGTTTTGTTGATATTTTAATACTTCTATGCTTGTGAAGTCATATTCTCCGCATTTAGTTCTGAATTTGTAAATCAATGAACTCGTCCTAGAACTGCACTCTCACAGATTGTACCAAATTTACTATGAAAGGATTAACAACAAGATTAACATCACTCTCCATACGTCTAAAATCACTAATTCTATGTTCTCTAAATTTACATTCGAGCTGTTCCAGTACAGAAATACAATTAACTATATTTTGTTCACGCACCATAGATCTCTTTACAAGTTCACCATCCGTGAACAGTTTTAGTGCCTTAGCTAATTCCCAACATACTACATAACTTGCTGCTAAACATAAACTCTGAATTGTTCGACTCTCTTCAATGTTCGGCCTTTCATGAAGTGCTTTCAGTTCTTGAAGCTGTAGTGCACGTTGCACCCATGAAAAATTATTTTATCATAACATGTATCTCTGTTGGAATAAAATCACTACAATGACAATGATGATAATAATAATAGTAATAATAATAATAATAATAATAATAATAATAATAATAATAATAATAATAATAATAATAATAAAACGTTGGTATGTGAATACATATTACAGAAAACAGCTTCCCTGTCACTTCGGCATGTTCTGGGTGGCAGAGCGTATAATGTGTTATGTTTCTCAGTAGTATTCCTGACAGTACCTTACAACATAGTAAACACTTTACGTTTTTACCGAACGCACAACAAAAATAGTCTTCCTCCCAAACTGTACGGAATGATCGTTTGCTTACAGAAGGTTTTGACTGTGTTATTGTCCCGCACTGTTCGTACGTTTACTAAGTGCTTGAACTGCCTTCTGTAGCCATCCGTCGAGCTTCGAACGAGGAACAGCACGCTCTACATTGGAAGGTTGTGATTACAGAACGTAATCGGGAGTCAGAGAATGAGCAAACCTGCTTTAAATAGTGTGTATAATGTACTAGCATCTATTAGTAAAGTCCTTAAGCCTAT
Source organism: Periplaneta americana (assembly GCF_040183065.1). Classification (NCBI taxonomy): domain Eukaryota; kingdom Metazoa; phylum Arthropoda; class Insecta; order Blattodea; family Blattidae; genus Periplaneta; species Periplaneta americana. The sequence goes on along the minus strand of NC_091122.1, from coordinate 132,951,361 downwards.
TTTTAAATACATTTTTGATTATTGGCAAAACCTTTAGTAAGTCTGCAGGTAAAGCATTCCAGTCCCTGATAGTACGATTGAGAAAAGAAAACTTTCCAGTGTCCGTCCTCTGTGTTCTTTCCCTCAATTTATTATTATTATTATTATTATTATTATTATTATTATTATTATTATTATTATTAATATTATTATTGTTGTTATTATTATTATTATTATTATTATTATTATTATTATTATTATTATTATTATTATTATTATTATTATTATTATTATTAGCAGTGGAAGGATAGGAAATAAATGCCATTACTGATGTCATTTCAGTTGCAATAGATCCGAGGAACGCATCGAGTCGAGCGTTTGCCGTGGAGATGTTTTGCAAAACAAATGATTCAGTAGTTCTTACGCAGAGTAGGTTCCGACATTTTAGTGTGGTTGGAAATGGGCAAGTTCCCAGCCGTAACACAAATGTATTGTGGATAAACAATTTCATAACGATTTTTTCAGCATCAAAATTTAAGTCAACAGGAAGGCCAAGGATCGCCTGTATGCCAGAGACATGGCAGGTCGACGCTAAATAACCTCGTAGTTGATACAGCGTCGTTAAAGAACGAACTTAAAAAACATGCGAGGCAGTGTAGTACTGAACTTCAGAGTCAGGCTCCAGGAGTGCATTAGAAAAAATGGACGTCATTTGGAGGGTGTAATTTTCAAAACCTAATTTTGTCCTTTTCATCAGTAAATGGCAATAATGCTTCTTTTCGAGAAAAGAATAAAAACCAACTTACATTAAAATACAACTTTGTTGTCTCATTTCAAAAAACGTCAGATCTTTTTGCCAGACCCTATACTATATCCTGGCACTTTTTATAAAAGAATTAGGTCCATTTTTCAATTAATCTGAATTTTAAATTGTTCCAATATTGATATTTCTATATACAAAAAATGAAAAATGTGAATCAGTTAGAAAAAAGTTTTAAATGATACCGTCCTCTTCTCTTAAAACACTGAAAATCAACCAAGCAATCAATAACACTGTACAACATAAAATTTGTCCTTTTTATAAAAAATATGTATATTCGATGTGTATTGTTGTCGTAAAAACGAATATGCAGTTAGTTTTTGTCCAGCACGTACTTTTTCTCCAAAATAAAAAGTTATTTAATGTTAGTTAAATGTTGCACTACTTTCACCTTATGGGATGCAACATGTCACTGAAAGTACACTTTCCCTTCAGCCACCTGGATTTCTTTCCAAAAAAACCTTGGTGCTGTAAGCGATGAACACGGAGAGAGGTTTCATCAAGAAATATCTACCTTCGAAAGCGCTTCAGTGGAAGGTGTAATGCAAGTATACTGACTGAATATTGCTGGTCACTCATCAGAGATATTGCAGAAGTTGTCTACAAACGTAAAAGATTAAAAAATACATTTTAATTTGTAAATTTTGGCCAAACAAAGATTGCTTTATGTGCTAGTGTAACAAATTTGTGTAAATAAATGAAGTTCGTGTACCATAAAAATGGTATGTGCTAGAAATTTTGGTTTTCAGAAATGAACTCAGCACCTCTCATTTAGTTAAAATTACGCAATTTCATCTAAAGGACAGAAACAAAGTTTAAATTTGTTGTCCCGTGTAATATATCATGGACTTACGTGTTCTCTTTCTAATTTATTTCTTTGTGTTTTAGAAATGAAGATCATGACTGCATAAACGCGGATGTAAGATGGAAATAGAAATACAGCTTTTTATGAGGCTGTAATTATACAACGGTTTTCTGTTGAAGTTATATCAAGAATCAAAATGATCAAGTTCTTGTGATGAGTTTTAAGCCAGTACCACAACGTGGAAGAACATGCCTGTAGTCTCGAGGAAATATTTGTGTTACTTTCTATGTACGTTAACGACTGTTAATTGACAATACTTGTGTATAGTTTGTAATGTCTGACGGAGAACCGATAGTGGTGGGAGTACTGGTGGGCTCGACCGTTCTCTTCACATGCATTGTCATCATCTGCGTCTGCAGAACCATACAAGGACGACAGGAGGAAGAGAGTGGAGAACCTACGATTTGGTGCGATTTTATTTCGCATACTTGTTTGCACTGTGGCTGCTGTAACTGCCAAGATGTGAACTGTTGCGACCCAGGTGGTGGTTGTTGTGATGGCGTGGATTGTGGCGGATGTGGTTGCGGAGAGTGTATCGGACTTGTAGATTGTAGTGGGTGTGTTTGCTCTGTATAAATTGACCAATTTTAGTGGAAACCATTTTCATTTATGAACATCGAACCTCTAACAATTGACAACTTCTCAACAGATGGGTAGAATATATATTATTTTAATGTACCGAAGTACATATGATATTTCCATGCAGATATTCTGCGTCATCATACTTCGTGATTTAAGACGGCGCTTATTCCGTCGGATCCCGGCCAACTAGTCACTCATAACAAGAGCACCTCAGCATAATGTGTGGACTTCAGTCCTACGTTCATCTATGACGTAGTGCAGAGGGTGGCCACTAGAGGGAACCCAAGAGTTGGAACTTAAACTAAGACGATTCTGTCTGACGCCGGGGTGGGTATCCGGTGTGGCTTAGTGGATAAAGCATCAGCACGTAGAGCTGAAAACCCGGGTTCAAATCCCGGCGCCGGAGAGAATTTTTCTCTGTTCCATTACTCTTTCATCGTAAGATGGGTAGAAGTTTGATTCATGATACATGCTACGAGATTTGTGGTCTATGAAGTTTTTTTAAATGGTGGATACTTGAATTTAAGGGTAGAGGTAGACTTTTATGATAAAAAAATTATCATTAAGTTTACCTGTTACATTTTGTTTAATTAACAACTTTTTTACTTTACTGTGTTGTATTGAAACTGTTATGGTATTTTACCTTAAGTGACCAGTTTTTTTAATGAAGTGCTTTGTGTAGAGTATAATATTGTATGGGCAGAACATAGACATTACTGCAAAGTGGAGAGAGATGGCTAGAAGCATTTTAAATGTGAATATGGATAAGAATGAGGGTATGAAATGGACAGACAATAAGAAATAAAGCTCTCCTAGAAAGAGTAGGTGGAGAAAGAATAATGCTGAAACTGATCAGGAAGAAAAAAAGAAATTGTCTATGCCACTGGCTAAGAAGGAACTGCCTGCTGAAGGATGCAGTGGAAGGAATGGTGTACGGAAGAAAAAGTTCTATAGGATGATAAAAAACATTAAGATATATGGATCATATATGGAAATTATGAGGAAGGCAGAAAATAGAAAATATTGGAGAATGCTGAGTTTGTAATGAAAGACCTGCCTTGGGCAGAACACTATAAATGAATGACTAGTTTTGGAGACAATATATGCCAGCTTCAGATTGCTAGTGAGGTCTAGCGCTTTCTTCTGGTTTCTTCTTACTGGTGTCTTAGCGGATGTGTGTTTATGATTGGTAGTGTTGAGTCGAAAAGACCTTGCTTTCTGATATTCATTTGAGTGTTGAGGATGTGTTGTGAACACCCCCATGAAGACACCATCAAGAAGAAACCAGAAGAAAGTGCAAGACCTCACAAGCAATCTGACCATCTACGCATTCCCATCTAAATACCAACAGGAAGAAACCAGAATGAAGTATAGGATCTCACCAGCAATCTGTCAAAAATACATACACAACACTCAATTGAATTACAGAACACTTATCCTTTTTGACACTACACTACCAATCACAAATTCACCCCAACCTCTACCTACACGCCCCGACCGAGACACAAGCAAGAAAAAACCAGAAGAAAGTACAAGACCTCACTATCAATCCGACAAAAACATTTGCACAGCACAACCTCAACACTCAACTGATATAACTCATCCCAGCCTCTAACTACTGTACACACCCTAACCGAGACACCAGCAAGAAGAAACCGGAAGAAACCGCCAGACATCACAAACAACCTGAAGATGGCGTACACACCGGTCGAAACTATCATTGAAGTAAAATAACGTACAATAGACTCTAATATATTCAATATAAACACCGTTAAATTAAATTTAACATATAATTACTTATATACACACATATATGGGCCTACAAGTGTTAAAAGTGTGTAATGAAGAATGAAAATATATTTATATTTTTTCATAGAATGGGTTTACATATTTCTCTTTATTGCGGTAAAAGAGGTATTTCTAATAGTGTGTGACATATGTTCTTTTTATATGCGTGCATGTCGCTTTACCCTCCCTTTAAATTTACTATTTGTCTTTCGTATCCAAAAAATTTAAAAATTGCATTTATTTATGTTCTTTTTATATGCGTGCATGTCGCTTTACCCTCCCTTTAAATTTACTATTTGTCTTTCGTATCCAGAAAATTTAAAAATTGCATTTATTTTCCCTGGTAAGTTAAAAAGTTTTAGATACAGTTTAATAAATCTTTGTTCACATTCGAATTTTTTCTATAGCATTTATAACATTGAATCTTAAAATAATAATGCATTGCAGGCCCTATTAAAATTTAAGAAAGTATTTTTCACTAGGAGACTAAAGTATTTACTTCATAATGTTCATGTAATAACTGTTAATCTTCTGAAGCAAGAATACTTTTAAAAATTCTTGCAGCTGTGGGAAATATCAGGGAAATGTAGAATAATTGCTCCTTGAATTTAGTTTTCTCTCATTTTCCAAAAATTTAAATTTTATATTTCTTTTCCCTGATAGCCTACGTCAAAAAGTTTTTCAGATATTTTATTAAAACTCTGTGTCCTCGTGTTTTTGGTGTCAACATCATATGCTAGAATATTTTCTGTAGCATTTATTATTTTTATAGAAATTATATGGGCAGTGAAATGTTAAATTAATAATTAATTGTATAAGCTTAAGAATTAAAACAATCTAAGGATAAGTAAAATATTTTAATTTACGGTATTTACGTATTAACTATAAATCTTCTAAAGAGAGAATAATAATCTTACAAATTCATAGATTTATGGGAAATATCAAGGAAATACAGAATATTTGCCCTTTAAATTTCTCCTTGTCTCTCGTTTTCGGAAACTATAAATGTTGTATTTTGTTCTCCCTTATATCTTAAATTTTGCATACTTGTATGTTTTTGACATCTTAACATATTGCATATCAGAATTTCTGATTTATCATATGGGCAATGAAATATAATAATAATAATAATAATAATAATAATAATAATAATAATAATAATAATGCATTGTATAAGAATTTTTTAAAAGTCCAAAAATAAGTACATATATTTTTGGGAAATATTCGGAAAAACCGGTATAATTTCTCTTTAAATTGAATGTTTTTGGGATATTTTAATAAATATTGGCAGGCTTGTGTGTGTGTTTTGTACGCCTTAAAACATACACTATAATTCTTGCTATAGACTTTTTAAATATATTTTTAGGAATAATGTGGATAAAGAAATGTTAAAATACTAATTAAATCTTTAAAAATTTAAGAAAAATATTTTTCTTTCGTTTCAGTGTATGTTGTTTATGTTAATTTACAAACTTTCCAAAGTAAAATTAATTTTAAAATGCATAGATTTGTGGAATAATCAAGAAAATGCATGATGATTGTTCAATTTTGTTCCAAAATTTTGGAAATAAACTATTTCAAAGTATTAAAAATGCAGAATAAGAAGAATGAATGTGCTTTATGTGTGAAAAATTCCACTTCACTGGTACTGAAGGATACTGAGATATAAAATGTTAATTTACACTTAATTTGTACAATTAGGACACTATCTCCCCACTTGAGTCATTCACACATACGTTCGCATCTAAAGATAGGCGCCCAAGGTATAGGATTTGCGCCGAATACGTTGTAATCAGTGTACCATGGAAGGCGAAATTACATAGCACTTCGTGATGATGGAGGAATGGCGGTATGCAGCAGGAGAAAAGGAATACTCTGCTAAAACCTACCACCAAGCATCGTCTTCGTCCGCTACAAATTTCAGCTGGATCCACCAAGATTCGAACCCGGTTTACCAGCGTGGGAACCCGACGATCTAGCCAGCCGTTCAACCAACTGCTGGGCCTTGATGCGTGAAGTGAAGCAAGTCCTTCCCGAGCTTTTTGATATTTCGTGTTATTGTCAATACAACTGTGTCGCTCTATCGTCTATTTTTTTTTTGTCACAGCCTCTGAAGTTGGTAAGCCATGTATGTTACATTTGATAGTCAAATATTGTGAGAAAAAGTTTATCCGAGTTCTTGGCCGTCCGCTATCTCGTCCATTTTAACAAGGATTTACTGTACCTGTCTGTTGTCTTGCCATTGAATTGTAAATTAAATAACAGCGCAGCAATAAAGAAAAATAATTATTATTTAATCACTTTCGTATTTCTTTATTTTATTGCTACAGTAAAGATAATAAGTTTATTATTTTTATATATAAAAATCACTCTAGCATCATCAGAAAGAGTATTTACTCGTGCTTAGGGGACATTGCACAAAATTTTAAAACAAGTATTTAATTAATGAACAAATAATAAAAAGTAAAAAGAGAAAAAGAAAAACACATATTACAGTAATTGAAAATTTATATTGCTTCCATAAACAATAATTTAATTGATTTTTAAAAATAAGAAGCATTAGCAAATTTAATGTTTGGTAATTTAGCTGTTATCTTGATATAGAGCCTCGGACCGACGTTGCTGCAGTGATTTTAAGCTACAGTTTTGGTACATTTATGTTCTATCAAGCATATGGTGTCTGATCTTTTAGTTCTATATTTATGTGAATACAAGTTAAATATATTTTGGTTTTTATATACGAAATTCAATAACACAAAGTATTTTATATTCAATAAATTTGATGGATACCAAATACTTTAAATTCAGGCTACATCAGTTCTGAGGGATAATCAAAAGGCTTATTAAGACATATTTTTATTATTATTTTCTGTAGCAGTGTTGGAATGAGGAAGGTTTTAAAAGCACAACCCCGTCCTACACTACCGTATTGTAATACGGAAGATTGTTTCCGATCTCTGGGAAACGACTTTTGAATGACGTCATGTGCATCAGGAGTCACACGACAGTTAAACTGTGGTGAGAGGTGACAAACCAGTAGTAAGTGATTTCATAGCCAGAGTCACTGTGTCTCACAGCAGCAATGCCCAAGAAAATCGAGCCTTTTTGGGAGGGTACATTACGATCCTTTCCAATGCCAAGTACAGTTTCGTGAAAATAACAGAAGCCTGCAAAAAAAAAATAAAATAAAATAAACATGGTTTCGTTTTTTCCAAAAAAGGCATCTTTGTGTACTTAATAAGACTGGTGAAGCTCAGATGGGATTAATTTTTATCATTTCGGGGGGAGGGGTGCGGCTTGTGGCGGGGGGTGGATTTGCTTGTTTTCCCCCTTGGGAAAGGGGTAGTATTAGAAAAGGAACTTGAATGCAGGTATAATAATAATAATAATAATAATAATAATAATAATAATAATAATAATGGCTTTATTTAAGAAACGGAGTATTTTTTAAATTAACGATTATGATATAACAACCAACTAAATGTCTTTTTAGGGGGCTCAAATAGGAATGTAAGCTAATTATGACTTAGGCTATAATTGGTGCGAATGGAAATTTTGGCATATTATAAGGTATTAAAAACGTAATCAGGTAGAAGTTGCAAACATGTGGAACGAATTTGTGTTACTGCTTTTGTACAGTCACAGGCATTTTTCTTATCAGTAATAATTGGTGTTCGAAATAATGTTACTAGTCAGCAACATGTGCGATGGAGAGGTAACGGATCGGGCCATTCTACCCCATTATCTCTTGGCTTAGTTGCCTCATGAGTGATGCCTTGTTTGTGTCAGTTACGAGATTCAAACCTCTCTTCGGAAAGTTAACCAAAAAGCATTAGGTGTTCCCTTATTTATTTATTTATTTATTTATTTATTTATTTATTTATTTATTTATTTATTTATTTATTTATTTATTTATTTATTTATTTATTTATTTATTTATTTATTTATTTATTTATTTATTTATTTATTTATTTCAAATATACAGAATAAAGAAATATAATTACAAAACAAACAAAGAGAAATACAAATAAAATAATACAAGTAATATAAAAAGAAGATACAGTAGTATTAACAAAATTTGAGACCGAATGAGCAGCGCTCGTGCTCGGTCGCAGTTCAGATATAATATTAAAATAAAAAATAATAATATAAATAAATAAGTAAAATAAAATAGGAACTAAAATATAATTACAGCGGCAATGGAATTATATAATATAATATTAACACTATAGAAGAATAATATCGCACGTGAAAAGTAGGACTAATATATATTTCAAAATTATAGAATATAAATATAATATAGGTTGATTAATTCATACACATAGGCTATAAATTTATTTAATCAAATTGAAGATATTAACACGTTTCTAATTTTCTTGTTATATGTTAGTGGGTTACATGTTAGAAGTTCTGGGTGTAATTTAGTTAAAGCATTGTACAACCGAGGGCCAAAATTTATGCTGTGCTTTAGACCAGCAGATGTGAGACATTTAGGTTCTACTAATGTTGAATTAATATTTCGTCTTGTGTCATAATTGTGTGTCTGTAATACAAACTTATTACGATTTTTATGATAAAATTTTAACAGCGTATACTTATAAATTTGTTCAATATTAAATACATTAAATTCAGAATAAATTAATTTAGTTGGATAATCGAAACGTTTCTTCAAACAAATTTTAATTATTCGTTTTTGTAAAATCCTATTAGAAATAGGATTTTATGGAACACGATGCTTGTGCAACTCATAAAGATCTAGAAGTTATTTGAGTAATTGTACGAGTATACTAAGAGTTTCTATAGGTAAAAACATATTATAGCTTAAATTATTAGTGGAATTAATCTTGAATTTCATTTAATTAAAAATGAAATTTCAACGTTAAAGATTAAATTGTTACAAATTATGCCTTGGATTGTGTAGGACTAATTTTCATTGTTGGAGTGGGTTTTATTTTATTTTTAATCTCAGGTATATGTTTTGAGTTAATGTTCAAATTAACTTTATTACAATTTTTAATTTATAGTCCAGTTGATTTATTTATATTTTTAATAATAACTTAAGTGTCCAATTGCCACTTCATTATGTTAATATATACGCAATATTCGAATTTGGCTTTCTTCTTGTTGGTGGTTTATGTATCGTACAGTTCCCACACTTCAGATCTAGGACGCATTCTGAGAACCTTACTTGAACATTGAAGTGCTCTTGCCTACTTAAATTCTTTATAAACACTCACTTCCCTTCTAAATGTTCACGAGTAAAAATATTAAACAGTCTCGTTAAGAAGATAAGTTACAATGTTCAGGACGAGAATCGAACCTAGGATCTCATGACTTATAGTCACACATGCTGATCACTAGGCCACGAAGCAGTATGTTAATAAAATCTGATTATTATTTCACCTTTTTAATAGCACTGATTGATAGATAACATTGTCTGCAGTTTATGCAACTAACAGAGCCTTCGTGTATCTAACGATGCATTGTATTCTACGAATTCTATTAGGGAAAACTGTCGTATTCTACATTGTCATTTCGTATTCTTTGGTATTTTCCCGCAGCTTTAGAGCTTTAATGATTAATTTAATATAACCAAATAAGATATTGGTATCATTTACAATCGATTAAAATTATGAACTTCAATGCCTTCATTAATCCTCGCATTTAAGCAGATACTTCCAATTTGTTTTGATCTTGTACTTAGAAAGGAACGTTCAAAATTGGAAGGTTGGATTCATTCATTCATTCATACATAGTGTTCTCTCCAAGGGCAGTTCTTTCACTGCAAACTCAGCATTCTCCAGTCTTTCCTATTTCTGCCTTCCTCTTTGTTTCCTCATATCATCCACGTATCTTAATGTCGTCTATCATCTGATATCTTCTTCTGCCCCAAACTCTTCTTCCGTTCACTATTCCTTCCAGTGCATCCTTCAGTAGATAGTTTCATCTCAGCCAGTGACCCAACCAAATCCTTTTTCAACATCATTATTTCTTCACCCGCTCTTTGAAACACAATTTCATTTGTTATTCTGTCTGTCCACTTCACACGCTCCATTCTTCTCCATATCCACAGTTCAAATGCGTCTATTCGTTTCTTTTAATTTCGTCGTAATGTCCATGTTTCTGCCCCATACAATGCCACACTCCACACAAAGTACTTTAACTAATCTTTTCCTCAGTTCTTTTTCCACAGGTCCGCAGAAGATGCTCCTTTTTCTATTAAAATCTTCCTTTGCCATTGCTATTCTCCTTTTGACTTCCTGGCTGCAGCCCATGTTACTGCTTATAGTACATTTCTAATATTTGAAGCTGTCCACTTGCTCTACTGCCTCATTTAGAATTCTCAAGTTACCTTTACTTTTCTTCCTATGGCCATGCTCTTTGTCTTGTTGGCATTTATCTTCATTTCATACTGCTCACAGTTGTCATTTAGCTCCAGTAGCATATCCCTTAGTATCATCTCCTCTTCTGCTAACAACGCCATATCATCCGCAAATCTTAGACTTTATTCTTCTTCCTCCTACTATCACTCCTCCCATGTTCTGAAATCAGTTCATATTTTGTTCGTAATGTTGGACCCTATTTAACTCTGCGTTTACAGACGTTGAGTTGCAGCCCTGTTTCTCCCTCATCTCCGCCAGACGCTACACTCAAAAGGCTGCGCAACTACTAGATTCATATAGATCAGAGGTCTCCAAAAAGCGTATAGTATTTCGTGATCTCGATGCAGCCCGCCGAACACAGTGTGCTGTAAGGAAAAGATACTCGTACCTCAACAGATGGGAGCGATCAGTGGGGGATCACGGCAACGGTGTGCTTATGTTTACAAATAATAACATCAAAAGAATAAGAAATATTATACGTTTGTATATTATTTTGGAAGTTGGATCCCCGTCTGTTGCTATTGACACAAGCCATTGCAAATTAAACCCCTTCTGTTCTATGGTGCCTTTCAGTGCCTGGAAAAGATCTTCTCCAGTTGCATTTTGTAATTACATCTAGAAGACATTCAGACACAGTAAAATGTTCATTAACTCCTCGGATGAAAATGGCTAGGTGAGCTTTGTCATTTCTATCTGTGCTTTCGTCCAATGCAAGTGAGTAAGCTACAAACTGGTTAATTGTGGTTTCGACTTCAGATTCAATTACATTTACAATCTTGAAATTCCTTCTCTGAACTGTAATTGGAAAAATTTAATTTTCTCAAACTTTGACTTTGTTCAGGACATGGTATTTTAGTAACGTCCTGTATGCACGATTTTACAAATGATGCTCCTGTAAAGGGCTTCATTGACTTTCCAATATTCCAAGCTAGAACATAGCTAGAAGAAGCTTTTTTTGTTTAAGACTGAGGACACGTGTGTGATTTGTGTTTGTATTTTCTTATTTTATATTTATCAAAATATTTGTAGGCCTACGCACTTCACCTAAAATTAAACGAAAAATTATATGTTTGTCATGCGGAACTGAGTGTAAACGTTTTGTAATACACTGATTATTATGTATAACCAACAGTTATACAGATAGGCCCAAAATAAATTCTTTTCAAATGTCCCACATACCTATAATTGTATGATATTCTTTGTGAAGAGTTGAGTATTGTCGTCGCATGTTGAATTTTAACACACCCTTAAGAATTTTTGAACAAATTAAGCATTTCACATTTTCCCCACTAACTAAAAAAAAAAGTCTCTTCCTATTCTTCCTTGAAAGTACTACGTCCATGATTAGAAGACATTGTGAAAATGTGGAACACTCCGACCAACACAATGATAATGGCAGTCCGCCACTGCTCCTCGTTTACGCATAAACATTGAATACAGTACAGGTGGGGATGGGTGAGGTGGAGCGGCTCATTACGTACTGGCTTCGGTTCCGTTCAGGGGCTTACTCGTGAGTACGCTTTTGGAGACGTCTGATATAGATGCACAGCGATATTCGGAACATCGTTTAAATACATAGCATATTATTTTTGCAACTTTTTTGGCACGACATCTTATACTACAAAGACGTAATAAGACGTATTGGTGTGCAAAATTTGAAGGTACTACGCAACCTTCCAGTGTTGAACGTTTCCTTGTTAGTTGTACAGTATAGATGGCACTGGCAGGGTCTCTACTCCCTGAAGTAGGGGTGTCCCTTGTGGGAAACGTCACTCACTACTAGCTCTGTGGTTCAAATGTGTAATTATATAGGGCTTATCTCACAATCTTGGGTGAAATTCATGGCCCGTGTAATTCCCCAGGCGAGATATAGGCGTACGAGAAGACGTGGAGAAACGGAAGGAAGTGGAGTTGGCATCGCTAGAGCGATAAGATATGCTACAACAAACACACTGTAATGGACACGCGTTGAAGAAACTGCAATGTATCACAATTTTACTGTGAGGACGAGTTCAGATCCTTCATATTTTGGCACTTTGATACATAATTTACAACAGGTACGTAATCTTCAACATTTAAATAGCACTGGTGTAATAGGATCGGTGGGTGGTATTAATAAAATGAGCAAAATTCCTCGAGCAAAGCCTATTCTACTCCGTCTTTTGAGTAACTTCTCTGTTTTCATCATCACCCTTTCTCATTTTAGGCTTCCTGGTCTGCTACTGCCTCAATCAGTCAGTCACTTGTCGTCCCAAACTTCTCGTACCTTTAGGCTTATAGGTGATATAAACTGTTTGACTATCCCAATATTATCAGTTCTCTTTACATGTGTATCCAATTCAATCTGTAGTAGGCAACTGAACAAATTTCACAATTTGCTGCATATGTACAGAGTGAACCGTAAGTAATGTCAGTAATCTCAGTGGGTTATTCTTTGAGATATTTCAAACCAAAAATCTTAATACAATTTTGCTCGTTTTTGCTTCTTTTTCGATATAAAAATTATTTTATATGAAATATTTCATTGTGTGTTTTGGGAAAGCAATTGATTTTATTCTCAATATGCTCAGACAATTTAAAAGAGCAGTGTATTATGATATTAAATTATTGAAAAAAAATTCAATTCTTTCCATTGAATGTGCAGAAATTTCAACCGAAAAAATGTAAAAGGTAAGGTAAAGGTAAAGGTATCCCCATAACATGCCATGAAGACACTTGGGGGGCATGGAGGTAGAGCCCCATGCTTTCCATGACCCCGGCACTAGAATGAGGTGGTGTGGTCGGCACCACGCTCTGCCAAAAAAATGTAACATTTGAAAATTACTTTTCAGAACGAAAAGTTGCATTAGTTCGGATAAAATTTCTATACATTTGAAGGACAAATCTAAAATTCTTTCAATCCATCTTGATTACACAAATTTTAACACTATATCACTTCGGAATATGTATTATAGATCTTTCGCGTGTTAAACATTACAGTACCTGATTAACAAGTTTCAGCCTGTTATTGACTATCTTAAGAATTGGTTGGTGATGGTCTTGGCGCCTTTTGTTTGTGTTTCCTGTGGGGGTGTGTTTGTGTAGTGTAATGTGGAGTCAAACACATCCAAACGAAATTCTCAACACACAACTCAATTTCAGAATACACACACTTTGACATAACATTACATTACACAAACACACCCCCACAGGAAAAAAGAAAATGCGCCAAGACCAGCACCAACCAGTTCTGAAGATGTCCAATAATAGGCTGAAACTAGTCAACCAGGTACTGTAATATTTAACATGCTAAAAATATATAATAAGTTACATATTCCAATTTTATTATCATAATACACTGCTCTCTTAAATTGTCTGAGCATATTGGGAATTCAATCAATGGCTTTCCGAAAACATGCTATGAAATATTTCATATAAAACAACTTTTATCTCGAAAAAGAAGCAAAAACGAGCAAAATCACATTTAAATTTTTTGTTTGAAGTACCTCAAAGAAGAACCTCTTGAAATTAATGATATTATTTACGATTCACTCTGTATCTATCATTATTTCAAAATGTTCGAGTTTTCTTCATGTACCCAAAAATGAATATCCATCTGTTTTTTTTTTTTCTAAATTGTCTCATTTCTCTTATTGTGAGTTGATGCTATGGACCTAACTTCACTTCCATCTACTAGTACTGATTGATTTTGCCAATTTTTATAAATTTTGAGCAGAGTATGTTTTTGCTCTAGAGTTGGGTGTCCTTTCGTCCTTATTCTCCCTGGATAGTCCGGTTTTTTCTTTTCGCAAAATATTTGTGTTGTCCCGAACATTTTTTGTGGGGTGCTCATATGTCCTGCTGTTTGCAATTATGTTTTCTAAAAGTATTTTATGCTAGGTGATGTTCTGTTTGTAGTTTGCTGTGCAATTATAGATATGAACGCTGGGAAGCGCACTTGTACGATCAGAAAAGCTGTTGGATTTACAAAGCCCGACAGAGAGAAGGACGATTATAAATAGTTTGTTATTGACTCAATAATTTATTTCTAATGACATACGTGAGATTATAGACTACATAGTCAGCCATTTATTTCTTAAAGAGGACGCCCTTTGAGTCACCACCACTGACATGGAAATATACTTCGTCAGACATCCAGGAAATGTCAATAAAGTCATCTCTATCCGTGCGATTTAAAATTTCCTCACAAGACGTCCTTCGGTTGAGAATATCGCGATGTTTAAATTGATGTACAGCTTGAATTTTGTATGGATAAAAATGTAAGGCGCATGAATAGATGGACGGGATAATAGCACCAATTGAAGTGGCTAAATTCATGCGTAGTATCCTCAGAACTGTCGTTATTCTTGTAAAAGCACGTTGTGCTTAAATGCGACAGGCTCATGTCAGTAGAATTACTGGAATGTAAAAGAACTCCTGCGGGACAAAATTTCGGCACACCGGCGACGCTTATATAACCTCGGCAGTTGCGAGCGTCGTTAGATAAACCATAATTAAAATAGCTCGTTTTTCTGCCAGACTTTGTATAAACTCGTGTAAAGTATTTGTCTATTTCAATGTAAAAAATTAGCAACATTGTTCATTTGGTAAGACTTTCCTATAAATTCCTAAGACAAATGTCGTTGTGGAACCTTTTCTTTTTTTGACCAAATACACAAACCAGGAAATTAAGGCAACAAAGAAGCATTTATATCTGCAGAATAAAGAGATGAAAATGGTCATTTGAGTATATAATACAAAGCTAATGTTCACTAGTATTTATTAATATTTTTTCAACAATTTTTTATTTTCTTACGAGTAATTCCCTTATTTTGAAAAGTTCCGGGTTTTTGGAAAGATTTGGGTGAAATGTTGTTTATTTCTCGGGGTAAAAGAACCATTTTCGTTATTTTCTTTTGCAATTAATTAATAATTAGTGACCTTTTATTTATATTTTTACAAAAATTTGTCAACGTAGCTTAATCGTCCTCAAAATTTATGCTTTAGTTACACAAAAGGCACTTCTCCAAACGTTAAATTTTATTACATTTACTCGCATTCAAATACTATAGTTTCCAACAAATTTTTTGCTAAGAAATTAAAATTGTTACTACATGTCCAGAAAAGTATGGCTGATAAGACTACATAGCCTTTTATAAGCTAAAGTAAAAGTTTTCAAAATTAAAAAATTAAATATAGTATCCGGAAAATAAAAAAAAAATAAATAAAATTTTTGAACTGACTTCGTTAAATATTTTTATGTGGCACATCCAAAATTCAAAATTATAGCTCTATTGTTAAATTATAGACATGTGAAAGAAGCTGGACTGTCTTCTGGCTTGTAACGTTTATTTTATAGGAGTAGATACATTTTGAAATGATGATTTTTTTTTTTTACTTCAATAACTCAAAATCTATTAAGCTGATACTAATGAAAATTGGGGGCCATTAATACTATTAATAAATTCCATGGGATTTGTGATATCGGAATGGTATTTGGCAAAATAACGCCGAGGATTCGCCATGAATTACCTAACATTCGTCTTACATTTGCGAAAACCTCTGAAATAACCCAACAAAAAAATCTGGAAAAATAATGCCATATTACAGTCTGATATATACAGAGAAATACATGATACTTTGTTTAAATGCTATCAATAATAAATCAAATTCCAAAGAGAGTCAAGAATTAACATACTGTATAATACCTAATACATACTATACAATATCCGCCGACATGATCATATATCGGAATAGTTTCTACGACTCTCCTGGCTCCTCTTGCAAGATAGACGTTTAGTACATTCTGTTTGCCTGCTATATTGAATTATACATGATTCCACACCCAACTACCTTGTCTCTCGGTTTACTCTCCTAGCTTCACATCATAATCGAAATACACGTTCACAGCACAATCTGTTGCTATCAATACCACGTCATCAGACATCTCTGTACTCAAGTTCTTTCTCAATAGCCATGGCCCGCTCATGGAATTCGCTGCCGCTCGAAATCAGGGATAGTCTTAGTCCTCAGTTGTTTAAAATTAGGTTGTTTAGATATATTTTAAATGCAAAGAATTAGTTTTTTAGGTATCATTTTTTATTATTATTATTATTATT
The DNA here is from genome assembly GCF_040183065.1 of Periplaneta americana. NCBI lineage: Eukaryota > Metazoa > Arthropoda > Insecta > Blattodea > Blattidae > Periplaneta > Periplaneta americana. The sequence continues at coordinate 132,934,846 of NC_091122.1, read as the reverse complement.
ATTATTATTATTATTATTATTATTATTATTATTATTATTATTGTGGCCGGGTAGCTCAGTTGGTAGAGCAGCTGGCTACGGACTGGAAGGTCCGGGGTTCGATCCCAGGTGGTGACAGGATTTTTTCTCGTTGCCAAACTTTCAGAACGGCCCCGAGGTTCACTCAGCCTCCTATAAAATTGAGTACTGGGTCTTTCCCGGGGGTAAAAGGCGGTCAGAGCGTGGTGCCGACCACACCACCTCATTCTAGTGCCGAGGTCATGGAAAGCATGGGGCTCTACCTCCATGCCCCCCAAGTGTCTTCATGGCATGTTACGGGGATACCTTTACCTTTACCTTTACCTTTATTATTATTATTATTATTTTACACAGTCATTACTTTATTTTTTCCATTAACGCTTATATCTAGGTAATTGTCATTCTCTCAATGTAACACGTGCTGTGCTGATCATACTAATTCTACTTATTCCTTTAGTTGTGAGATTATATTCATATGTATTAATTCTTTTTTTTTTTAGTTAATACTGTATACTATATGTATTTTCCTGTTTGTGATTATGTATTCAGTCTCTTTTTTTTTATTATATACATATTTTTTTATTATTGTTATTTTAAAGTCAATACTGATTGTGTATATGTATTCAATGTCTCTTTTTTACTTAATTATGTTTATTATTATTTTTAAATCAATATTTGTATACCAGTATGTATTTTTTTGTATGCGATTTCATCCTAGTTGAGTGGAAGAGAAGGCCTGATGGCCTTAACTCTGCCAGGGAAAATAAAACTATTATTATTATTATTATTATTATTATTATTATTATTATTATTATTATTATTATTATAGTTTTTATTTCAGTACAACCCAATAGGAGGCGCCAGGCGACGTTAACGACGATATTGAACATAGGTTGGACAGGGTGTTGAAAAAATGAATAAGAAATTCTAAAAGTAGTTTTATAAATATGAAGATAAATTTGCATTTTTTTTTTTTCAATTTTTTGACATTCCAGGACAAATATAACTCAATCTACGACACAGGACACACCATTAAAATCCAGAACGTCTAGCAACCCTGACTACGTTATATTTTCAGAAAAGAGGCTTTCGACTTAGAATTGGACGAACACAAGGTGAAAACTCCTAACGTCAAGACTTCAGCCAGAACAGCAAAAGACTTCATACTCACAAATCACCAACATCCATTGCAGAGATGTGAATCCACAACTGAATCAAAGTTGCATTATTGAAAGCACCTTGAGTGGCTACATATTGTCAATAAATTCACGTTTTTCCTCATTTTTGCAATTGAAGGGTACACGGAAAAAACTAACAATGTCACATTTCCATTAAGGGTGAGATAGTGTTCTATTTCAGTATATTACTGCAAAATTTATTGACGTTTCTACTTGAAATGAAGGAAGTGATGAGTGTATCCGTGGTTTTAATACTCCTTTACCACTTTTGGTAAAAATAACACTAACGTTTGTAGTAATACAGTGAATTAGATAATGACACCACCCTTAACAGCATTGTGATATTGTTCGTTTTTCCCGAGTACCCTTCAATTATATTCAAAGTCAGTGATATCAATATTACGTCAACGTACATCTACTCGGAGCACAGAAGTAAACACTAACAACAAAATGAGGGGAAAAGAAAGAAGAACGACCCGAACGTAGTCGATTCTTTTAGTGTCATTTCATATATAATCTGTGCATTTCGAACTGGCGGATCAAGGTCATTTCGTCTCCTCCACACTGTACCTCTTCTCCTAAGCTCTGGCTGGTCGCATTCCTCTCTAACATGCTGCGCCAGGAGTGGGGGTAAGCACGCATGACAAATGCAGTCCATTGCTTGACCTTAAGCCACCAGTTTGAAATACACAGACTATAGTTTGAGAATGTATATGCTGTAGTTTGAGTGGTCAGCGGAGAGTGAAGAATTAGAATAAGGTCGATCAGTCTGTAGTGAGATTATCATATGGAAAGGAAATTGTTTCAATGGAACTGTTAATGTTTCAAACTGAAATATAACAGCAAGAACATCATGAAGCATGACTATTCAAATCCAGCGCTGAATAACGTCAAACGAAGATACTGCTTTCCAAATTGCTTCCAGACAAACAAGAAAGAACTCACTGAGTTCTTTAAGCCTATATCCCTTCCAAGTTGTTTTCAGGCACCAACTGTAGATACTGCTTGATAAACCAGCAAGGCTTTCTCATTAAACTACTAAAACATTAATTTTATAGAAAGTAAAAGAAACTTCAAAATAGCGTTTGTTGTGCATCTTACCGCTGAATATACTTTGCTTTTATCACAACATTACCAGAAATACGGAATTTTTTTTTCAGAATTGTCTCTAGATGCTGATATGTGAAGTATCAGCACGTTTTCATGTGGTTAAGTAAGAATTAAACTACTGGAATATGAACTTTTTGTGACAGGAAACAAAATGTCATCACCTCAATCTTCTTCGGAAATACTGCCGCTGATACTGGGCGGCTCTGCCTTTTTCGTGATCTGTTGTGTAACGGTGTGCTGCTGGTGGAAGAGCCGGAGGGATCACACCACCATCTGCAACAACTGCTTGGATGTGTGCGTGTTATGCCTGGATTGCTGTGGGGACTGTCTCACGTGCTGTGGCTGTTGCGCGGACAATGGTGAAGGCGGTGATTGTTGTGGTGGTGAAGACTGTGGCGATGGCGGAGATTGTGGCGATTGTGGAGGTTGTGGCGATTGTTAACCCTTTGAAGCACAAATTATTTTTTTTATATCTTTCATATCATGGATCATACCAAAGCTTCAATCAATTTTTTTCAACATTTTAACTCTGCACACAATTTAAAAAAATAGATAGCACCTCTATGTATACTCAAGAGGTAGAATATCTGTGCCATAAAGTGGAATATCTGTGCCATAAAATTTAGAAAGAAAGAAAACGGTGGTTCTTCTCAATAACCACTATGCCGCAAAGAGTTTAGTGAAGAAGTCACAAGTAACTGAAATAGTGGCCTACATTTTTAATGAAACTATCACCTCTGGATGGAAGTATTAGTTATGTGTGTGGATACCCAGAGTAGCGCAATCAGCTAGTCGGCCGCCATTTCAACACGCTTGGAATAGGAACATTTAAAATAAAATTCAATTTAGGCCAGTGTTCTGTGATCCTTAAAATTAAAAATATTTGACTCTGATTTAGGCTACATTCATTCCCTATACAATTGTATATGGAAAATAGCGCACGCTGGAATAACAATGAATGATTTGTCGGTATTTCCGGTGCAAAGGATTGCGGTATTCTGGATATCCACCGACTGTGTGTGCGCATAAACGAAACGAAGAAGCAGCAGTTGCAAGATCTCGGAATGTACTGCGTCACATTAAAGTGATTCCTATTGTAAATATATTTTCAGGTAGGATAGGCCTATAAGAAGACTGGAAAATAGTTTGAAATACTATCGTAAACGGCTAAAATTGGCTGTCCGGATTGAAGCTGATCACAAAATACATAATTATTTTGTACTACTGTATTAGAAGTTTATCATTTAATTTTTATCATTACATTTTATTGCATTTGAAACATTTAGGGGAAATGTTATTAAATTAATATAATGATAACAATAACACATAATAATAATAATAATAATAATAATAATAATGCAATGTGAAATAACTTTTAAGAAATCACGTACTATCGCTGCTGTCAGAACGCAGCGCCGCTTCAGTCGGATTTGAAGTCGAGTGTCGGATAGAATTTGGACGAATTCAGGCAGGTACATACCCGATCGGATACGAACCTGGCTTAGTAGGGTCCTGACCCGGTTGGGCCATCACCTTACCCGACTAAACGCGACCGATGCAGACCTCTATACTTGGGTATGAGAAGGCTTTCTAGAGGCTTGCATTAGAATTCTTGAGATGTGGAGGTCTGTTGGGTTCTTGGATTCTGCATCTTATGAGAAGAAGAACAGCTGTCTGGTTGTCTTCGTCACATGGATTGCGTTTGGGAGATTGCGTTTTTCATTTCATGACTCGCGAGTCAACTAATACACAAGCAGGGCGGAGGGTTAGGCATGATCTTCCTCTTCTTAGCCATCACTTGTTCATTCAACTTAAGTACAGACCGATTATTTAGTCCTGGCAGCTCAGCGACGCGAAAGAGGAGAAGTAATAGGAGTAGTGAGAAGAGTTCCGGAGTAGAGATAACGGCGAGCGGTCGGTAAAGGAATGCAGTACAGCTTAACTGTACTGGAAACACAACGCTATACCGCATGCGTGACATTCGATCGCTCTGATTGCAGGCGACAGACTAACCTGAACATCCCTCGGCGTAACTTAATGGACTCGCCTGACCCAGGCGCACATTGCCGGCGACTGTCAGGACTAAATAATTGTTCTGTAGTCTGGGTATCCTTCCTCTCCCACTTTCCCCTTTGCTGTATATTGCAGGGTACTTTTTATATGATGTAATCTTTGCCGACTATTGGTCTAGTGCAGGACTCGCAAAACGTCACAAATTCATGACGCAATCAAAGTACTATCCGCTGCACTCGCTACACACACAAAGTGGGGCGCATCGGTCGCAATAAGCTAGACAGCAGAGGCGGTTTGTGATCGTCACTACCTTCCGTGTTCTTAACAAAGAACTAAGATAATGAATCATATTAGAATCATATTATTTTCATCTGCATTCTTTTATTTTTTATTATAATATTTATATTCGATAAGATCTCGTTGCCTTATAAGTAGTCACTGCCAATTATTGTGCACGAAGGTGGAGATCTGTTAAGCGTGTCCTTCGTTTAATTTTGAAAGAAATTGTACACAAATATGCGTAGAACCGAACATACTGTAGCTGCGATTGTGGCAGCTAATGATTTAAGACGTGGATATTTAGAGGAGTCAATATTTCTAAATGCCAACTAAACATCTAAACCAACACAATCGTTATGCTTGCTTCTGACAAAGGTGTCATTTTGGAGATCAGCAACCTCAAATTGTAAGTCTGGCCGTACCTTCACAATGGGTGTGTTAAAAGGATTTGTAAATAGAAATCATTTTTCACTTGTTTAAAATCACAAAACATTCTATGTCTAAATCCTGAAAGTAATGTTTCCAGGATGTCGCAGTATTATCTATTATTGAATCAGAAACATTTGAAAGTCACTTTAGACAAGAAAAGTGCTGAGACTCGTTTTCTTTCAATAAATTGTACTTAAAATTTTATAAACATGGAAAAATATTTCACCGCGTCATACATGTCAACTATGTTCTGACCATGTCCTTAACGTCAGCACTTTAGTTTGTTCAGAAATATCTGTTATGAACGTCAAATCACTATTCAGATAGTACTGGATAATAGAATGAGCTACTGCTGACAGTGCAGACAACCCTACAGGAAGGGGTTCAGCGTGGAGAGAGGTGTTATCACGTGGAACTTACGTCAGAGTTCAGGCGCTGTTTCCCGAAACATAATTTTGAAATGGCTGAGTGCAGGGATGCAAAACTGTGCTACAATTGAAGCGCACGTCATAACCCGGAACACGTAACTCATCCCTTCCCTTCAATCCTCGCATCATCGTAGGATAAGGGAGAAGGGAAGGGAAGGGAAGGGAAGGGAAGGGAAGGGAAGGGAAGGGAAGGGAAGGGAAGGGAAGGGAAGGGTAAATTAGAGGAGAAGAGAAGAGAAGAGAGGAGAGGAGAGGAGAGGAGAGGAGAGGAGAGGAGAGGAGAGGAGAGGAGAGGAGAGGAGAGGAGAGGAAGGAGAGGAGAGGAGAGGGGAAGGGAAGGGTAAATTAGAGGAGAAGAGAAGAGAGGAGAGGAGAGGAGAGGAGAGGAGAGGAGAGGAGAGGAGAGGAGAGGAGAGGAGAGGAGAGGAGAGGAGAGGAGAGGAGAGGAGAGGAGAGGAGAGGAGAGGCGAGGGGAGGGGAGGGGAGGGGAGCGGCGAGGCGAGGCGAGGCGAGGCGCGAGGCGTGGCGAGGCGAGGCGAGGCGGGGGAGGGAAGGGAGATAGGAGAGGAGAGAAGAGGAATGTGTTTGCCAAACGTCACAGAAACGTCATTGGAGGCTCCGGCCTTGTTGATGGGGGAACGAACTCTTTCCCCATGCTTCCACTCCACTCTTCTCTAGTTCCGCAACTCTGATCTAGTGTTTGTCTGAAGAAAGACCGAGATAACATAGCGCTTAAAGAACGAGGAAGATTTAAATATTGAAATTACATTCAGATAGTAACTTTTAGATTACTGTTATTATCAAGACATAAAATTATCTTTTTCCCCCTCTGTAAAAATAACTCTATTTCCTTAAACTGTCTGCCAGTCTTCGTCACCACAGTTTAGGAAGTCAACTACCGGGAAGTTCCATGCCTTGAAATCCACACAGATTAAAGCCAGTCATTTGAAAGTAACCTAACGAGAACATTGTGATAGTGCGAGCGTATCGTATCGTTGCTGAATGACAGTTTTAGAACAGTGGGAGAAGTGACATGTAAATTCTCTCTCCGTGCCAGTCATATGTAATTATAATCTTAATTCGCAAACATTAATCATTATTTTCTAGGTCGTATGAACTAGTTATATAAATATAATATGAACATAATTATTATTTGCGCTGGCAATACTATCTTAACAGTGAAATAATTATTAGTTTCAATCGAATTAGTGGTTCATAACTTCTCCATGTCTTTATAAGACACTAAAAACATTCATAATTGTAAACATACTGTACATCATAGCACCGTACTTCATTAATAGAAAGCTGTCTTCAGATTTAAACGATGTAACAAGCAAGATCTGATAATCAATAGTTTAAAAGCGGTAATCTGTAAGGAAAAAACATTGCACTAAATAATTAGAATAATACATTGATAAAGTGGATTTTTTGGTAAAGAAGAATGATGTGGTGAAGTTTCTTCTGATGCGCCCAATTTTCCTACTGTAATGCCATCAATTTAAGACTGACTTCATGTTTGATCATTCACTTGAATTTAGAACAGATAAAATAGAGGAGAAGGAGGAGTATTGTGTGCAATTTTAAGGGTGCTATTCATAGACATTTCGCTAGCCCGCCCTACGAGCGTGGTAAAATAGCCCCGGCTATCGACTGGTTACTTGCACAGGATTCATATCGTATCAGATCGCTAACCCTGGTTTATGAATACGAAAAACGTTAGTTCGCTGATCATCCACCGGAAGCCCGCGCTAAGAATATCTATGAATAAGGCCTAAATTACTCAAAGTCATAACAGTGTATCAGTAGACTCTGTGCGATTTTATTAAACTCTGTGGAAGACACACAAACAAGATGGATATCCCTCCACCGACTTCAAATATGCCGGAAGCTGGAGGTGTGTTGATTGCTATGGCAGTGATTGTGGTTCTCGTTCTAATATTTTTATTCGTAGTGCTGTGTTACACGGATCAACTGAAGTTTCGCGACTGCTTTGCTAAATGTTGTGGAGAGGTCTTCGCGAATAACTTGTGCGATTTCTGTTGTCCGTGTCCTCCTCCACCAGATGTGTATGATCCTGACGAGTGTTACTGTTCAGGCTGTGATGGAGTGCGATGTTGTGAAACGACAGCTTGTGATTGTTCCAAGTGTCGGTGCAAGTTCTGCCCCAAACATCCAAAAACACCACCTCCGGAGGCAAACAACGAAACAGAAACTAGTACATGAGTGCCATAAGAAAACATACTAAAGATGTTTTTTTAACTAAGCCCAGTTCCCAAGGTGCTTGTTTTCTTGTGTGTTTCCTTGCTGGCTAGCAAGCTGGGTGCCGTGGTGGGTACGATGATGGCTCCCATGTTGGCTACAGTGATGGCGGTTGTCCTCACGGAACAGTTCACAGTTCAAATTGGAAAATCATCTGCTGTTTCATTTGTTGCCAACACTCATGATAAAAAGAAACTAAACCGTGAGTGGAAAAAACTAAAGTCCTACATTAACAATAGTATATGCCGTAATAAGGTAATTAAGCCATTAGTACAAAACAGCTGAAGTCCGATATTTATTCGATATGGCATATTGCGCCCCGTGGTCAATTGGGAGGCCTAGGCATGGCATAATTGCGCCCCGAAGAAATCAGATAGCAGATGGGACATGGCATAGTTGCGCCCCGAAGAAATCAGGTAGCAGGATGGACATGGCATAGTTGCGCCCTGATGAGCATAGTACACACGAAAGTGATTGCCATAAAATAAATAAATTACTTAAAAATATTACAGTGATAGCTGCATTGAAATCAGGTAGGCCTAGCGTATGATCAATTTTGCTATTTAAAATAACACTTTTTTATTGATCACACACAATAAATGAACTGCATTTTTTGTTTCTACATCGATATCTTAACCCTACGGTACAGGGTTTCGAAAATTGAAACTTAGAACCATTATCAATTATTAACTCTTCACCGTTTTCACTAAACTTAACATACATTTTAAATTAACCTCACTACACGCCACAGACGGTGTGAAAATCACTAATAAAATGTCAAGACTGCTAAGGCCCCATATTCCAACGGCTCACTCATTTGAATATGTCAGTTAATAAAGTAATGCCAACTTCATGGTGTTCATTTTAACGGTAGGCTATTGATAATTACTGCATAAACAGTAGAAAAACAGTTAATAAAGTACTGTCAACTTCATGGTGTTCATTTTAACGGTAGGCTATCGATAATCACTGCATAAACAGTAGAAAAACAGTTAATAAAGTACTGCCAACTTCATGGTGTTCATTTTAACGGTATTGATAATGAATATAAATCGAATAAGAAATCAATAAGGTTGGTTGATTACGAGGCTCGAGTTTCCGTAGTGTCTTTTTCTCTACCTATTTCATCGGGGCGCAACTATGCCATGACCTTCTCTCTACCTGAAGGGAACGGGGCGCAACTATGCCATGCCTTTTTCTCTACCTCATGGGAACGGGGCGCAACTATGCCCACAAAACAGGGATCCTTTTTTATATGCTGCATTTTATCTGACCGTGCGGCGCAACTATGCCCTGTCCTATTTAATTGCCGCTTCTTAGAAACTGAAGAATATACAAAAAAAAAAAAAAAACAGGTTTAGTTGGAAAACAGCGAGCATGGCGATATGGTTTCAGTGGTGATACTATATCATCATCTTTGGTTCCAGACTGCAAACCAGTACGAAAAATAGCAAGGAACCTACCCTCTAAATCCAGCAAGCTAACCACCAAAGTAGCCACTAGAGCGCATTACTTCCAGCAAGCGGGCACGCAGGGTAGCTATCACCGCAGCCACCTTGCAATCCATCACAGAAACAAGCACCATGGGCACCGGGTTTAATATCAGTTTTGAATTAAATGTAAAGTGAAATTATGCATTAACAATTGAAATTAATTTTAAATGCTATCTTTTAAAATAATACTTTTATATTTTAATATTTTCCTTATAGTTCGTAGCAATAGCTTGTTTGGAAATATTTCCAACAACTTGTAGTTGTTTAAACATTCATTATAAGATTCGCAGCGACTTTGGTTAATGTTTTTAGGTCAATGTTGGTATGGATCACAGATATATTGGTCTCAGGTATTTTAGTCACTTTTTCGCTCAAATTTGTAATTTAGGCCACTGGATATTGGTCAGAATTTTTAGGTCATTCAGCACATTTGGGCCACTATTTTTCGATCAATCATTTGGGTCACTGAAATCGGTAATTCATTTTTTTTTGTCAGAATGAAAGAAAATAAAAAAATGTTTACTGCATTTTATTTTTGTGAGGCAAACAACGAAACAGAAACTAGTGCATGAGTGCCATAAGGAAACATACTAAAAGATGATTTTGATAAACTAATATCAGTTTTTAATTAAATTTAAAGTAAATTTATGCATTACAATTGAAATTAATTTTAAATGCTATGCTTTAAAATAAATATTTTCTAATCTTTTCTTTATAGTTTGTAGCAATAGCTTGTTTGAAAATATTTCCAACAACTTGTAGTTGTTTAAACATTTATTATAAGATTCGCAGCGACTTTGGTCAATGTCTTTCGGTAAATATGCGTATGAATCACAGATATATTGGTCTCGGGTATTTTGGTCACTTTTGTTCGCTCAAAGTTGTAATTTAGCCCATTGGATATTGGTCAAAAATTTTAGATCACTCAGCATACGAGTATTTGGTCGTGATTTTTCGGTCAAACATTTGGGTCACTGAAATCGGTACTCATTTCTTTTGTGAGAAGGAAAGAAAACAAAAAATATTTACTGCATTTTATGTTTGTGAAATGAATGCATAGAATTTTCGTGGCATTATCTTGATCGTCTTCGCTGTCAGTTTCTTCAATGTTCTCGCTTGGATTAAATTTCAATGTGTTGGCTATAGCTTTTAAATGCACACGTTTCCCTGTCCTCACAACGCCAGTAACGACGGATTTTTATTTTTCTCCACGTGTGAAATTATTAGTAATATTCATTTAATACAAACTTGGTTTGTTCTTCGTTGACTGAATTATTTGTGCCATTTTCACTAAGTAACTTTGTTATAACTCAGGAGTTTGTAAAAATAGTGACGGAATGAAAATTAAAGCGATTCAAAACCGAATACGAATGATGTACAGTAGTGGCAAAAAAAAGCCGGGCCGACCCTTGTAGCTGATTTCAGAGCCTTGTTCACTCCAGAGCGTCGGTGCATATTCCTTGGACATATAAATATAGATAGCTGTGCTAATAACGATTTTTGATGTGCATCAGTATTGTTATTAAAACATCAGGGAGTTTTGATTATGCTGCCAGCATAAATTATCCTCACTAGTGAGATGAGAAATGATTTTAATACAGTGTATTGGAAAGAGATAGCATGCGGCCTTTAGTATAACAAACCAGCTGCGTGGTTGTTGTTCAACTGCACAGGTAGTTTCGGGTCCAAGGAAATGCACCGACGCTCTGGAGTGAACAAGGCTCTGAAATCAGCTCCAAGGGTCGGTCCGGTATTTTTTGCCACTACTGTACATTGCTAGGATACAAAAAATTCCGGCACATCCAGCGACGCTGATATAACCTCTGCAGTTGCGAGCGTCATTAAGGGGGGCAGGTACTGCCTATCTCGACAATGTTAAAATCACAGAATTCAGGTACGCATAGCTCAGAAACTACTTGAGATAGAAAAACAATTTTTACAACACTTATCAATCTTAAAGTTCTCTATTTTTTAAAACAAAATGTATTATTGTATCTTTAAAATTGTGGTCTCAAAAAAAATAACATGTGATTAAAATTTAAAAAAAAAATTAGGTCACAATAAAAAAATTTTTATCAATTATAGGAATTGAATTTACTTAATGAAATTATTCTAATACATAGATAAAGGTTATATATATATAACATGTAAAAATTTCAAATCTCTATGTTCACTGGTTTCAGAGCTACGCGTACCTGAACTCTGTGTACCTGCTCCCCTTAAATGAAACATAATATTTAACATTTACAGAAAATACAATGGAATGATGAATACTGCTAAGATACAGCCAACACAATCGGATGACCATTATGTCCGTGATACCGAAACAACGTATTGTATTATATTGTATTGTATTATATTGTATTGTATTGTATTGTATTGTATTTATTAACATCCCATGGTATTCATACATTGCTTGCAGCTAGAATATGGAACAAGTCAAAAAACTTAATACTATTATAAAGTCTTAATTTATAGTCACAGTCTAGATGAAATATATACAGACGAGATTTACAATATAGTCTACTAGTACAACACATAGTTTTAGTATCAATTTCATGAAGTGTTATTGAATGTCATGAATTCACCTACAGAATAGAAGGCGTGAGAAATTAGGTACTTCTTTAATTTGGACCTAAATAGTCTAATGTTTTGAGTTTCATTTTACCAGAGTATCGTTGTACCTTAATGTCGTACTGACCGAAATGTCTTATTGGCCGAAATGTTGTATGACCGAAAAGATTCATGACCTAAGAAGACAGACCAAAACTGCCTGAAACATATTATGATTAGACTACTCTCCCAACACTCAGAAACAACACCGCAAAAAGGAAACAACTAAGGACCGTGTTTTTTGGTAGTAATGATACGCACGAAATTTTCCACAATCACGTATTTGCTGTATTTACTCTTCTAGATAATGAATATGCAATATTTAAGAAAAAAAAATCTCGCGAAATAATGCGAAATTTGGATCATTATGCGAAATATGTCGGTAACCACGAAATATAGCCTATCACAAAATATACGAAATATTCACCAAAATGTTATACAATATTGTTATAAAATAGTACATTATGCAACAAGTCTATAATGATAATAATTAAGAAGCGAGTATGGATGTTTATGAAACGAGCGCAAGCGAGTTTCACAATTTTCATACGAGCGTCTTAATTACCATTATAGGCGAGTTTCATATGACTTTTTATGCTCGACCATATTTCTAACTTGAAATTATTCAGATGTAATTATACATTTTATTTGTATCTGACAAGATCGGAAGTGACCTTGCTCTAGGTCGTGAATTGTGAGATGTACGCAGACGCGAAAGTATTGATTTTTCCCGAGGCCGAATGTCATTGACTTTGTGTAATCCCGTTAAACTTGGTATAACCTTGATTATTGAATTCGACATTGAAAAACGAGATGACAAATTGAATTTATTCGAATATTATTTACAATTAACGCTAGTTATTATAGTAACAGAACATAACCTTCTGCGACAGTATTGGATTTCCAGCCTCCGTGACTTTTCGCTAATTCTCTTTCGATTGCATATCCGAGAATAATCGATACTTGCGGTTTTATAACGGTACAAAGCTGACTTGTCATTGGCTGAACACCTGTAAACTGAGATGTCATTGGCTGAAAACACATGTACTTTAATGAGTAGGTGTACTTTAATGACATGCATTAAAGGACTGCTACCAGGTGTATAATTACTACATTTCGGCATTGTCGAGCATAAACATGTTTGTGACTTTAGTGCGAGTTAATTTAACAGTTGCTTGGCAACGCCAATATTTCTGTATTTTGTCTATGTTGTAGATATTGTGTACACTCACTTTACTGTCTCTGTGACTATTGAAAAAAGATCCATTTCTGTATTCGACTGCAGCAGATGAATCTTGTATGTAACATATATGGTTATTATGCTTAGTTTATATTTTGTTGATGCCGGTATGTGATATATGTAAGCAAAAAAAAGTAACAGAGTTCTGTATTAAACATAACATATACATTTAATTGACAATTTATTTCACGAAATACCCACCGAAATAATGGCAGATTTAACATCGAAATCACCCATGCTGCTATGTGATATATTGTAAGCAAAATAAAAACAATGTTCAGTATTAAACATATTGGGTCCGAAGTCTCGAAGCCTATTAATGAACCAGCAAGGCGTTCTCATTAAAAACTACTAAAATGTTAATTTTATATGAAGTTGAAGAAACTTCAAAATAGGGTTTATTGTGAATCTTACTTACTTACTGGCTTTTAAGGAACCGGAAGTTCATTGCCGCCCTCATATAAGCCCGCCAAAGCCCCTATACTGAGCAAGAACAATCCAGTCTCGTATCATCATATCCCACCTCCCTCAAATCCATTTTAATATTATCTTCCTATCTACGTCTCGGCCTCCCCAAAGGTATTTTTCCCTCCGGCCTCCCATCTAATACTCTATATGCATTTCTGGATTCGCCCATACGTGCTACATGTCCTGCCGATCTCAAACGTCTGGATTTAATGTTCCTAATTATGTCAAGTGAAGAATACAATGCGTGCAGTTCTGTGTTGTGTAACTTTCTCCGTTCTCCTGTAACTTCATCCCTTTAAGCCCTAAATATTTTCCTAAACACCTTATTCTCAAACACCTTTAACCTATGTTCCTCTCTCAAAGTGAGAGTCCAAGTTTCACAACCATAAAGAACAACTGGTAATATAACTGTTTTACAAATTCTAACTTTCAGCAGACTGGATGATAAAAGCTTCTCAACCGAATAATAACATGCATTTCCCATATGTATTCTGTGTTTAATTTCCTCCCGAGTATCATTTATATATTTTGTTACTGTTGTTCCCAGGTATTTGAATTGTTCCACCTCTTCAAAGGATAAATTTCCAATTTTGATATTTCCATTTCGTACAATATTCTCATCACGAGACATAATCATATACTTTGTATTTTCGGGATTGACTTCCAAACCTTTCTCTTTACTTGCTTCAAGTAAAATATCCGTGTTTTCTCTAATCGTTTGTGGATTTTCTCCTAACATATTCACGTCATCCGCATAGACAAGCAGCTGATGTAACTCGTTCAATTCCAAACCCTCTCTGTTATCCTGGACTTTCCTAATGGCATACTCTAGAGCAGTCTTGCGATGGTGACTAGTAATTTCGAGCGAGAGCTCTTTTATGCCCGCTGCGAACGCGCGGCGCTCTTTTACCTGTAAACATTGCTAAAGGATGTACAGATCTTAGAACACAGCGCATCATGACGGAACGGAAGCGCTTAAAGCTTTCAAGGAAGAGTGGAAGATACAATATTTATGCTTCGAACATGGTGATGAAGTCCAGTGTTTGTTGTGTAAAAAAATATCATTTGCAAATAAATCAACATAAAACGGCATTATGAGACGCAACATGAAAAAATATATAGGCATTATTCAGGAGAAGAGAGAAATAAATTGATTTCGGAATTGACATCGAAGGTAAATCAATTTACATTTGGGTCAGTAGATTGTATCTAGATTCCTTTTATTTCTTTATTTTTAATGTATTTTTTAAGTTTTATTTGTTGCTTGTTTCTGGATATTTACTTTTATTAGACTACGTGTTTCTTTAATTTAGAAATAATATTTTATCTTACATTGCACTTTAACTTATACTATTACTAAGCTCAAAAAACTAATTCACTATTGTTCCAATAACCATACTATTTTGAGTAAATATGAACTAAACATTTTGAAAACTTTGATGCAAGGAGCTTTTTTAATAACGTCAATATAAAATATACTTAAAAAAATAAATTCAAAACTATTAGACCTAATTGGACCAAATTTTTTACAGATGATATTATTATAGATCTGTTTATGAAGTTTAAATTTCTCAAATTTTGGCCGAAAATTGTGGAAGTTTTAAAAATCATACATATCCCTTTGAATGATTGACCCCAAAAATTACGATGGCTCTCAATATCTTAATTTAATCAATTTGTTTTTTTCGTGTTCCGTGCATCTCACAAATCACTGTAAGAAAACTCATTACATAATCACGACTGGAGAGAAATGACTACAGTTTCACAATCACACAATCAGTATACTGTATTTCAATCAATATTGTCATTTTTTCAACAAATACTCAAAGTACTTAGAGATCACACACGTCGAGCAGGTAGACCCTATTAGTTTCTCCTAACCAATGAAGTGAAGTATTTACATAATAAATAATTGCTGTTAACAAGAAAATGGTTTACATACAATTAACTTTCCCTATTTCTCTTTTTGTTCCTAAAAAACCCTTCCCTTTGCGATTTGTTTATATATGTATATTAAATAACTGAGTAATTAGCCCTATTACATAGCCAGAAATTTAGTAACGCAAGTTGTTATAATAATTGCTGCCTTTATTCGCTGCTTGTGCATGTACATCCCTGATGCTACGCTACGTAGTGGATGCGCTATGCGCTCGTGATCAAGGTCGAGCTCTTCTACCATGATTGGGAGCTAATATCGTCTCATCCCACCTCTAGAGCAAAGTTAAAAAGTAAAGGTGATAGTGCATCTCCTTGCTTTAGCCCACAGTGAATTGGAAACGCATCTGTTATTGTGCATCTTACCGCTGAATATACTCGTACTTTTCTTTTATCTCATTACCAGAAATACGAAGTTTTTTCCTCAGAATTGTCTCTAGTTCTGGTATGTGAAGTATCAGCACGTTTCCGTGTGGTAACTAAGAATTAAACTACTGGAACATGAACTTTTTGTGACAGGAAACAAAATGCCATCACCTGAATCATCTTCGGAAATACTGCCGCTGATACTGGGTGGCTCTGCCCTTTTCGTGATCTGTTGTGTAACAGTGTGCTGCTGGTGGAAGAGCCGGAGGGATCACACCGCCATCTGCGACAACTGCTTGGACGGGTGCGTGTTGTGCCTGGATTGCTGTGGGGACTATCTCACCTGTTGCGCGGACAATGGTGAAGGCGGTGATTGTTGTGGTGGTGAAGACTGTGGCGATGGCGGAGATTGTGGCGATTGTGACGATTCTTAACCCTTTGATGTAAGCATCTGGGAGGGAAATAAAAAACTGTTTTTTCAATGAAATTAAACTTTTATTTCTCTAACAAGCAAACGTTCTGATGGGGGCAGATAAAATAGTAATATGCGTTACAAGAGCGGTATGTTGAAGTTTTCATGTTCGAGGAAAAGTTTGAAAAAACGAAACGTAGTTGAGCTTTTTTAATTTCCGAGAATTGAAAGAAAACATACCGCTCGTGTATCGTACATTATTTTGTGCGAAGATCGTTTATTACATACCTGAAAGAGGAATTTCTAATTAGTTGCAATAAAATCTCCATCTTGGTTTCTATTCAATGACAGCAAATTTGCAAAACAAAAATATCTATCTTCAACATTGTTGCTTTAAAATGTTTTCTGTGTTTTTCTATACTCCAGCAGGCCGTGATATACGTCTGTCTTTTTTTCCCCCCAATCTATAAATGCGTACTTAACACAAACGGTAAGGTTATGTAATGATTTATTTTCCATTTTAATATTTTAACAATATTATTTATATAACATATTGGAGTAATAACATCGGCAAGTTGATTTGTTGATTTTTTCACGGCTTCCTTAATGTTACTTGCATCACGAATGCAGTAACTTTATTGGATGTGTAGAGTTTACTTAATTTTTGCAAATATTTGAAAACAATAATTAACAGTGCAATTTAGGTGAAATTGCAGTGGTAAGTTTCCAATTTATAATTATTATTATATTGAACGTCTCTAAAAATAATATGTTAAAAGCCTAAAGCAGTAAAATCAATATGTCACTTAAGCGGTAAGAAGAGGGAAATTGTTATGCATGTCAGGTTGGGAATACTGAATGTGGAATTTTAGACTTTCCGCGGATTGGTTTTGTGCGGAAACCAAGCAAATATGCACGATCCCGCACAAAAGTTTTTTTTTCTTCCACCATGTTAATAATTTCAAAAGAAGTGCTTATACAAATTTTGGCCACTCGACAGCAATTACGAGGCCGTCCAGAACGTGATTTTCCTTGGGGTCGTTTATAGGAAAAAGCACAATTTCATGGAAATATTTATTTAAACAGATAAAGCAATTGTTGCGCTATTTGTCAACATATCCCCCACTGGAATTGAGACATTTTTCATACCATGGGATCAATTTTTGTGTCGTAGAAGTCAGCGTTCTCAGATCGGAACCAGAGTTTGACTGCATGTGCACCTCTCTCTGTCGATTCCATGATATGAGAAATGTCTCAATTCCGATGGAAAATATGTTGAAAAATAGCTCAACAACTGCTGTGTCTGTTCGAATAAATTTGTCCATGAAATTGTGTTTTTTTTTCTGTTAACGGGTCCTGGCGAACTTATTTTTTTACGGTCCTCGTAATTGCGGTCGAGTGGTCAAAATTTTTATAAGCACTTCTTTTGACATTATTAACATGGTGGAAGAAAAAAATTTAACTTTTTTATCTCCCCCACCAGAACGTTTGCTTGTAAGAGAAGTGGCTCAAATTTTAAAAATTTGAAAAACTTCCATTTTTGACACAGAAAATGGATGGTTTCATGGCAGAACCACTATGCAATACTGCAGAACACAATGACTTCAGACTTATTGTGAGTGATACAAAAGGAAACAGTTTCCGGTCTCATTAAGGCAAGTGCCACTTCACAAGTGTTGCAGCCCCATTTACTCCTATGTGGTTGAACTTTAGTGCTACAATAAGCATAGCGTCTTGAAGATCCACGCACAGGCATATGTGCTACCTTGTCGAATCTTTTCTCATATTGGACAGTTGGTTTGAAGTGGTGGAGAAGTTTTTGTACTGTGTTTCTCCTTCCAGGTTTTGGAATATTAGCTGCAACCAAACCGTCAACAACAGCCAACCTGAAATTCTTCAGGGTCAGTTCTCCGCCTTCAGCTCTCAACTCATATGCCAAGAAGGCAATAGTGACATCAACAAAATGCCAAAAAATGCGGTGCCACCTAGGGCTGGGGACGGAGCGGTTCGGTTCGGAGCAGTTACTGTGACTCATTACTCGGTTGAACCGAGTACAGTAGAGAGTACAAATTTGTGGCGGCAGATTTAAAATTTAGATAGATTGAATCGATTTTAGAACGTACTTTGAAAGTGAAACCAAGCGTGTTTTAAAAGCGTTGTAGTAAAGCGCTTTCGCTTTGCCAATTGACGAGAAAAAAGTGCTTTTCTTCATTGCAAAATGGCGGTTGCAAATTTAATTTGCCTGATTACAACTATTTGCGGAATTATTTTGTATGAAAGGCATATTTAACTTTCAGTGTTGTTATATCTATGACATACGAAATAAAATTCATAAAATAATTTATAATACTAACAGCTAATAAATTAACATGTGATGTAAACATTAAACGTTGCAGCTAATTAAAAAAGAAGATAGAGAGAAACGGGCTCCATGAAGCGCTGCCTAAAACACTTAAAAATAACACACATAATTATTTACTATTACGGAAAGTGGATAAAATAATCAATAAAACGTGGAATCTTAAACGGAAGAACATAATGTTTATTTATTTTATAACATTACTAGCCTTCAATACAACCATGTTCTCTTTGGTGAAGAGTAATATTATTGATAAATTAAAGTAATTACGTAACATAATTCGTAGAAATAAATACAAATATAATTATGACTGATGAGGTAACACAAATAGAAGAAAAATATAATACACTTCTGTTTTTAACATATTTTAATATTAATCAAACACTCTAATATGATGATGATGATGATGATGATAATAATAATAATAATAATAATAATAATAATATTACTATTATAATATAATAATAGTAATAATATTATTATTACTATTATAATATAATAATAGTAATAATGTTATATTATTATTATTATTATTATTATTATTATTATTATTAGTATGTATGTATAGTAATATGTTCAGACTGTCAATGTTCATTAGGCGTACTTGCCAGGTCATAGGCTATAATAGGATGAATTCCTCTTCAATACTAGAGGCCTTTCAGCCCGCCTTGGGGATAAGGAAATAATTTGTCCTGCAGCAGAAAATATTTAAAGACACCAGTACCTACGTTGTTGTCTTCTAGAATTAAGTAAAACACGTGAACTCTGAACGTTTGAACTGACCGGTAACGGCTACGGTTAACCGAGTAACTTCGGTGCTCCGCTGCCAAGCACATAAACCGATAGAACCGAGTAACTCAACAGTTCTACTCGCTCCGTCCCCAGCTCTAGTGCCACCATTTTCTATCAATCTCGTAGAAGGACTTCAACATATCAGTTTTGTCAACGTAACCCATATGTTTGTTGTAGTTCTTCACGAGTTGAGCACGCAATTTCAGTGATTGTTCCATTCTTCTTTTTTTTTTAAACAGTGCCGACAATATATGGATCGTGGTTATTAGAAAGGAAAAGAATGGACCTTCTATCCTTCCACTTGAGCCAGGACACTCCAGCATATGACGTACGGCTATCACTCTTACCACGTTTCATGTCGCGGTCTCTTCTTTCGTCGTGCGGTAAACCAATACACCCATGTCTAACTGCACCACATGCATATACTAAAAGCCAGGTTATGAACCGACTAAACCGGAAGCAACGTTCTGTTGCTCTCTTTCTGAGCTCTGTTGCCACATAGTGGCGCGAGATTCAAAGCGTGTTCAGCGTTTGTCACCGATATGTTTAAAATAACTGTCGTAGATGTGTTTTCAATGTTTTGTATAATAAAGAAGTACATAACGAATTCAAACATTTCAGTTAAAAGAACAGCGATTCAATAATAATAATAATAATAATAATAATAATAATAATAATAATAATAATAATAGTAATAATAATAGTAACAATATAGTATTAACTAAATATATCAAGACATACTGTATCATAGTAATTGTAATTTCATTTTGAGTTGTCGTTATAAATCGAATTTACCATTTAGTTAATTTTATGCATCAGTAATAATAATAATAATAATAATAATAATAATAATAATAATAATAATAATTTAATGGATGTGATTATAATTTTATATTTTTACTGATTGAATCATCTACGAGTATATACAGGAACACCATTTTATTTTTACTAACATTTCTAATGTTAACCTGGCTATACCTTTCGATCAACGGTTGTAACCCCTTCCACGACTGGAGTTCGATGATACTGGCGTAATATACAAACAAATCACTTTACTTGGTATAGGAGGGAAGAAAAGTAGTTCATCCATTTACGTAAACTAGGAAATATCACGCTTTTGAGTTTGCTAATTTTCATTAGGTTTTTGTTTAATCAAAACACAGTACAGTATTAACAATGAGTGTTTTTACTCACGAACTGAGCTGTCCATGCGAAACGTATTCATTATGCAGTGTATATTATACTATCTATAGCACATTAGCGTAAACTATAGAGAATGAAGTTAAATTGAAAAATAATCATAATAAGGATATTTAAACACATTTTGAAAATGGTGGCCGTTCATTTCGATACAGGCTTCAGTTCGAATGTGTATAATTCCAGTTACCAGTTTCGTCCTTCGTACTAGTAACTCATGTTGAAATAATTCTATACCTACTCTCAGAGTACATTACGTACTGTAAATTCATTATTCACTTCTGCCCGATCCGAAAAAAATAAAATTACTCCCAAGACAAGCCATCTACTGTCCGTCCAAGTGGTTATGTCGCAGGATCGCAGAAAGGGGAGAAATCACGTGACAGTTAATTAATTAACCAGGCCCTTTTATTTAAATTATTTTAAACATTACACACATACACAACACATCTAACCACCCCATACAACACAAACATACTGCATTCAGGACAATGGTACACAGATTACTCAACATACCCATGAGCCAACAACACTACAATGAAGAAGTGAACACAATCAAATACATAGCACAAGAAAACGGATACAATCCAAACATAATAGACAACATCATAAGGAAGACAAAACAAAAACTTAACAAACACAAGAATACACACAACACTACACGAACACAAGAAATACATCACACTAACATATGAAAACAAAAGCACACATGAGATCGCATCTTCATTCAGAAAACAGAAATACAACATAACATACAGAACAGAAAACACACTACAAAGACATCTCAACACACAAAAAACATAAACAAATAAATACGACCACACAGGTGTATAAAAACTCACATGTAATAGTTGCGACAAGTTCTACATAGGACAGACAGGCAGATCATTCCAAACACGCTACAAAGAACATATTGAAGCTATAACCAGAGGACACAATACATCTACATACGCCGATCACATAACCAATACTAACCATACATACAATAACATAAATACGGACATGGAAATCCTACACACACAACCCAAGAACCAAAAACTCAACACACTAGAACAATACGAAATATACAAACAAACTAAAAACACCCCGATCAAATCCTCAACACACAGATCAATTTCAGTACACACACACTATTCGACTCTACACTTCAACCCCCTTCCAACAATAAAACACACCCTCTTAACAGGCAGAGATGTTCGAGATGACGCCGCGATCTAGTAGGCTCTGATGATGGTGCGTGAAGCACTGAAACAGCTGTAAGCCGGACAAATATTACATATTTAACACGAGTAAGCCCACTAGTTCATCAATTAATTATTTAAACAGTTGTATGGGTATAATATTACGTAGATGTCCAATTCCTAACAGAAATTAATGTTCTCAGAAAAGAGCTAAGACAGCCCGGTCACTACACTAGCCTTAACAGAGAGGCGAATAGAAGCAGGTGGGGAAAACCGGAATGCGAAGTAGGCAAACTGACGACAGTATCTGTGCGAAAATGATGCAATATTGAAAACTCTTTCGTCACTGGAAAACGCGAACATATTTTTGGAACGTACTGTTTACTATGACCGTAAGGCTACTATGACTGTATATGCGGTCTTGGATCTGTGTGGAGGACGGTTGAACTTCATTAGTAGAAGGGGTGGGAGTGAAGTACATTCAAAAACTCAGGTACAATAAAAATTGAAGTAAAAACAAAATGATGTCCCTGTTATTATGATGATTATTATGATGATGTTATTATTATTATTATTATCATTATTATTATTATTATTATTATTATTATTATTATTATTAAAACTACTACTATTATTAATTCACATAATATATCAATAAAAAATATACAAATTTAAAAGGAAAACTTGAGCAGGCTGAGCCATTGTTTAAAATAAAAATAAACAAGTGTATTCGAACACTATTAATTTATAATATGATACACACAATACGGAAATTAGAACAGTTAAGTAAATCACAAGCAGTGCCTCAGCCGTTTGACGCGGTGCTTCTTCTACCGATGTGATGCCTCCATTTACACTTTTTGTCGGTAATGCTTGCATACAGACAAAATCATTTCTCTTACTCTCCAGACTTAAAAACCCGCTTCTTTTCTGTATCATAAGCACTTGGGAGAATTCATTATTCTATTCAAATACTACTGTGTATAGTTCTCGATAACACTATCAACAATATTAGTAATTAAAAATACTGTTTTAAGAAAGCACGAGCTAATGACACTGGTACGAAAGGGGCTCGTAATGTACGTGGTATTGCAAATTAACTGGGAAATTTGACTACACTGTCTCCGTGATCCCGTTGCCAGGTTTTCGTTAGCATACGACATTTTCACGTGAGGTCCAATGAAAAGCTCCGTTCTCTTTCCCCCTCCCCCCACATTCAACGTGTCATCACTGCACAGGCTACCCCTCTAACACGCACTTTCCTCTCGCCCTGCCAACTACTTCTTGTTTAGTCGGTTCATAACCTGGTTTTAGTATAGATATATTGCTGTCTTAGAGAGATCATCAGATTCAAACTTGTGAAAAAGTTGTCAAAAACACTTTGTGATTGTCATCAACCATCTCTTCCTTGTAGCCATGAAGAATAAACTGAAACAAAAATGGGACATTTTGTTGGATATGGTAAGCATAAATACCCTGTTTGCAAGGTGGTTATGTTTTGAAACGACCACGTTATTTCTATATTGACGCCACATGTGTCGAAGAAATTACAATCCTGTTACTGAAATATGTTCTAAAAGTCCTAAAGACAAATAATACTATATAGAAACTTACCTAATTGTGTTATTTTAGCATACAACTGAAATAAAAACACGTAGCTAGTCTTCCACAGCCCAAGTATACACAACAACATCGGCCATCTTAGTGAACAGGCTGGGCAACACAACTATAGGGAAAATAAAGGTCAGGAACGCAGTGCAGTAGATTTGAAATAAAACTAGGCTAAGGCTATAAGTAGGCGAGAACCTCAAATTAAAAAGGTGATTACGTACTGTAACCACAGCGCCATTAGAATAATAGTTGGAGCAAAGGCTAGAGAATCATGTAGATTATTTTTTAAAAAATTAGAGATTCTAACCTTAACAAATCAATACATATACTCTACAATAAATTTCCTCTTATGTAATAAAGAAAATTTTCCAACTAACTCAGCCACACATAGTATAAATACCCGCAGAAGGAATGATTTTCATACCCCATCATCAAATTTATCATGCTTTCAAAGGGGAGTACGTTACATGGCGATAAAAATGTTCAATAGTCTTCCTGAAGACATTATGAATCATAGCCAAAACCCTGAATTATTTAAGGTAAAACAAAAAAATTACTTAATATCTCACACTTTCTATTCTGTAGATGAATTCTTGACATTTCACAGTACTGTGTAAGTATTATAATACTATTAAATGGTAAACATAGTACATTGTATAAAATATTATTGTTATTAAGGTATTAATTCTGTACATATTTCATATTTGCATTTTATATGTATTACATTTTATTGTTAAACGTAAGAATTGGACATGTTCTTTATTCTATGCTATAAAGCAAATGTAAGAATATTATGGAACGAATAAATCTAACTATCTATCTATCTATCTATCTATCTATCTATCTATCTATCTATCTATCTATCTATCTATCTATCTATCTATCTATCTATCTATCTATCTATCTATCTATCTATCTATCTGTCTGTCTGTCTGTCTGTCTGTCTGTCTGTCTGTCTGTCTGTCTGTCTGTCTGTCTGTCTGTCTGTCTGTCTGTCTGTCTGTCTGTCTGTCTGTCTGTCTGTCTGTCTGTCTAAAGGATTAATAGTGAGTAAGTCACAAATAACTGAAATAGCGACCTACATTTTTAATGCAGCTATGCCCTCTAGATGGAAATACAGAGTGATTTATATAGAACTGACACATTTCTTTCTTTAATTATTCCGTTGGAAATTCATTCAATGACCCAATTTTAGCACCAAATTAAGCAGAATGTTCTGGAGTTTCGATTCCTTGTCACTAGATGCGCAGATTTTTATGTTTTATTCCTATTGTTGTCAGCACTGACCCAATTTTAGCACCAAATTAAGCAGAATGTTCTGGAGTTTCGATTCCTTGTCACTAGATGCGCAGATGTTTATATTTTATTCCTATTGTTGGCAGCACTAGATGCGCAGTAGTTTATGTTTCATTCCTATTGTTGGCAGCTGTTTTCGACATTTTGTGTCAACGTGAAAATGCAGTACACATTAAATCAACGACTCTTCCTTGTGAAGCAATACTGGATTACGAATTCAATTACAACTACTCAAAGGGCATACCAGAGAGAATTTGGTGTTCGCAATCCTCCCAAAAGAAACACAATACTGGGACTGGTAAACAAATTGGAAACAACTGGATCTCTGGTGAGTGAAAAGGGCCAATTTTTTTTAACCAGACTGTGAACACTGCAGAGTACCGACTGATTTTCATGGAGTTTGTTGAGCAACTGGACGATGTAGAGCTGAGTCAAGGATATTTTCAGCAAGATGGCGCTACATGCCATACATCAAATGAATCCATGGAACTAATTGCAAGTTTCTTTGACGACCGAATAATTTCCAGGAACCTGTGGCCACCGAGATCTCCGGATTTGACAACGCCGGACTTCTTTCTATGGGGTTACTTAAAAGACAGGGTTTACGCATCAAGTCCCCAGACATTGGACGATCTGAAGCACAACATCACACAGGAGATTCAAGCTATTGACAACAGAGTCCTCCAACGAGTGGCCAGTAACATGGAACGACGTGTTGAGTTGTGCCTTATGCAGGATGGAGGACATTTTCAACATTTGCTATAGAGGTAAATAATCTCCCAAAATTCCTCTACATTTTAGGTATAATAAGTTGTCGCTAGCACAATTCGTTTTGAAACAATTAATGAAAGAAATGTGTCAGTTATATATATATATATATATATATATATATATATATATATATATATATATCACTCTGTATTATTTATGTGCGTCGATACACACAATAGCGCAATCAGCTAGTCGGCCGCCATTTCAACAGCTTGGGATAGGAACATTTAAAGTAAAACTCAATATAGGCCAGTGTTCTGTGATCCTTAAAATTAAAAATATTTGACTCTGATTAAGGCTACATTCATTCCCTATACAACTGTATACGGAAAATAGCGCACGCTGGAATAACAATGGATGATTTGTCGGTATTTCCGGCGCAAAGGATTGCGGTATTCTGGATATCCACCGACTGTGTGTGCGCATAAACGAAACAAAGAAGCAGCAGTTGCAAGATGTCGGCATGTACTACGTTACATTAAAGTGATTCCTATTGTAAATATATTTTCATGTAGGAAGGCCTATAAGAAGACTGGATATTAGTTTCAAACACTCTCGTAAACTGGGCTGAAATTGGCTGCCCGGATTAAAGCTGATCACAAAATAAAGAATTGTTTTGTATTAGTGTATTAGAACTAGATCATTTAATTTTTAGTATTGCATTTTATTGCATTTGAAACATTTAGGAGAAATGTTATTAAATTAATATAATGATTATGATAATGGAATGGAATAGAATTTAACTGAGAGGAGCACGGATGGCCAGTACTGCGACCTGTTGAGATCTATTGCGCTAACCCTCGATATGGAATGAGTTGCGTGCTACAGATCCCCTACGCGCACCGACCTAACCATGACTCCCTTAACGACCGATCCCTACAACCGACAGAAATCCATAAATCATTCCCGCTTCGGCAACTTTCTCCAAGGCCACACTGTCGGTCCGAGGCGAAACTCCTCCCCCGAGTAGGTCCGTCTCGGGTACTCGTTGCAGAAGCCATCCAACGTCGCTTAACTACATTCCACGGAGGCTGGTCGAGAAAGCCAGTAGCCTCGGAAGGCCGGCTGTAGAGTGATCTGAAAAACCAGAAACAGGATGATGAGGAAAGAATGATAGAGGAGGAAGGGAAGTGGCGAATGAGTGGGGTACCAATCGCCTGATAAATTTAGCTGATATTCATCCATAGGTGTGACGGAAAAATCCCGAAAAACCTCACCCAGGCAACTCGTCCTGACCGGGAATCGAACCCGGGACCGCTGGATTCGGAGTTAGACTCGCTAACGTCTCAGCCACAACGGTGCACAATGATAATGATAACAATAGCACCCAATAATAATAATAATAATAATAATAATAATAATAATAATAATAATGCAATGTGAAATAACTTTTCAGCAATCACGCACTATCACTGCTGTCAGAACGCAGCATTGCTTGAATCGGATTTGAAGTCGAGTGTCGGATAGAATTCGGACGAATTCAGGCAGGTACATACTCGATCGGGTACGAACCCGACTTGGTAGGGTACTGACCCGGTTGGACCGTCGCCTTACCCGACTAAACGCGACCGATGCAGACCTCTGTACTTGGGTGTGAGAATGCTTTCTAGAGGCTTGCACTAAGAATTCTTGAGATGTCGAGGTCTGTTGGGTTCTTCGATTCTGAATCTGATGAGAAGAAGAAGAAGAAGAAGAAGAAGAAGAAGAAGAAGAAGAAGAAGGAGAAGAAGAAGAGCTGTCTGGTAGTCTTTGTCACATGGATATCGTGGGAGATTGTGTTTTCCATTTCATGACTCGTGAGTCAACTAACACACAAGCAGGGCGGAGGGTAAGGCATGATCTCCTCCTTAGCCATCACTTGTTCCTTCAACATTAAGTAGTCTGGGTATTCTTCCCCTCCTTCCTTCCCCTTTGCTGTATATTTCAAGGTACTTTTCATATGATGTAATCTTTGCCGACCATTGGTCTAGTGTAGAAATCATAAAACGTCACAAATTCATGACGCAATATAAGTATTACCACAGTCTAGTATATACAGTCACAAAGCTCAATACATAGTAAATATGCATCCATAGATAGTTGGTAACCACTAGGATCGCTACTATCGCCTCATTACAGACAATGGGAAATAGTACCGGCACAG
Organism: Periplaneta americana; assembly: GCF_040183065.1. Classification (NCBI taxonomy): domain Eukaryota; kingdom Metazoa; phylum Arthropoda; class Insecta; order Blattodea; family Blattidae; genus Periplaneta; species Periplaneta americana. Next base: position 132,907,255 of record NC_091122.1, on the reverse strand, counting down.
TCTATTCTTTCTAGCACCCTCACAACTCAAGCTTCGTGACTAGACTGTGGTATTACCCGCTACACTCGCTATACACACGAAGTGAAGCAGGGGTGAGGATCATAGGTCGCAAGAAAACTAGAGAGCAGAGGCAGTTTGTGATCGTCACTACCTTCCGTGTTCTTAACAAAAAATAATATATAGCTGGAATGTATATCTTTCTAGGATTATATTATTTCATCTGCATTCTTTTATTTTTATATTACAATATTTGCATTCGATAAGCTCTGAAAATTAGGGTTGCTTTAAAAGTAGCCACTGCCAATTGTGCACCTCTGTTAAACGTGTCTTTCTTTTTGATTTTAATACGTTTAATTTTGAAAGAAATTGTTCGCAAATATACGTAGAATTGAATATATTGTATTTGCGATTGTGGCAGTAACGATCCAAGAAGTGGATATTTAGAGGAGTCAATATTTTTAAATATATCTAAACGAATACAATCGTTATGCTTGCTTCTGACAAAGGTGTCATTTTGGAGATCAGCAAACTCAAATTATTGTAAGTCTGGTTGTATCTTCAGAATGGATGTGTTAAAAGGATTTGCAAATAGAAAGAAATCATTTTCCATTTGTTTAAAATCACAAAACATTCTGTCTTTAAATTCTGAAAGTAATGTTTCCAGGATGTCGCAGTACAGTAGAGCATCGATTATCCGAATATCGATCAACCGAAACATCGGTTAACCGAAAGCGTTCCAGTCGGAAAATTCAAATTTGCGCGCGCGTCATGTAGATTTCGCTAGCACTGTTTGCGAGATTTAGCGGTAACAAAAACGAGTCAAAGCTCTGGGGGGGGGGGGGAATGTCTTTTCCTAAACTGTAAGCTACTTTAATGATCAGTTTGAACGTGTCAAACTAGGCTAGTCAGTTTTCTGTGTTATTTGTAAGACGTGTGATACAAAATATATACTGTATGTGCAGTTTTGCGTTTAATATCAGTGTTTCTTTGTTTCATACTGCTATGACACCGGTACAATTTTCTTTTCGTAAATGATCGGTTATCCGAAAAATCAGTTATCCGAACATCCCCGTCCCCAATTATTTCGGATAATCGATGCTCTACTGTATTATCTATTATTGAATCAGAAACATTTGAAAGTAACTTCAGGAAGAAAAATGATGAGACTCATTTTCTTTCAATAAATGACACTTAAACTTTTATAAACATGGAAAAATGTATCATCGCATCATACATGTCAACTATATTCTGATCATGTTCTTGACGTCAGCTGTTTAGAAATATCTGTATGGATAATAGAATGAGGCACTGCTGGCAGTACAGACAACACTAGAGGAAGCGGTTCAGCGGGGAGAGAGGTGTTGTCACGTGGAACTTACGTCAGAGTTCAGGCGCTGTTTCACGAAATACAATTTTGCGATGCCTGGTCTAGTGCAGGGATGCAAAACTGTGCTATAATAGAAGCACAAGACACAAACCGGAACACGTAACTCATCCCTTCCCTTCAACCCTCGCGTCATCGAAGGAGAAGGGAAGGGAAGGGTAAATTAGAGGAGAAGAGAAGAGAAGAGAAGAGAAGAGAAGAGAAGAGAAGAGAAGAGAAGAGAAGAGAAGAGAAGAGAAGAGAAGAGAAGAGAAGAGAAGAGAAGAGAAAATGAGAAGAGAAGAATGTGTTTGCCAAACGTCACAGAAACGTCATTGAAGGCTCCGGCCTTTTGGATGGGGGAACGAACTCTTTCCCCATGTTTCCACTCCTCTCTCCTCTAGTTCCGCAACTCTGATCTAGTGTTTGTCTGAAGAAAGACCGAGATAACATAGAGCTTAAAGAACGAGGAAGATTTTAAATATTGAAAGTACATTAAGATATTAACTTTTAGATTATTGTTATTATCAAGGAATAAAATTCTCTTTTTCCCCTCTGTAAAAATAACTCAATTTCCTTAAATTATCTGCTAATCTTCGTCACCACAGTTTAGGAAGTATACTACCGGGAAGTTCCATGCCTTGAAATCCGTAAAGATTAATACCAGTCAGTTGAAAGTAACCTAACGAGAACATTGTGATAGTGCGAGCGTACCGTATCGTTGCTGAATGACAGTTTTAGAAGAGTGGGAGAAGTGACATGTAAATTCTCTATCTATGCCAGTCATATGTAATTTATAATCTTAATTCGCAGACATTAATCATTATTTTCTAGGTCGTATGAACTGGTTACATAAATATAATATGAACATAATTATTTGTTCTGGTGATACTATCTTAACAGTGAAGTAATTATTAGTTTCAATCGAATTAGTGATTCATAACATCTCCATGACTTTTAAGACACTAAAAGCATTCATAATTGTAAACATACATCATAGCACCGTACTTCATTAATAGAAAGCTTTCTTCAGATTTAAACGCTACAACAAGCAAGATTAATAGTTTAAAAACAGTAATCAGTAAGGAAAAATAGTGCACTAAATAATTGGAATTATATGGTGAGATAAAGCGGATTTTTTGGTATAGAAGAATTATGTGGTGAAGTTTCTTCTGATGCGCCCAATTTTCCTGCTTTAATGCAATCAATTTAAGACTGACTTCATGTTTGATCATCCACTTGAACTGAGAACAGATAAAATAGAAAAGGAGGAGTATTGTGTGCAATTTTAAATTGCTCAAAATCATAGCAGTGTATCAGTAGACTCTGTGCGATTTTATTAAACTCTGTGGAAGACATACAAACAAGATGGATATCGCTCCACCGACTTCAAATATGCCGGAAGCTGGAGGTGTGTTGATTGCTATGGCAGTGATTGTGGTTCTTGTTATAATATTTTTATTTGTAGTGCTGTGTTACACGGATCAACGGACGTTTCGCGACTGCTTTGCTAAATGTTGTGGAGAGATCTTCGCGAATAACTTGTGCGATTTCTGTTGTCCGTGTCCTCCTCCACCGGATATATATGATCCTGACGAGTGCTATTGCTCAGGTTGTGACGGAGAGCGATCTTGTGAAACGGCAGCTTGCAATTGTTCCAAGTGTCGGTGCAAGTTCTGCCCCAAACATCCAAAAACACCACCTCCGGAGGCAAACAACGAAACAGAAACTAGTACATGAGTGCCATAAGAAAACATACTAAAGATGTTTTTTTAACTAAGCCCAGTTCCCAAGGTGCTTGTTTTCTTGTGTGTTTCCTTGCTGGCTAGCAAGCTGGGTGCCGTGGTGGGCACGATGATGGCTCCCATGTTGGCTACGGTGATGGTGGTTGTCCTCACGGAACAGTTCACAGTTCAAATTGGAAAAAACATCTGCTGTTTTATCTGTTGCTAACACTCATGGTCAAAAACAAACTAAACCGTGAGTGGAAAACAACTAAAGTCCTACATTAACAATAGTAAATGTCGTAATAAGGTAATTAAGCCATAAGTGTAAAACAGCTAAAGTCCGATATTTAATTGCTGTTTCTTAGAAACTGAAGAATATAGAAAAAACAGTTTCAGTTGAAAAACAACGAACATGGTGACATGGTTTCAGTGGTGATACTATACCATCATCTTTGGTTCCAGCCTGCAAACCAGTACGAAAAATAGCAATGAACCTACCCTCTAAATCTAGCAAGCTAGCCACCAAAGCAGCCACTAGAGGGCATTACTTCCAGCAAGCGAGCACTCAGGGTAGCCATCAGCGCAGCCACCTTGAAATCCATCACAGAAACAAGCATCGTAGGGACCGTTCTTAATATCAGTTTTGAATTAAATGTAAAGTGAAATTATCCATTAACAATTGAAATTAATTTTGAATGCTGTCTTTTAAAATAATATTTTCATATTTTAATCTTTTCCTTATAGTTCGTAGCAATAGCTTGTTTGAAAATATTTCCAACAACTTGTAGTTGTTTAAACATTTATTATAAGATTCGCAGCAACTTTGGTTAATGTTTTTAGGTCAATGTATATATGGATCACAGATATGCTGGTCTCGGGTATTTTGGTCACTTTTTTCGCTCAAAGTTGTAATTTAGGCCACTGGATATTGGTCAGAATTTTTAGGTCACTCAGCATATTTGGGGGTCACTATTTTTCGGTCAATCATTTGAGTCATTGAAATCGGTAACTCATTTCTTTTGTCAGAATGAAAGAAAACAAAAAAATGTTTAATGCATTTTATTTTTTTGAAATGAATGCATAAATTTTTGTGGCATAACCACAAGTTAATCGTGATCGTCATCGCTGTCAGTTTATTCAGTGTACTCGCTTGGATTGAATTTCAATGTGTTGGCTATAGCTTCTAAATGCACACGTTTACCTGTCCTCACAACGTCAGTAACGACGGGCTCTCTATTTGTTGCACGTGTGAAATTATTGGTAATGTAATTCATTTAATACAAGCATTTGATTGTTCTTCGTGGACTGAATTATTTGTTCCATTTTCACTATAGTAACTTTGTTATAACTCAGGATTTTGTAAAAGTAGTGACGGAATGAAAATTAAAGCGATTCAAAACCGAATACGAATGATGTACAGTGGTGCCAAAGAAAACCGGACCGACCCTTGTAGCTGATTTCAGTGCCTTGTTCACTCCAGAGCGTCGGTGCATTCTCCTAGAAGCTATGAATAGAATCTGTGATCTACTGTACTTAGTCATTGTAGCCAGTAAACAATGGAGCACGATATAACAAAATATAGAGCTTCCCAGCGAGGTTTGTGCCAGCCACGCGCTGTTGGAGGTCCCCCGCCAAGCGAACGAATTCCTCTCAAGGCCGAAGTCAATGTTCGGCGCAGCTCACTTTGTGCTAGGCTTATAGCGACTTAGCACGTAAACTACTCTTAATCAGCAAGTATCTTTCACATTATTGCGTGTGTTAGGAACAGCTTACATCCTGTGAATTAAAATTAGTTCACTGCAGTTATTATTTTATCGAAATGCCACCTCAAAATTAACACAAGAGGAAATTTTTGCGTATGACACATGAAAACAGGGTCTCGTAGGGAAGAGTTTAGACAATTTGCAGAACCTGATTTCATGCGGACGGCCAGGGAAGCGTCCACTTGCGCGTGGTTGGCACACAGCTGTATTACAGCATTATACAAAATTGTACTTGACGTTTCATTTGTACCTATTTATTGACTTATTTTATTAAAATATAAGCAACATGTTTTAAGTATGTTAATTCCACACATGGAAATACAATAAAATCGCACTTTTTGGTTCTTTTCCCGAACTTTACACAAGACAAACAAGTTCATGAGGTAATTACGACTCCATATCTCCAGTCGAGATAACACAGAATAACTAACTAACTAAGAAAAATTATGCTTACTGTAAATGGAATTCAAAATCCTCAATCGTGTCTTCCATAGGCGATGCACTACCTGAAATTTCTAAAATCCACAATTTTTTAGCTAGAGAGTCGAAATGTTTACTGAATATGCTTATTAATATCATAATCACACAATGCAAATTTCGATCTTTCCTCATAAACACTTTTTTAATTAACTTATTTTGTTTTGTTTTTAATTATCTAAGTAAAAATCCCATTTCTAAAAAAAATATATTTTTAATCTAATTTTTTCTTGAAGCTAACGTTCCATATTGTGCAATGGATCATTAGTAATGCCCTACTCTAATTTGTTCATTAGTAATATATATACACATTAATTTATTCAATTAGAATATGTATACATACATTAATTTATTCAATTAGAATTAGAGTCTGGCTGGGCGGAAGAGAAGTCTTACTGGCCTTAGCTCTGCCAGTGCAAATAAATTATTATTATTATTATTATTATTATTATTATTAGTATTACTATTATTATTATTGACAAGACAATGCTGCTTTACGTATAATTAACTAGCAATAAAACTATGCTAAATACAGCCATTTCACTACAGAGATATTAATGAATAAGTATGTCAAGTTATCATTCTAGCTTTAACCACTGAGAAATAAAATGAAGACATGTCGTTGAAAACGTAGGAAATCTATTTTTTTAGATAATTAAATTTAAAGTTTTGGTTACACATAACTGGTACATTAACACAATTTCTATCTATTACAAAAGTATACTTATAATTAAGATAGATACCAATTTTTACCATATCTGTACGTGGTAAAAATTGATATTTTCCACTCATCCGTCACTGTCAGGGTATTCCGAATCTCAGCGGACCGATGGACATCAATGACGTCACGCTGCAGCAAAATATGAACAAAACCGCGCTGTAAAGTTCAATGGCTATCATGGCGGTTGTACAAGTTGTTGTATGTGCTACGCTAGCAAGATTTTGTGAAATTTCCATACTTTCATCTCGTTCAAATAAAAGAGAACATAAACAATTTATTTCTTTAACCAGTAGTAATATCTGGTCCATTGACATGTTCGTTCATAAGCCATTAATTTTTTTTTTTTTTTTACGCTGTGCACATTACAAACAATACAGCAAAACACACCGCCATGACACAACAGTGTACGATGTCATTCGTCTGCTAATTCCCGCCCTATACAAGAACCAATAAGATTCACTGATGGCGGCTGATGGATACTGCCACCACCTCTGCAAGCTGATGGAACCGGTGCGACAGCGCTGGAGCATCAGTGACGTTATCAATGAAATTCGGAACAGCGTGATGCCATCAGATTGCTCAGCGCTGAGATTCAGTCACTGTGTTGACATGGCTGAGTAAAATGTCTGGCAGTGACATCGACTTAACGGAGGCTCACCTGTCTTTTAGGAGGACAGTGTTGCTGTTGGCATTTCGGAGATATTCAAGAAAAGCATAAAAAGGGATCCAAGCAGATCAGTAAATCTTCATGAATTCAAGATTTGATAGAGTCCCTGCGGTGGCTGAGTGTCAGAACTTCAGCCTGTTATGCAGGCGGTCTGGGTTCGAGTCCCGTTCAGGCTAGGATTCTTTTCGTCGAATTCATAGTGATACTTGTGGCGGGCAAGGTCGCACTTGGGGTTTTCCTCGGGGATTCTCCCGTTTCCCCGATCTAATAAGGCATCTACATTATTCCGTCAACATTTCTTCATTTCGTCATCATTCCATAGAATTCCCGAAATGCCTGCTGGCGACTCATGAGGAGGCTGGCCTAGGGACGAGTGGGATTGCCTTCTCGAAACCTGGGTACGCAACGAACCTTAGTGTAGTCAGCCGGTGTGAGTTTGAGAATGTGCCTAGTTTGAGGGTCAGCGAGCGAAATAGATCTAATATGGTCACAGTGCTGGGTCGTAGTGTCCCGTTCCTTCAAATTCAATTAAAGACTTTTTGGAATTGACCATCTTGTTTTATATCAAAATAAACAAACGCGATTTTGTCAGTGTCACAAGAAATACAAATTCATATTTAGGCGTAAGAAATGCTGTACTTGACTCCATTGGAAAGATTGTTTCATAATTTACCACACACACACACACACACACACACACACACACACAAACCACACACACACACACAGCATGAATTACACTTTTCGTTATACTTTCTAAAGCTATTCATTATCAACAAAATTGGCTATTTCAGGTAATATTTTGGTTCTTTACATTTAATACGTAATTTAAACTTATATAGCAGCTTAAATTGCCACCGTCCTTTTAAAAGAATGTATTATAAATAACACCATTTTTTATAAAATAAACGACTTACGATGTGACATTTTATATCATCTTTTCAAATTTTATTATAATTTTTCACTGAACAACAAATTTTTACTTTTGTCTTCCTCCGAAATAAAAATAGATGAATATTACTGATATGTGTGCCCTACATCTAAATTTAAAATGCAAATTGCCCCATCCTGTACCATTTTCTGGGAAAAATAAATTTAATTTTTTATGACAAAACTTATTATTATTTTTTTTTTTTTTAATTTTTCATTGCTGCTGATAAAATTACAACACACGAGGGATTCAAAATTCCTCATAACACTTGAGAAATGTTGCCTGGATACAAAAATGATGTTACATAGTTTAAAACACAACACAAAAATATTTCATTCGTATAATGAGAAAAATTTTAAAATTTGAACTTACATTTAAAATAATTTTCTAGATGACTTCTGTTTATAACTAGACCCGGGACTGTATTTTACAAGGAACCAACAATAGTCTGCAAGCATGCTGGATGAGGATCTTCCTTTATACAGCCTTTCCGTTACAGATATTTCTTGATGTAATCTTTCCCCATCCTCGTCGCTTACCGCTCCAAAGTTAGGAGGAAAGAAATTCAAATCAGAATGTAAAAAGTTTATTTTGAGAGACATATTACACTCCATTTTGTCATATGCATTAACTGGATTCCACAACAAGTTCTATGTAGCTGTCGGCCCTAGAATTTCCAAGGAAATTTGAGCAAACGTCTTTGAAAGCGCGCCATGCCATTCTTTCTGTAACGGAAAATTTTTCTTCACACAGGGTCAGCCATGACTTTGTGAATTTATGGACCAATGAAAATGCTCTCTTTTAATTTGCCTTCACTCAAACTGGTAAACTTTTCCTTTAAATACTGAAAACTACACCCTTGTTTGTTCATTGCATAGACCTCACTTTGAACTGTTCTGAAATTTACTTAATAGAAGGGATCAATATCTATTTATTTTTAGAAGTGCAGAAGAACATGCCAACAACCATAGGAATAAGTCATAAACTCATAAAATTCATTAGTTTTTGTTTTGGTTTTTACCCCCAATCCGCGCCAGATGTTTCCTGGGGAAGCGCTTATCGAAAAGTGAAATCATAGTATATCTTAAAAACTTCACGTGATGTAAAGAAAAGAGATGCACTTTCGGATTCAGCGCACAAACCATAAGGGACACATTATTTTAAGTCGAGCAAAATTCCTGTTGTTCAGTGTTTTAGAAAAAAATAGTTCCGGCAATATCTAGGTTATGCGAAATCTCATCGTGTTGAAAGGCCACTACAACATACCTTAACATCTGGATTGCGTAGCAATACAGTAATTAATTCTGTGGTAAAATTGCTGTACATTCCTCAGCATGAAAACCTTTAGGGCGGTAACGCAGGGTTGTAGAATAATGTGAAAAAATGAATGTTCTCTGTGGAACAATTCCCACGCCATATGAAGTTGTACAACAGCTTCTGAATTCACTTGTTCGCCAATTATCGGGGTAGACTACCGCTGCCTTCGTTGATTAAGGCTCAAACCGCACTATGTTGTGTTAAATGGTTGAGGGGTTTGTGGTAACAGGTGTTGCGATCGTTAGTGTGCCCTAGTCGGTTGCTCCACACACGTTAGAATACATTCCAACGTACGTACTATGTATAATTATACCGACTACACTCACTCCTCTATGAGAAATAAATGATGTGGACGTCGCATACATAACGTACTGTTCGGATCTCTCACATGAAGTCTTCGTTTTATTCTCTCCTCATCTTCTTCCTCCTGTATTCATGCAACCGCTTTTCCTCGTTCTGATTCTCTACCAATTCTTATACTTCCTCTCCTTTCTCTTCTTCTCTACCGCATTTCTCTTTCCTTCTACTTATATTATCTTCTTTCCTTCCTTCTTTCTCTTTATTTCCTCTCCTTTCTCTTTTCCTCTTCTCCCTCTCCATTTCTTCTACTGTCTCTTCTTCTCAACTCCTTATCTCGTATTTTCCCTTCTTCTCAACTCAATTCGTATTTTCCCTTCTTCTCCTCCTCTTTCACCTACTTTCTCTTCTTTTCAACTCATTTCGTACTTTCCCTTCTTCTCCTCCTCTTTCACCTACTTTCTCTTCTTTTCAACTCATTTCGTACTTTCCCTTCTTCTCCTCCTCTTTCACCTACTTTCTCTTCTTCTCAACTCATTTCGTACTTTACCTTCTTCTCCTCCTCTTTCACCTACTTTCTCTTCTTTTCAACTCATTTCGTACTTTCCCTTCTTCTCCTCCTCTTTCACCTACTTTCTCTTCTTTTCAACTCATTTCGTACTTTCCCTTCTTCTCCTCCTCCTTCACGTACTTTTTCTTCTTCTCAACTGCTTATTTCGTACTTTCCCTTCTTCTCCTCCTTTTTCACCTACTTTCTCTTCTTTTCAACTCATTTCTTACTTTCCCTTCTTCTCCTCCTCTTTCACCTACTTTCTCTTCTTTTCAACTCATTTCGTACTTTCCCTTCTTCTCCTACTCTTTCACCTACTTTCTCTTCTTTTCAACTCATTTCGTACTTTCCCTTCTCCTCCTCTTTCACCTACTTTCTCTTCTTTTCAACTCATTTCGTACTTTCCCTTCTTCTCCTCCTCCTCTTTCCCCTACTTTCTCTTCTTCTCCACCCCTTATTTCGTACTTTCCCTTCTTCTCCTCCTCTTTCCTCTACTTTCTCTTCTTCTCCAACCCTTATTTCGTACTTCCCTTTTTCTCCTCCTCTTTCACCTACTTCCTCTTCTTATCAAGTCATTTCGTACTTTCCCTTCTTCTCCTCCTCCTTCACGTACTTTTTCTTCTTCTCAACTGCTTATTTCGTACTTTCCCTTCTTCTCCTCCTTTTTCACCTACTTTTCTTCTTCTCAACTGCTTATTTCGTACTTTTCCTTCTTCTCCTCCTTTTTGACCTACTTTTTCTTCTTCTCAACTCCGTATTTCGTACTTTCCCTCCTTCTCCTCTTTCGCCTACTTTTTCTTCTTCTCAACTCCTTATTTCGTGCTTTCCCTTCTTCTCCTCCCCTTTCACCTACTTTTTCTTCTTCTCAACTCCTTATTTCGTGCTTTCCCTTCTTCTCCTCCCCTTTCACCTACTTTTTCTTCTTCTCAACTCCTTATTTCGTGCTTTCGCGTCTTCTCCTCCTCTTTCGCCTACTTTTTCTTAGTCTCAACTCCTTATTTCGTGCTTTCCCTTCTTCTCCTCTTTCACTTACTTTCTCTTCTTCTCAACTCATTTCGTACTTTCCCTTCTCCTCTTCTTTCACCTACTTTCTCTTCTTCTCAACTCATTTCGTACTTTCCCTTCTCTTCTTTCACCTACTTTCTCTTCTTCTCAACTCACTTCGTACTTTATATTTTAAACAAATAATGTAATCTAAATAATATATACCTCGTTATACTTTCGTACAATAAATAAGAAGGCAGTTGTTTCAGATAATAGCTTTCACGACCTGTTTAACCGATTTGTGTCATTGAGACTGAATTTGTTCATACTCAAGCAGGCGATAAGGACATGTATGCTACACAAACGAAAACACCGGAAATGAATTATCAGACAAGTTATTCTTCCATACGGCGAATAAGAAAACCGTCTGGCACACCACGCTATGACATGCAGAAATAATATGCTGTATTTAAGCGATATTTTAACTTTCCCATACCAAGTTAGATTTGGAGGTGCAAGTGATGCAACGCTGGAGATACGCCATCGATATTTTTACTGGAATTTTTTCATAGCTCTTAATACTGAAAAGTACCTCTGAGCATACTGTTTGTCATTCTTTCTGTTTGTATCTGAACATTGAATTTTTCTGAACCATTGTACGGATTTTTTCATATTCAATATCTACCAATGCATTTATGTGGCAATTATGATGCGAAATATATAATTTTTGTTAGACGATTTATGATTTTTTGTGTTACGTAAACTGACGAATGAAACACTATGGCACCTATCGGAAAAAAAAAAACAAATTTTTGATGCGAGAAATTAAATTTTACATAAAAAATATTTCTACATTCATTGTGACTGTAGTCTTAGCTTTACCTCATGTTGAGGACCATGCAGAAAGTTCATAACTAATTATTATTATTATTATTATTAGAGTTCTCCGTTGGTTACTTTGAGTACAAGGTAGGTGTACATGTATCATACTATTTTCTCTCTGGGAATCAGACCTCTTCTAGTCTTAATAAGTCCATCACCGCGCTCCGTTTCGTAATGTTTACATCGACGTATTCGTGTGTCTGTGAGATCAGTACTGACGTACAAAATATACTGTCACGTAGATTTAATAACAGGCTAAATACTTATTCAAAGCCACCTTATGGGCAACAGTAGTAAAACGCTTCTAGATTCTAGATAGCTACTCTCTGTTTCATAATATATTTGTCATCCAAAAAGTAAGAAATAATGTTCTCATTTTTCTCCTGTTTACAGATTTTCCACTATTTAATTTATACATATCAAAAGAAATAAATATATTTAAACAATGTGGAAGTGAGTTTAGAAGTAAATAATATGACAAGTTGTTGAATGGCTTGAAATTTCAATATTCACAATTGAAAATTATATAATATTGAAAAATATATATATCATATATATACAATATATAAAATACACTAATTTAGGTGTTTCACACTTCTTATAACACTTGGAGCTGTATTGTCCAAGTTGTTGTACCAGGACGCTTGAGGAATTTGGAAGGGTACATTTAAGTTTCAGTGCCATTTTCTGTAATTCAAAATGTAGCTATTGAACTTCAAGATCTTAATGTACGGGTATTTATATAGAGGATTCCACGTTAACAAAATAGCATTGAACATATGGGGTCTGTTACATGAACTATTTATAAGTATTTTTCTTGAGAACTGGGAATTAATTAGTTTCATCTAATTCATAGAATATAATTTCATTGAGAACTAGAGCGATTTCATATGCTAAAATTGTGTTACACTTCAAAATTACTATATATTTAATTTACGAATAACGGGGTAACGGCTAAATTGGTGGAATAGTCTTCCGCTTTCTTGCCAGATATCCCCGCTGATAAATTTAACAGACAAGTATGGGTGGCACAGTTGAGGCTAAGATTGCACACTGTTAAAACACGAACAACATTGTCTGCGCTTATTATATAAAGTACACAAAATTTAACTGTTAGCAAAACAACAAAGGCATTAGGTATGTAACTTAGGTTCTTGTTTGATTATAGTGTGAAGTTAATGACGGAAAAAGTGTGCTGTACATAATTCTAAATTTGTATTATAAGCAGTTCTTAACATTTAATAACGGAAAACGTGTGCTGCACATAATCTTAATTTTGTATTATAAGCGGTTCTTAATATTTAATAACGGAAAACGTTCTGCACATAATCTTAAATCTGTATTATAAGCACTTCTTAATCCAATAAAATACTGTATTGATGTTTAACACAGTATTATTATTATTATTGTTGTTATTATTATTATTATTATTATTATTATTATTATTATTATTATTATTATTATTATTGTAATTGTTATTATTACTGGTACTATTATTTGTAATTGCAGTAACTTTTTAGGTGCCTAAGGCCCAATTGTATAAAACTCCCTGACTAAAGATCAATTTTGATCGAAGATCGGAAAGTGAACCGAGGTCAGACACTTCTTCTATTGTATAAAACTTTTCTGCGATCAAATTACCTAGGTTCAAATGCAATCTAAGTTCACGTGAAAAGGGCTTGGCAACATCGCAATAAACAGATATAATACTTATTTTTTATCATTTGAACGGACTCAACGTGTCTATCTTGTGCGATAACCTTGCTAGAACGCTGTACGTGTTAGGAAGAGAATAAGATAGAGATACTATACCTCACTCTTTCTTCCAACGGAGCCATCTTGCAGCAACAGTGTATAAGACCAATGCTTTTTTCTTAAGCTGGAATACTCTATACAGTTCTTGTGTAGCAATTCGAACCATGAATTAGACGTACCGGTAACGCCTTATTATTCGCTACTTGTAATGGTCTCAATGTTGAATTTTTTACATAAGTTCATGCAATCTTTTCTGTCGTTGGCGGTAACTGAGATGAACTAGTACAGTTTTTCAGATAAATCAGATAGTACTACGTTATCTAAAAGTTATTTGTTAAAATTTGATTTAAGTGGATAAAAATTATTTGAGGAATTAGAAATTTGTATTACGATTGTACCTAAAAATCATATAGGTCTGTCTATTTATAAATTGTGATAATAGGGAATGTTTCAAAAGTTCGTTCACAAACAGTAAGAAAACGGTTTCTATAGGCATGTGGTTATAAATCCTTAATCTTTAAATAAAAGTTAGAAATAAGTTTATTGAGTGTATGATTTTTTTCCCAAGTAAAACACAGATATTTCATTGTAACATATTCAAAATTACCTCTTCATCTTTCACGTATGCCTGAGCGTGAAGTATACAACCAGACCTGATGGATTCTGTCATACACACCAGGATTCCTCTAAGTATGTGTCATGCATTGCGAACACGTTACCATTACGTCATCATCACAGATAATGGATGCTTCATGAACGATGGCCTTCAATGACTCCACGAAAAGGCCTTGTAAAATGTTCGTGCTTGACAGTAAAGACATAAATTGCAATTTGTTTCTAGTTTTTTCTTTCAAAATTAAGCATTTGCGAATTCATGCCTTTGGGATTTTTTTTTTAATTCTTTATCTAGAAACAGGCATATGAAGTATGCAAATACAACGTTTAATCATCTTGTAATACAGTAGATAATAATTTCGTTAAAATATATATTAACACCAGGAACACTACTACCACCTTTCCTATTTGAATTTTATGGAAAGCCTCTACATACAAAAGTTACAGGGGGTAAAAGAAAGGAATATGTTTAACATGAATCCAGAAACTGTTTTTCATTTGTAAAGTCTGTACCAAAGAATGCGTTTTATGACACCATATATTTCCATTTTTCGATTTTTAAGATCTTAAACTCTAGAAAATCACATCGTATTACAATTATTTTGCATAATATGCCTCAAATTTATGATCCCAATGTATGTATGTATGTATATAGTACATAATTAAATTAAGCTCTCTAAATCATTCATTTAGTGTTCTGCCCAGGGGTAGGTCTTTTACGGCGAGCCCAGCTTTCTCCAATCTTTTCTGCCTTCCTCCTTGTCTCCTCATCTTTTAAAATGCGAAAGAGAGTGGTGTGCGGAAAGCAACGGCAAGCTACCGCATTTATCTTTCCCAAGAAAAACTGCAAACATGGTCATATGGATCCTTTATTTTCTATAGTAATAGACTTCATAGCGAAATGTTTCTTTTGTTATATATATAACATCATTTTTCAGTTAAACCATTTAGTTCATGGTCTCCTTATTAACTACAGAGAGAAATTGATGTATTGGAGTACATACACGATGGTCATAAATTTGAAGCAATTTTTACAATTTAATAATTTATAAATTACAAAAATATAATTATGTGCCTATTGATAACTGAAAAATCCAAAAATGGAACATTAAATACATGGTCTCATTAAAAAAGCAGACCCCATAGCATACCCTTATAAACGAAAAACACGTTTAAAATATTCCTCTTTACCCCCTGTAACTTTTGCGTATGGGCTATTCCATCTCAAATCGACCGAAATATAGAGAAAATTGACCTTACAATTTTTAAATACAATGAAACTTTTTCAGTCCGTAGACAATTGTGCTTTGTGCAAAGTTTGGGGCATCAGAACTTAATAGTGTTAAAATTAATAATATTTAAATTTATCGTGTTTTCATAAAATTAGCAACTTTAAACGGTTGTGGCTCCGAAACCCTTCCACCCAATGATCAAAATCATGGTTTATTTTGATGCTGAGAAATTAAGTTTATATTGACATGTAATCAGTTTTTCTTACTCTTTATGGAATTGGAGAAATTTAGATTTTTCTTCATTAAGACGCCTTTGGCCACGAAAAAATATTTTTAAAATTTATGGTTAGATTCCGCATTGAAAGTACAAATAAACACATTTTTTTTTTACTGATGGCACGTTGATAAGAAAGTATTGAAAATATCAAATAAAGAAAATAAATATTACGCGCGTGAACTAACCAGCTGACTGTGAGACGGGAGATAGCCGAGGGAAGCAAGGCCAGTAGACATAAACACGTGATGTGTCGTCTAGCAGTCATGGCTGTGATAGCTGTATCACAATTTGTCATAAACACAGGAGTACAATGACGCCAACGCTCGCTTATCTTCAGCTCTCGGCCAGTGCGTGCGGTACTGCGCCGTTCAAGTCTATACGTTTGTGAAAATAATATATTTAATACCCTCGAAACTTATTGCCGAGCCACTAAGCAAACAATGCCGAATCCCTCTTAATAATGCAAGGTTTTTTCTCAATATTTTTTTACATTTTTACAAATGGCCGAAAAGCCTAAAAGCAAGTAAAATCAGATTATCTATCTCTCTGTGTACAATAAAAATAAGGATTACTTCTTAACATAACCTACCAAATGTCAGCTTCAAAATAAGCTTTCGTTCAATGTTCTGCAGTAAATGGTTCCAGAGTTCTGAGCGCTGGAAGAGGCTTGTTTTTATAAAATACGCTAAATTTGTCGCTCAATAATACGAAAACCGTTTGACTTTCGATAGTATATTTTTGAAAATGCACTCCCCTCAGCACCTTGTATAAGTAGAGAAAAAATTAAAGTATAAAAAATGCGAGGCTTTGTACTGATCGATTTCATATGGAATAGCCCATATGTAGTTTCTTCATCGAATTAAACATAGGAAAGCCGAAAGCAGTATATTCTAAATTTGTTAATCACCTGGTAGGCGTATGTTTTTACAATTAATAATTACATTGGAAACCCTGTTACAGTAGCTTCAGGAGAAGAATTTCTTAAAATTATGGTTGACATATTAGTAGTTTACAGCCCCCTCCATAATCTGAACACACGCTCTCGCCACGAAACAATACTAACAATATCATCCCATCGCACCTCCTCATATTCAGCCTCTTTAACAGTAGCCCTGCCAAGACTCTGGAATTCGCTACCTTATAGCATCAGAGACTGTCGAAATAAAATGTAATTCAAACGCAAACTAACTAGGCACTTGGTCAGTAAATGAGTCTCATTGCGACATGGGTTCTTGTAAATAGTTATCTTATTCTAGCACACAATATTTCAATATTCGGTAATTTCATCACAATATATTTTTTTATTCTAGGTTTAATTTGTACTTCAGCAAAAAAAATATTTATTTGTTCTTAACTTCTACAATAAATTTTCTAGCCTTTATTAATCACATAATCTTTTAATACTTCGATTGTATTACAACTTACAAATAACTTTTAAGGAACCCGCGGTTTCATTGCCACCCTCACATAAGCCCGCCATTGGTCCCTATCCTGTCTCTATAATCATATCCCACTTCCCTCAAATCCATTTTAATATTAACGTCCCATCTTCGTCTCCGCCTCCCCAAAGGTTTTTTTCCCTCTGGCCTCCCAACTAACAATCTATACCTATGCATACGTCGTCTCTCTTGAAATCACCTGGTGAGCACTGAATTACATGATTTCATATTAGGTTAGATTAGCTGTAAGGTAATTAAATTTGTGACGAAGTCAAAAAATTATTTATTTTTCTTCTGCCGAATACATTCATCCGTCTTTAGGTGCTTTACTTTGGTTGCATCGAGTATAGCTTGTCATTTAATATCTGGGCTATATTTAGTGAAACTAATAAAACATAAGCCTACAGCTGTTATAAAACGTAAAGTTTTATGTGTATTTTACTTTTCACTTATTAACATAGTCTTAATACTTACTTACTTACTTACCTACTTACTTACTTACTTACTTACTTACTTACTTACTTACTTACTTACTTACTTACTTACTTACTTACTTACTTACTTACTTACTGGCTTTTAAGGAACCCGCAGGTTCATTGCCTCCCTCACATAAGTCCGCCATTGGTCCCTATCCTGAGCAAGATTAATCCAGTCTCTACCATCATATCCCACCTCCCTCAAATCCATTTTAATATTATCTTCCCACATACGTTTCGGCCTCCCCAAAGGTCTTTTTCCCTCTGGCCTCCCAACTAACACTCTATATGCATTTCTGGATTCTCCCATACGTGCTACATGCCCTGCCCATGTCAATCGTCTGGATTTAATGTTCCTAATTATATCAGGTGAAGAATACAATGCGTGCAGTTCTGCGTTGTATAACTTTCTCCATTCTCCTGTAACGTCATCCCTCTTAGCCCCAAATATTTTCCTAAGAACCTTATTCTCAAACACCCTTAATCTCTGTTCCTCTCTCAAAGTGATAGTCCAAGTTTCACAACCATACAGAACAACCGGTAATATAACTGTTTTATAAATTCTAACTTTCAGATTTTTTGACAGCAGACTAGATGACAAAAGCTTCTCAACAAAATAATAACACGCATTTCCCATATTTATTCTGCGTGTAATTTCCTCCCGAGTGTCATTTATATTTGTTACTGTTGCTCCAAGATATTTGAATTTTTCCACTTCTTCGAAAGATAAATCTCCAATTTTTATATTTCCATTTCGTACAATATTCTTGTCACGAAACATAATCATATACTTTTTCTTTTCGGGATTTACTTCCAAACCTATTTCTTCACTTGCTTCAAGTAAAATTTCCGTATTTTCCCTAATCGTTTGTCGATTTTCTCCTAACATATTCACGTCATCCGCATAGACAAGAAGCTGATGTAACCCGTTCAATTCCAAACCATCTCTGTTATCCTGAACTTTCCTAATGGCATACTCTAGAGCGAAATTAAAAGGTAAAGGTGATAGTGCATCTCCTTACTTTAGCCCGCAGTGAATTGGAAAAGCATCAGACAGAAGCTGGCCTATACGGACTCTGCTGTAAGTTTTAATTAATCTAACTACAGTAGGCTATGCGCCAAAATAAAAGTACTGAAATTATCGCTCATCTGCTGTCCACTTTTCCCTAGCAACGAAATATTTATTTATTGTATGTAATAGTTTGACATACTGTGAATTCTGTGTTGTGTTGATTTCTGCAGTTATGGTTCTCACGATAGAGGAGAAGGTGATTATTGTCGAGCATTATTTCCGGTCATACGGAGTACTGAAATTACAAACATAATCTGAAAATCAAGAAAAGTCTTTATAACATGCAAGGCGACATAAGACTTATCCTGTACGACGTATTTTCTTGGGAATACCAAATTCAATAAGAATGTTATATAAAAATTCTCTCTTAACCGAGTCATATACCTTTTTGAAATCTATGAATAACTGATGTACTGTACCCTTATACTCCCATTTTTTATTTTTATTGTAATTTTAAATTTAATATTAATTTAGGCTAATTATAATAGCAATTTTATTCTTAATATTGTAGTTGTAATCCCCTGGTAGATGGGAAGAGAAGCCTGATGACTTTATTTCTACTACGTTAAATAAATATATACTATAGTCCAGGCCTGTGGAGTAACGCTTAGCACGTCTAGCCGCGAAACCAGGTGGCCCTGCTTCGAATCCCGGTCCGGACAAGTTACCTGGTTGAGGTTTTTTCCGGGGTTTTACCTCTATCCAAACGTGCTGGACCCCGGACTCATTTCACCGGAATTATCACCTTCATTTCATTCAGACGCTAAATAACCTAGATGTTGATAAAGCGTCGTAAAATAACCCACCAAATAATATATATATATATATATATATATATATATATATATATATATATATATATATATACTATATTATGGTAAGAGGTTTTTCCTTGGTGATACTGTCCACTGCATGTAATTTTGTTTCAAAATTAGATTCTCCACTGCTAGAAAAATGTATTACAATCACACATACCTGTGTTTTAGCTTAATTCTGCTACACAGTTTATTTCAGTGTTTAATTAATAGTTCATAGTATTTTGTTGTTTAATTCGTAAATACCTCTTGTATACATGTAACTCTCATCTAAATCAAATTGTTGAATTCTTTGTAAGTTCATGCATATGTATATACACTTTTTGCTGGTTGAGTGGAAGAGAAGGCCTTACGGCCTTAACTCTGCCAGCTAAAATAAATCATTATTATTTTTTTTTAACCTTCGATATACAGTTATTATTGCTAATTAATAATTACCTAATTAATTTTATTGTACAAATTGACTTTACACAAATTCACTCTTAATAATTCGAAGGGAAATTTCTTACACAACAAGCAATGCACCATTTGCTTTATATAAATACATATTTTCATTTGTAACCCATATAACTTAACACATATTTTTTTTATTTTCCAGTGACTTCCAAAATTTTCTTTATAATAGTTTTTGCAGTGTAATAGTGAACTTATCTTTTAGTAGGGATTACATGATACACTTTTTATTATTATTATTATTATTATTATTATTATTATTATTATTATTATTATTATTATACGAATACGGAAAAATTATGTAATTCTGCAACCTGTTAAATAGTAGTTGTTATAACATCTCCCTTCATGATTTAATTTGTCTAAAGTTAAATATTTTACCTCTGTGAAAGCCTCATGTTTGAGTTTCACTCGAGTCGTCGTAAATTTTAAAGCCGCCTCTATTATCAAGTCCAATATTTCGTCTTTATCAGTATAAATGTTGTCCTCTATGATGTAGATAATATACAATGGGGGTAATTTCGCTGCAAGTAATGCATTCGTGTATTAGAGCTTAAACAAACATGTTACGATGTTTACTTCGTTCCTGTGAAATATTTGAAATATTCTGAAATATTTATACCTGTAACTTCTCTACGTAACGATAAACTGGATACAAACCAGGCAGCATTTATTGCTAAACCGCATGTACGTACGTATAAAATAAACCTGTGAAAGTTACATTACCTATTTTTGTTCTCTCTTTCTGTACGTTCATATCTTTTTTTGACAGGCTTTTAACTACGAGTTGAAAGTTGTGGTGTTCAGACATCTGCATAGGACAGCTGTTGTATGTTTGCACAGCTGACAACAAAACATGGAAAAGATATTGTATTATTCACTCTACTTTCTCTTCGGATTACTGAAGTTACAGACTTCGCTTAAAGGTACTAGCGTTTCGCGTATACGAGATTTGTGTGTCTTGTTTACTCGACTTCATCAATAATGCAGTCAATTAGCGCATTATATCGTTGTGAACATAATTATAATCGCAGTGTAACACGTTTCTGTCATTTAAATCCTATCGAACTACTCTGTTAATGAGTTTCAACATGCTTAGTTACGAAAGGAGAAGTGTTTACTGGTTCCATTTCAAGAAATGTGAGAAATTAATAATAAATTACTGAGAAGTGTATAAATATTTCGTGTTTTATAGCTTGAAATGATAAACAAGCCACTCAAACCTGTGGATATTCCAGTGCATTTTGATACATCACCTTTAAAGTATGTAAAATGCAAATCTCATGTTTGAAGTTACTGTAATTACTGATTATGTATACGGACGAGAGAGAGGAATATACTCGTGATCAGGTTTAAAAACTGAAGTGTAGACCAATAATAATCATTTTTAGTGAAAGAAAATATTTTATTATGAAAACAATAGTCTAGTGTTAATGTGAAAATGATAAAGGACACTAATCTAAATTATATGTTAGTGGATACCTGATTTTCAATCTATGAAACATATTTACAGGTATATTTTACATTTTTATAGACAGAGAAATAAATTTTACAAACGTGGGCTTTATACAGATCATGTGATTTTGTATATTCTTCGTTGTATAGTAAATTGTAGCCAACGGCGGCCAGAAGTGCCTAAGAGATGTAGTTTAAATGCTTGATAAAAAATTAATTTTATGATGCAATATCAGGAAATTACATAAAATATTATACATCACAGCTCTAATTTAAAATAAAACATACAAAAAAAAATTTTTTTCTTGTAGCATTAAAACGAAAATATAATCTTCAAAATGATTTTAAAATAGTACTTCATCTAATATTAAATGTAAATTAATTGTCTCAACGTAAAACGAAAAAATTTATATAAATCGTCATTTGCCATTGATGCTAATTTCGCTCCTAAACCTGAAATATAATTTTCTGAATAAAGAATTTAAAATGTGAGATTCATTTACCATGTGTATGAAGTTAAAACATTTACTTAGGGTGGGAAGTTCTCCAATAAACTATCACTGTCGTGGATAAAGAATCTAGTGACGAATTCTTTAAAGGACGATTACAAGAAACTGACATGGCACCTACAGCAACCAAATGGCTTCCTTTACCTCCAAATCTTATTATATTATTAGCAGTTGCAATAATTATAATAATATTTTGTATTTGTGCGGTGTTTATATACTGTTATCACGAGAGAGAGTTCTGTACGTCGTGGTTGTCATACCTTCTGAGTACTTGTTGCAAAAAGTGTATCAATGCCATTATGTATTGCTTTCCATGCATGCTATCGCGTGCGAATAGAAATTCACCGAGCACAAATTAAAAAACTGAATTATTTTTTTACGTATATGTACATTTGTTTTAAGATCATTCATAATAAAAAATTATAAAATAAAATACGTATATACAGAGTGAAAGGAAACAATCTTGCAGATTTTCAGAGCGAATAGACCGTGTAAATCATGTTGCATGTAGCATATTGTTGGGAAGTTCATAGTTTTCTCAGATTTTTTTTCCAAATGTTTAACACCCTCTTACTCGGTAACTATTGCAAGTAGAATCGTGATTTTTGTCAATATCGATAGAAAATCTAATAGCACAGTCTAATATATAGTCACGAAGCTCAAGAAAGCAGTGTGTTAGCGGCGATGTTGGCAGACTGCTGAAACTTCCAACTCAATTTTCCAATTAACCGTGCATTTAGCCACAAAACGTAATATAGGTTTTGTAATGATTAAAGTGTACCCTATCGTCCTTTACAACCTGCAGAATTATTTCACTTCCATCCTGGATATAAACGTTCAAAATTACACTACTACTATCGTTTGTACAACTAAAAACAAATAACAATTCATGATATTAAAAGGAGTTTCTGCTTTAATTCCTACAATTGCGATCCTGGATATCCTTTTATATCTTTACTTTTGAAGTGAAACTCCTTTAGAGAGGTATTAGTCGAACGCCGCGAAGCAAAATTTCGTGAGGACATTATTATTTTTATTATTATTATTATTATTATTATTATTATTATTATTATTATTATTATTATTATTATTATTATTATTATTATCTAGATTCGCTTATTTCTTCTTTCACATCTGACAAGGACATTGCTCGTATTAAAGCTCTCCAAGAGAAGTAATTTGAATCTTGGCTCCATGCTCTGCCTTCGTCCTACGTTGGTACCTTGATGGACGGTAAATATTTCCAAATCGCTATTGCATTTCGTCTGGGCTGCAAAATTTGCCATGTACACCAATGTACGCATATGCGGAGGGATCGTGGATTCCTTTGGACATCATGCCTTAAGCTGTGCCAGAAGTAAAGGTCGTATTCCTAGACATTCTGCTATTAATAAATATGAACATTTAACATCAAATTACATCTTCGTCGCTTTTGCAGTTGAGAACTTTGATGTAGAGACGCTGAAGATCTATTGACCCAAATTGGTACACGCCTACTATCCTTTACCGGCGATCCTAGATGTCTTAATTTCCTTCGTCAACGCATTGGAATTGCGGTTCAGCAAGTGAATGCTACCTCCATCCTGGGATCATTTCCTAACTCTATCTCGATGAATGAGATCTTTCTCATTTAATTCCCTCCTCCTTATTTTATTTCTTTTATCATATTTTAGAAAGATGTTCATGTAATTCTCTTACATAACCCGATCAAAATGGTGTAGCCTAACAGTTTCATATTTAAGTAAAAATATTATTATTATTATTATTATTATTATTATTATTATTATTATTATTATTATTATTATTATTATATTTTAAGAAGGTTTTACGTGTTGTTGGTACGGAATTTGATGTATTACTATGTTATCGAGTGAATGAAGTCCTTATGTTTGCGGTTTTCTACAAATTTACACATTAGTGGGAATGGGGCTGTTGTCGGGCAGTGCGTCTCTGTGTAGAGTTGTGACTTTATAAAGCCAAAACCAGTGAGTGAAATTATGTTATTGAGAAGTGTTTTGCTATAAAACATGCCGAATTTGCCGAAATCAAGGACTGAACGAACGAGAGCGTGGCGTGAAAGAAAGTGTGCAAATGAACCGCCGAAAATTGAACGAGAAACGTAGAAGAATAGACTGGAATGAGTGCGAAAATGCAGGGGAAAAAATTGTTTGATTTTTTTTAAATTCTGACGAATATTGAATATCGTCGTCGTTCCTGCAATAACTCCTACGTGACATATTTATCGATTTTCAGATTTTTGTTCTATTAAATAACTTAAATAGTGATACAACAAATAATAAAATCTTCTATATGTAATCATATTTCTTTGTTTCTAAAATGTAAGAATTCACAGTCTCCTACGTACGGCTCTATAGGATGAATGGATGTGTTTTTTCTTCCTACTGAAAACTTTAATATTTTGCACATATGAGTTATTGTAGGAACAACGACAAATAACAGTGTTAAATTTAACCCTTATTAAATGTATCGTCTCTAATTGCACGACATTTAGGCCTACAGCCCAAGAAGCTTAGAGGCAACGAACTCATTTATTTTTATATAAGGCTCAGTCAGAAAACAAAAGCCTTTCATCAAATGTAAAGTGACATACCCTAAATCAAAGTGTAAGACAAGTCTAATGCATTTAACATCTATATAGGTTATTATGCCATAAGAATTTGTAAAGATAACAGAAGTATCAGATAAGATAAAGACAATACAGACATTTCTTATGCTTCAATAATAAAATATCTAGGTTTATACATGGACAGAAAACTATTATGGAATCGTCACTGCCAACATCTTCGACACTACATTATTTAAGTTGTCATATCCCACAGTTGCCAGTGACTAATTTTGTTTTGATTGGGATATGGAATGCCACCGTTTTTACTTGTTTTATATTTTGAAATTAAACTTGTGGCTTATTAAAGTACCTTATTTATTACTTAGCCAAACCGTTAGTACACATTTTTAATTTGTTTTATACATGGCACTTTCCCTTCAAAATTAAAACATGCTATTATTCTTTCAATTTATAAATCGGGCGACAAAGTGACATGAATAACTATAGGCCCATTTCTTTACTCTCTAGTATTTCTAAAATTCTAGAAAAATGCATAAAAGTACGTTTAATTAACTTCTTAGAAAAACATAATATATTGCACATGAATCAATTTGGCTTTCCTAATAATCTTAGTACTGATGATGCTATCTTTAACGTAACCTGAAGTGTTATCAATAATTTGGATTGTAAAAATAAATGTTTAGGTGTTTTATTGACATCAGAAAAGCCTTTGATACTGTGAATCATCTTTTATTATTAGATATTACTTGACTGTCCATACTTCACGACTGATTTACCTCGCATTAGTACAATACGGCATTATAGGATGGGGTAGTGCTTATAGCACCTCCCTCATGCCAATAACTCTGCTACAGAGAACAGTAATAAATATGCCTTAATAAACCTCTTGATTATCCTTCAGAGCTGCTGTATTCAGAATTTAAATTATTTGACTTCCATCAAATTTATAACAATGTATTAACTGAATTTCGTACATAAAAACCGAAATATATTTCATTTATATTCACATAAATATAAAACCAAAAGATCAGACAACATATGTTTGATAGTTCCTAAATGTAGCATATAATCACAGTAGCAACTTCGGTCCAAGGCTTTATAACATGATAATAGATAAATTCCCAAACATACAATTTGCTAATGCTCCTTATTTAAAAATCTATTAAAAGTTGGTGTTAATAGAGAAAATTTAAAGTTCAATTATTGTGATATCTGTGTTTTTTCTTCTGTTACGTTTTACTATGTTATTCAATAAAATGTCTTAACATTAACTTAGGTGGAATGTCCCCTGAGCACGAGTATGTAACTTACTCTTTATGGGGATGCTAGAGAGTTCTTATATTAAAAAATCAATATGTATCTTTGTTCTGGCAATAAAGTATTATTATTATTGTTTTATTAAAACCATATACTGCATTTTGTAACTGAAGACATCCGCGGAATAAGGGTGTAACCAACAAAAGTATAATTCATGTATTAGGAGAAAATAAAATAAAATCAGGGGCATATTTCATTAGATCTGTATTTATTAACACAACCATTTGAATAATCAAGGATACAAGTTTATCCAGCTATTGAATTAAATCATTTATTTTTATAAAAAAATGTTTCAAAATTACTTTTCTCACATAAGTCACATATTACAATAATTTGATATTACATTCTTTCTCCGGGAAGATCTTCAATTTTGCCTTGCCAACTTGTGTTGGGTCATTCCATTGTGACGGATGTGACCTGTGTAGTAGCTATTATCCACGAAAGAAAATATTTTAAAAAATGTAACTACATGTTCAGATTTGTTCAAAATATATTTATACAATGTTTAATGAAGTACTTAAAAAAACATTATAGATACTCTAGGACTTAAAAACCATAACTTTTATTTTTTGTGATGGTTGTAACAATTTCATGACATGAAGTTCCAAAAGAGTTCTTTAAGTCAAGTTTTGGTTTAAGTAATGTCAACTTATTTTTCCCCGATATATTAGATAACAAAGCCTAAGGGCTATATAGCCTATATGTGCTGCTCTACCTTTGTGTGTTGAATACTTTTTTAATGTATGTATCGGTTGTGACCGCTTTGTGGCAGTTGTGATATTTGTGTAAGCTTTTTAATCATATGCCATGATATCTGCATATGTCATAATTATATAAAGTGATAAATCGATGGCCCATTTCAAAAGAAAACAACTCAAAATTTACAGTTTTGATAAACCTACATTTCAATGTTTTATGTTGCTGTAAAATATTAAAGAATCGTTGAAATTACTCCAAATTCTGTTAATGATGTTTAATATAATTATGCTATGAGTTTAAAATTAAAGTGTGTTAATTATTTTTCACACCAACATGAACCTTTAAAATTCAGTTTTCTCAAAACTTTAAATTTTGAGTGATTACCATTTTGAACTGGACCGTCGATATGTAATGCTAAATATTCTAAATGTATGAAAAGCGTTTTTATTCATGTTTTGTGTGACGATTGTGACTTAACGTCTATTAACTATGCTTAAACAAATGTGATTAATATATGTTTAGAATAAAAACTGAAGAACTTATGACGAACATGTAATTCTCTCCAGTATTAAACAAGAAACAATGGTTGCCATCAAAACAAAAAGGAAATTTAAAAAATTGAGATTTTCCCTTCCATCGACTTCAGATCTTACAAAACACTTGTAGAACTCTGATAATCATTGGCGGCTATTACCAGCATACCCTATTAATTCAAATGCATGAAGATTTGTAAATTGTAATGTTAAAAGAATGTACCAAAATTTTAATTCAACACTTCTATGACTCATTGTCTAATAATTCAATTAAACTTGCAGCTCGACTAGAAATATACTGTGATGAGAAAGAAAACAGAGTAATAAATACATAGTACCATTTAAAAAAACAATGTTAGTAATCGTATCTCATTAATAAATAATGGTATAAGGTTGTCTCCCTCCTCAGTATTACTTCTCCCTTTCAGTTGTACACCTTTTGTTTGAAACAATTTTTAATTTGGTGTTTACGTACAGAGTAATTTTGAGTGGTCAAGATAAATGGGACACTCTGTATGTTACATAATTGTTTTCTATATCCTCTCAACATTTTTTATGTTTAGTACTATACAAAGTGCTTCAGAAATAAGTACCGAATTTTTTAGGGATGATAGGTTCTGCCTAGGTGATTGTTTTGCATAAGTACATGGTGTCCGTGATGAGCCATTCTCTCGCTATCCAATGTCAACATGTTGTTTATCCGCCTGCAAGTTAGGTAGCCGGCATTGAAAAGAGCACCTTTCACATTTTGTTTACACTGCAACGCCACCTTTCGACTACGTAGTGCTATCGAGTGTATCTCTGACTTCTCTCCAGTTAATGTTGTGTTTCTAATCTCGACCAGTGATGGGCCGGTTCATTGGCCAGCACGGTCACCTGATCTCATGTCACTTTATTTTTATTTGTGAGCACACATGAAGACTTTGGTATATCAGAACCCGGTAGACACCAAGGAAGATCTAGTGGCACTAATTGCCGCTGCTACAGGCGAAGTTTGCTATAACGCACATGTTGTCCAACGGTCCTTGGTCCGACGAATGGAATTGTGTCGTGAAAGCATCGGCGGACACTTTGAACACCTCCTGAGAGTAAATGTAAACTGAATAAAACTGATCTTCACCTCTCGTATCTTCTCTTCTTAACCAAAGTAGACATATTGTGCTTCGAACCCCTTACCATTGTGGGATGTTAAGAAGTAGCCTACTCTGTACGTATTGCTCCCTCTTTCATTCCAAAGTACGTCCGGCTTCCTACCCCCTAGGGCAGCGGTCATCAGCACAGAGCACCCTGGGCTAGCGTCTATTACCCGCGGAGAATACAGTGCACCATGGTGCACTCGTAGCTGCTAGCGTGTATGCTATCTACCTCTTCCTGCTGCACGACGAGGCACACGGGACGGCTCCGCTTACCCTTTGCACATTTCAGTGAGTGCTGACGACCACTGCCCTAGGATACGCTATGCTAACTTCGGCAACACGTAGAATAAAAACGACTCGTCAGGGATACCAGGTTCCTATCCTTAAAATGAGACCAAATCCAGTCTATGATCCCTCAAAATTTCGTTATTTATTTTGAAACATCCTGTATATTACAATTTTATAGTAGTTCATTTCGTGTCTAAATTGCTTCTGGTCCTCCATTTCTTCGTGTGTTGGTGCAGGAACTCGTGTTAAAATCATAAGTTAATAAAATAAGTTATACATCTTGATTACACACTTTTAACACTATATCACTTCGGAAAACGTATTATGTGTCTTTCTCGTGTTAAATTTTACATTACCTCGTTAACATGTTTCAGCCTGTTATCGGCCATCTTCAGAACTGGTTGTTGCTGGTCTTGGCGCCTTTCAATTTCAGAACACACACACTCCTTGACTCCACATTACACTACACAAACACACCTCCACAGGAAACACAAAAGGCGCCAAGACCAGCAACAACCAGTTCTGAAGATGGTCGATAACTGGCTGAAACATGTTAACGAGGTAATGTAAAATTTAACACGAAAAAGACACATAATACGTTTTCCAAAATAAGTTAATTTTTATGTAGAACGCATCGAGAAGTGTAGTCTTTACGTCGCATTACTTAAAAAAAAGTCCTGCAAGATTATTTTATAATAAAGAGTAGAGCGGACAGATATTAACGTATGCAAAATTCAGTTGTTTCAAAACTGATATATGAACTTCTTCCGAAAGCTACATATGACTTTGCTGAACATGACAATCCCTTTAAAGATGAGCCACGGCAACCTGGGTCAAACGACCAACAACTGTGACTGTGTTATGAGGCGTGCACAAAGGCTTTAGTGAATGAATTTGCATCTGATTACCATCATCATACATGGTTACATATTGTACGGCGTCCTATACTAGATCGATGTCATTTCCTCTGTATCACATTATTATGAACACTTTGAAGGCAACACAAGGGGTTTACTAACACACGAATTGTAATTAGTATTATTCTTTACTACTACAATCATCATTATCACCAGCAGCAATATTACCATACATACAGAGGGCCGTACTGAAAGTCACGAGCAACACATTGCTATAATTTCAATTTCAACAATGTAACAAAAACTATTACATGATCATAACACTATGTATTGACATATTGTGACGTCATTAACTTCTATCATGTGACCACAGGCAATGTTTGCAAAATGATCGACAACGATGTTTCGTTTCGACAGCGTGCTGTCATTAAATTCCTGGTTAAAGAAGAAAAATCTGCTGCTGAAATTCACCTCAGACTTCAGCGTGGATACGAAGATGTGTGCATGGGCGCCAGTAGTGTTAGAAGGGTGAAACATTTCAAAGATGGGAACACGACCATCCAAGATGAGCCTCGCAGTGGTCGCCCTCAAACTGCCTCCACGGAATGCAACAAGGAAAGAGTTGATGAGTTCTGGGATGCATTTTGGTTGAAATTCTTGAACCTGGACAGACCACAAATACTATCCGCTATATTCAGACAATTTTGAAGCTCCGTTGTGCATTGCGCGAGAAACGCTATGGAAAGAAAATCATCCTGTAACACGATAATGCGTGACCTCACATTGATAGTGTCACCGTGGAGAAAATCAGAATATTTTGGTGGGAAAGTCTTCCGCAATCTCCCTACAGTCCCGACTTGACACCCTCCGACTACCATCGTTTCGGTTCTGTAAAGGAGCAGCTGCGAAGCCAACGCTACGAGACGCTAGAGGACATCCGGAAAGCAGTGCGTTATTGTCTTCGGGAAGATGAAACGGACTTCTACAGAAAGGAAATTTTCAAACTTACAGAACAGAGGAGAAAATGTATGGAAAGAAATGAAGACTATGTTGAAAAGTGACAGAAAAGTCTGTAGATTAAGATGATGTACTAGTTTGTCTAAAAAATAAAAATTAAGATTTATAACAATGGGTTGCTCATGACTTTCAGTATGACCCTACATCATATATACCCAGATTACTCACTGTGTATATTCCTTTTCTTAATTATTTGCATTATTATTTTTTTTATTCTCTATTTTCAAATCTATCTACTCTTGATCATTAATTCCCAGCTATTTTCTCCTAAATTATTCGTTTACATTTCTTCTTTCTCAATTTTACAATACATCAGTTATTATTTTCTTACTATTCTATCCTCTATTTACGTACTTATCTCTTTCTCTTCGCTCCTCTTATAAATCACCTCTTTTATTAACGTTTTCCGTAAATTTATATCTATAATGTTCCTACAGTTCAGTTACATTACTCCTGATGCTACTCTTAACCCACAACAATAATCCACATTAAATATCCAATTCAGTTAATTACACTTCTAATTTCTCTCTCTTCCACTTCTCAGTTATTCAAATGTTCCTTCACTTTAATCTCGTAAAGGGCATATGTCTGTCCTCCTTTATAGAGGTAAAGAGCTTTGGTTTTTTAGCTCATTACAATGTTATTGTACTTGATTTCGAAGTTTGCTTTTGCTCTTCTCAAAACTTGCAATTTGTGACTTATGCTCTTTTTACCGCATACCATAGAAATATATGTTTGAATGAAAGCGATTTTCACCTTACCTTTATTTGACCTTGTATTGTTTAAATCATTAATTCGTTCTCAAAGTGAATTTTAATGTGCAAATAAACATTCTAGGCCTATATATCGTCTGCTTACAAGAGCGAAACACATTAAGTCAAAAGTAAAACATAAGAGAAAAAAGACGTTTTGAAAGCTCTTGACAAAACTGAATCCTCAAAATATTATTTTTAGCAAGTCGCTTCTCTTTATGTGTATCTAATTTTCCAATTTTACTTGTATACACAAACATTATGTACATTATATACTCCTTTTTCTCAAGTGTTTTGCTTGTAAACCGATGATATAGCAATTTAAAAGCATCCTACTATAGTCCCGTCGCTCTAATTTCCGGCAGCCAATCACGTTGCAGGTCGGCTACATTTAAACGTGTGCTTCTTATGATTCGCTGATGAAGATGTTAAGCATTTCCTAAGACTGGATAAATACTTAATATATAAATCGCCCACCATTTTGGCTCTTTCGTTGGATTTCGCAGAAAGCACACGAGGACGTTATTTGCCGCTCAATTATTTGCTGAATTACAGTGCGTTTGATTTATTATCATAGGAGCTACGACATGATAATGTTTAACGGTGTAGCAAATAGATCCCTTGTCTGGTAGCTGGGCAACGAAAGAACAAAAATGGCGAACGATACTACCTACCTAACCTTTATAGAGCCTTGACTTCCTAAGACGTAAGCAATGAGGAGGAGTCACGCCGGGAATAACAGGGTCGCGACTATAAATAACACAACAAATGAACGATGAAAGAGTAATGGAACGGAGAAAAATTCTCTCCGGCACCGGGATTTGAACCCGGGTTCTCAGCTCTACGTGCTGATGCTTTATCCACTAAGCTACACCGGATACCCATCCTGGTGTCGGACAGAATCGTCTCAGTTTAAGTTCCAACTCTTGGGTTCCCTCTAGTGGCCGCCCTCTGCACTACGTCATAGATGTCTATGAATGTAGGACTGAAATCCACACATGTGCTGAGGTGCACTCGTTATGAGTGACTAGTTGGCCGGGATCCGACGGAATAAGCGCCGTCTTAAATCACGAAGTGATTTACGCATATCATATATATTATTTTAATGTACCGAAATACATATGTACTGTGATTTAAGACGGCACTTATTCCGTCGATCCCGGCCAACTAGTCACTCATAACGAATGCACCTCAACACATGTGTGGACTTCAGTCCTACGTTCATAGACATCTATCACGTAGTGCAGAGGACGGCCACTAGAGGGAACCCAAGAGTTGGAACTTAAACTGAGACGATTCTGTCCGACACCGGGATGGGTATCCGGTGTGGCTTAGTGGATAAAGCATCAGCACGTAGAGCTGAAAACCCGGGTTCAAATCCCGGTGCCGGAGAGAATTTTTTTCCGTTCCATTATTCTTTCATCGTATGATGACGCAGAATATCTGCATGGCAATATCATATGTACTTCGGTACATTAAAATAATATATACAACAAATGAAATTAAAATAAACCAAGTTCGTTCTATTAATTCATTGTTAAAATCAAAAATACTGGATTGGTTTCAAGTGAATAAGAGATACTCTTTCGTGAATCACTTTCTCTTCTCTGACTTCATCCCTAACCATTGTAATTGAAACAACTCGCACCTCGACCAGGCAGCTTCTGACTCTCAAAAGCTACAAATTATATTAAAATTCCGGTCGAGCAAGCAGGCTGTTATCCCTACTGAGCCGGTCTAAGCCCTCTTAAGTAATGTTTGGTAATTACCGCCTTAAATCTTCCACTTTCTACACAGTTCTCTTTATAAAACATTCAAAGTCCTCACGACAGAGGACTTGTTGATAACGCAATTAACAAGAAGCACGTCATTAACACGTGGAGCGGTGCCCTGTAACTTGGCATGAACGTAGAGTAAAATGAAATCGTAACAGAAAATGAAAACAAGGAACATCAACTTGCATGAAAGACACAAAAACAGACTTAGATAGCGGAATTATTTTCAAATTTTCTTCAATCATTTTTTTTTCTCACCTTCTTTTTTCTATTTTCATTCTGCTTTTCCTTTTCCTATTTGTGTTAGTTTTTATATCATGATTATTTGTATTCCCCTCCTTCACCTTACTTTTTCTGTTCTCAGTTATTTCTTCCTCTTTTAGACTTCTAACACTTTGTCTGTGCACTCCGATGTTCTTTCAACGCTTTTTTAACAATATTACATTACATTACATTGAAGAATACCGGTACTACTGCTGCTACTACTACTGGGTTGTTTTCGATCTCTGATAACGAATTTGAATGACGTCATGTGCGTCAGGAGTCACACGACAGCTGAACTGTGGCGCGAGGTGACAGATCAGTAGTGAGTGATCTCATAGTCAGAGTGCACGGCGACTCACAGCAGAAATTCCCAAGAAAATAGAGTCTTTTTGGGAGGGGTACATTATGACCATTTCCAATGCCAAGTATAGTTAAATGAAAATAAAAGAAGCCTGCAATAAACGAGGTTTCGTTACTTCCAAGAAAGGCATCTTCTATGTAAAGCTCGAATGGAATTAATTTGTATCATTTCGTGGGATGCGGCGACTTGTGACGGGGTGGTGGGGGGTGGATTTACTTGCTTTTTCCACTCTGGAATTAATCCCATCCGAGCTTTGCCAGTCTTATTAGGTACACACAAGATGCCTTTCTTAGAAATAACGAAACCACGTTTTTTGCAGGCTGCTATGTTTTTCACGTAACTGTACTTTGCATCGGAAAGGGTTATTATGTACCCCTCCCAAAAAGACTCGATTTTCTTGGGCATTGCTACTGTGATACACCGTGCACTCTGATTATGAAATCACTCACTACTGGTCTGTCACCTCTCGCCGCAATTCAGCTGTCGGTGTGATTCCTGACGCACATGACGTCATTCAAATTCATTGAGATCGGAAACAACCCTGTACTACTGCTGCTGCTAATACTACTACGACTACTACTATTACTACTACTACTACTACTAATAATAATAATAATAATAATAATAATAATAATAATAATAATAATAATAATAATAATAATGATAATAATAATAATAATAATTCATTATTCAGCGTGGCAATTAATGTTTCAATATAGTCCTAATTGAACCGTTCAGCAAAGTAAAGATATTACATTTTGTCTCACAGAACAACAAAAAAGTTCTCCTTCTCATTCTTTACGAAACCACCTCTTACTGCTTGTAGAGACAGAGTTTGTAGAGCGGCTTGATACCGCCACTACTTGCCTTCAGTAAGTGAATGAAACACACAGCAATGTACAGGATACTCCTCGTACCTGTTTGAATATCTGTGGTTACATGATGTAATCACGGCACCCGCTTTGGTCACTGCTGTAATACAGTCTCCACATATGCCGATGAAATTGAGATCGTTTCTTTGCAATTTGCTTCCTCAGTGTCGCCAATACTGACGTGTAGTACGCTCCTGTAACAGTAGTGTGAATGTTGGTAAATCGTAATCTTACAGTAAAAAAAAAAAAAAATGTGATCACAATCACTTTCCCTGCAGATGGAACAAATTTCGCTTTTTTGTGTTGGCGAACCTGACGATTTCCACACTGTGCTGATTTATTTTCCTTGAGAATTATAATTAGGCTTCGAGACTTCGGACCCATAGAGCAGTTCAATGGGAAATCCGCATAACGGCGTACTAAGTATAGTGGTAGAGCGTACAGTGGGTGGGGATACTGTAGAATGAATGCCAACAAATACGCAAAGGAAAACGCTCTGGATTTGAAGGTTCTGACGAATAATTTGGTTTTTATACAAACCCGTTTTCTAACTGTATCTGAAACTATTACACGGTTAGAAAAGTCAGAGCAAGAGATGCCGAAAACCCTCAAATTAATTTAGGAAATGACACAGAATTAATGAGGCACCAAGTACACAGGTTATTAAACATGTAAAACAGAAGTGGAAATCAATTTTATGTAATAACGGATATGGAACATTGTGTAACATAAACAGCAAATTAGTGGACATAGAGTCACCCGACAATAGAGACTGCAATGATGATAGATTTTTTCGTTTTGCTCCTATCACGTCATGCGACGTAGAGCGCAGCTTTTCACAGTACGAACTGTGTTTGGAAGATAACCGAAAAAGATTTACGTTTGAGACACTGAAAATGTATCTTGTAGTACATTGTAATTCGGTACTGTAACTGCACTTCCTAAAGATGACCAATAGGATAAACGAAGAAATTAAAATTAATAAATGTTTATTTCCACAATTAACAATGTGTATAATTAAACGCAAATGCTTGTAAACTACAGGAGAATAAATGCTTTTCATATTCTCTTGACATTATCATTGTGTAATGTATATTTACTTTCAGAATGTACATATGTGTATGTTTCCCTATACTACCGTACTCTACTCTAAACAGCAACGTTGTTAGCTCAACACATCTCTACCTTTCACTACCTCCAGCGAATCAACAATCTATAGTACATGCGCAGTAAACTTATTGTATCGGGTCCAAAGTCTCGAAGCCTAATTATAATCATGCAGCCATGACTCATCGCCGGTGATAACTGATTCCGTCCACACCTGTGGAGTAACGGTCAGCACGTCTGGCCGCGAAACCAGGTGGCCCGGATTCGAATCCCGGTCGGGGCAAGTTATCTGGTTGAGGTTTTTTCCGTGGTTTTCCCTCAACCCAATACGAGCAAATGCTGGGTAACTTTCGGTGCTGGACCCCGGACTCATTTCACCGCCATTATCACCTTCATTTCATTCAGACGCTAAATAACCTAGATGTTGATAAAGCGTCGTAAAATAACCCAATAAAATAAAAATAAATAACTGATTCCAGAAATGTGAGGAGATTCTCAAGGAACTGACATCATGGGTTCTAGGACTGGAAGAAACGCTGTAACAGTACATTCAAGTATAAAAAAGGTCGTGTGAACATTGAAACAGAGCAATAAATATCTTTGGGGAAAATCAGTCTGTCTTTTTTATCAGCATTGTATTTTATACTCTTCTTTTTAACAGTGAGCAATAATATTAGTAAAAGTTTAATTAATAACATTTTCCAGTCTCAAAAATTATATTTTTAGTACGCATTACGTTGTTTTTGTACGAGTGACAGTTTTTCACGCAAATAAATCGAGTTGACTCTACTATCTCCCTATACATCTGGTAACCCTAATCCACTGCCAACATCAAACATGGTTCACAAAATTACATGGGCAGTGAACACGGTACCAAATAGACAGACATGGCGTGTTATCTGCAGCGCCAGGTACGGCTACTGTTGTTTACTACTAAACTTTTTGCTCTCCTATTGTACATCTTTTGTTTTCAGTGTCCTATTGTATTTCTATTGGTTCGGTAAAATACGTAAAATAAAAGAGTTTGCTTCCAGTTTTGTTTCAGCGGGTTACACTTCATCATTTATAAAGTTAATTTATACGTATTGGAAACCATGTAAGTTCAAAGATAGACAAATTCAGTAACAAACTCAGTTACCAGTTACATTTAATGTAATTTTATTCAAATAATTAAGATCTAGTTATTTTTCAGCACTTCCATCTATAAATCTGGCGAATCCAGGTTCGATATCCGTCAGGAAAATTTAGATTTAGCTATCCCCATAGGAATTTGATGGGAGTCAATTGAGATGTCAGTGCAACAATGGTCTAAGCTCCTTTTTTAATGTAGAAAAGCAAGTTAAAGTTACATATATAAACATATATTTCTTCTTCTTCTTCTCCTCCAAGCTTTAAGCCTTTTAAGGCTTGTTGCGGCTCCAAATTAGTTGCACTCATTGATTGATCCATCTTTTCTTAGGTTTACCGATGTTTCTCCTTCCTTTAGTTATCTAATGCATAATCTGCTTAGGATATCTATCCTCGCCCATTCTCTCTACGTGTTCCATCCATTTTTGTCCATAACTTACTATCTGTTCATTTATATTATAAATTTGTATTTGGTTTCTTATATTTTTATTTCTAAGTCTGTCTCTTCTTGTTACTCCCAGTATCGACCTCAGAAACCTCATATCTGTTGACTGTAATCTACTTTTATCTCTAGATGACATTGTCCATGTCTCACTGCCATATAGCGCTCCCGGGGTTGCCATAGTTTTATAGAACTTTATCATTGTGTCTTTTCTGACTTTGTTCCTCAGTGTCCTCTTAATTTTACCACACATTCTCGAAAAATTTTCAATTTTATTTTCTGTATCTACTTCCTTAATGTATGACAGCGAGCAACCCAGAAACTTAAATGTATTTACTTGTTCTATTTGCATATTATTTAGTACAAATTTACATCTTCTAGGTTGGAGTCCCTGAAATGCCATCGCATATAAAAGTGATATTTTTAGGGGAAAAATTGCATGCTTCCTAACAAGCTATATAACGGTAGATTGGTCCTTTCCACTTCTTACGAAGATAGTTCACGTCAAAATCAACAGAAGGCTCAATATTTAATTTTTCGCATTGAGGAGAGTTAGACCATTGTTGCGGTGGCCATGCGTCATGCTTGTCACAAAAGTATTAGGAAGCCCCTCTGTTCGTCAATTTCCAATGATAGTTAAGAAATCGTCAGAGTACTGAAGACGGGGCAGACCAAAATCTCAACATTCCGAAGTGCTGGAAGAATAGATTGTAGAGAAACCTCAACGCGGGAATACAACTCTTCTTCTAGCCGCTCACATACTCAGGTTACGCAAAGCGTTTGCTATCTGTGATACGCCGAGAAGTGCGTAATTCTACACCTACACACTATCAAAGTAAAGTTTGATTAAACATAACCAATTATAACATAATTCATTCACCCTAATTAAGAAAGAAGATGCTGAAACTATCTGCTTCCTCGTTACAAATATCTATTGCACCTGTTTAAGAAATTCTGCAACACTGCCTGCAGTTTCCGTTTAGAATAGAGGCGATGTTTCCTCGGATGCTATTTTTACCTTTTTCCACGGCATATTATGAGTTATTTTTGTACTATTAATCTTTTAAAGTACCCGAGAGATAAAGTACATGAGGTTATGTAGAGAATTCGAGAGGGTCACACATTCCTGTTGTTCAATTCCCGAATACTTTATAAATTTCCTCTTCGGAATGATAAGCTATAATATAAGTTGAGTCAGAATTCCGTTAGAATTCTTAAAACAACACTCCCTCTATGCTTGTTTAATTTCTATTTGTTTGTAAACAGCATTCCTCCTCTTTTTTATCATTAGTTTGCATGTTTATGAGTTTACTTTTCGTTTTCTTGTTTTATCACTTGCATGCCTACTTGTTTACAAGCATGTGTATTAAGTGACCATTTTGTATATGGAAATACTTGGTTGTTTGTATTTGTACGCATGTGTGTTTATTTGTACGCTTCCGTCTTTGATTGCTTCGTTGTTTCTCTTGATTATGTTCGTGTATTTTTTCTTCCTCTTCCGTATTTTTTTATTTCTCTACTTGTTTGTTAGTTCCTTTGCACTCTTTTTTTTTACACGTTGGTTTGTTTGATTGCACGTTTCTTTGTTTGATTCCACGTTTCTTTGTTTTATTTTTTGCACTCTTATTTGTTTAATTGTTTGCACGCTTGCTTGTTTGATTGTTAGCAAGCTTGTTTATTTCATTGCTTGCACGTGTGTTTATTTGTATGTTTGATTGTTTCCAGGCTTGTTGTTTGGTTGTTTGCACATTTGTTTGTTTCATTGTTTGAATGCTAGTTTGTTTGCATGCTCGCTTGTTTGTTTGCACACTTGTTTGATTGTTTGCACGCTTTACGTTTGATTGCACGTTTCTTTCTTTGATTGCTTGCACGCTTGTTTGATTGTTTGCACGCTTTATGTTTGATTGTACAATTGTTTGTTTGATGGTTAGCACGCTTTACGCTTGAATGCACGCTTGTTTATTTGATTGTTTGCACGCTTTATGTTTGATTGTACGATTGTTTGTTTGATGGTTAGCACGCTTTACGCTTGAATGCACGCTCGTTTGTTTGATTGTTTGCACGCTTTATGTTTGATTGTACGATTGTTTGTTTGATGGTTAGCACGCTTTACGCTTGAATGCACGCTTGTTTGTTTGATGGTTAGCACGCTTTACGCTTGAATGCACGATTGTTTGTTTGATGGTTAGCACGCTTTACGCTTGAATGCACGATTGTTTGTTTGATTGTTTGCACGTTTGTTAAATTGATTGCTCGCTTGTTTGATCGATTCCACGCTTGTTTCTTTGAAAGTTTGCACGTTTGTTTCATTGTTTGCACGCTTATTTGTTTGACTGATTGCACGCTTGTTTGTGTAATTGTTTGCAGGCTCGTTTGTTTGATTGTTTGCACGCTTTACGCTTGAATGCACGCTTGTTTGTTTGATGGTTAGCACGCTTTACGCTTGAATGCACACTTGTTGGTTTGATGGTTAGCACTCTTTACGCTTGAATGCACGATTGTTTGTTTGATTGTTTGCACATTTGTTAAATTGATTGCTCGCTTGTTTGATCGATTCCACGCTTGTTTGTTTGAAAGTTTGGACGCTTGTTTCATTGTTTGCACGCTTATTTGTTTGACTGATTGCATGCTTGTTTGTGTAATTGTTTGCAGGCTCGTTTGTTTCATTGTTTGCACGCTTTATGTTTGATTGTACGATTGTTTGTTTGATGGTTAGCACGCTTTACGCTTGAATGCACGCTTGTATGTTTGATTGTTTGCACGTTTGTTAAATTGATTGCTCGTTGTTTGATCGATTCCACTCTTGTTTTCTGATTATCTGCACGCTTATTTGTTCGAAAGTATGCACGCTTGTTTCATTGTTTGCACGCTTATTTGTTTGATTGATTGCACGCTTGTTTGTGTGATTGTTTGCCATCTTGTTTGTGTAATTCTTTGCCATTTTGTTTGTGTAATTGTTTGCAATCTTGTTTGTTTCATTGTTTGCAATATCGTTTTTAATTATTTGCATAGTTGTTAGTTTTATTCTTTTTACAATTTTTTTATTGTTTTCACGTTTGCTTAATTATTTGCACCCGTCTTTGGTTGTTTTCACGCTTGTTTCTTTGATTGTTAGCACGTTTGTTTGGTTGTTTGCATGCTTGCTTGTTTGATGATACAGTGATTTTATTACTTCTGTCCGCATTGATTTATATCTTACCGCTCAAGCTCTACGAATATGTATGAAGCCTTTTTTATATATAGACTCTCCATATTTAATTATTTTAATGATGTAATACACATGTGAAATGAGTAATTTTATTGGTAAATAAGTAATGAAGAATTAATCAATAATTTATTGTTATGGCGTAAATAATTAAAAAGAAGAAATACATTGAAACTTTTAGCAAATGAATCATAAATGATGATGCATTCCCCGAGTTCGTTTAGCTACATGTTCAAAATTAAATCTGAGCTCTCAGTAATATTATGCGCCATGCATCAAAAGGACGACACGTATCGAAAGCAGGTCACTGCTATGGGTTTGTGAATGTATTACAGACCTACCAACCAGAGGCGACTCTACAATAAGAACTGCAGAGCTGCAGAACCACCATTTAAATGGACCTGAAAAAATTAAAAATATAAAACGTGATTTTATGTAATCTAGTTCATTGTTTCATTTATTTTTCAAATTCATTCTCCTTCGATTCGAGATTTTACTGTCTGTAGGAGCCTTGAACTGCTCGAGAATTTTAGCTGTAGTGTACTTTTCGGATCTGTGATCGGCAGCTGCTGGAGCTCAACGTATGATAGTTGGCAGCAGAAAACTGGTTTTCTTCACCGTCCCATAAGACTGCATTAGAGCTGCAACCGAAGCA
The DNA here is from genome assembly GCF_040183065.1 of Periplaneta americana. Lineage (NCBI taxonomy): Eukaryota > Metazoa > Arthropoda > Insecta > Blattodea > Blattidae > Periplaneta > Periplaneta americana. The sequence continues at coordinate 132,866,483 of NC_091122.1, read as the reverse complement.
GCTCTCTCCGAACATACAAAAAAGAACCGCCAACACCCTCATCTCCTTATGACCTGCGTTAGAACACACAGGCTTCTGGACTACTGTAGTCTATATCATTACAGTTCCAGTGTGTTATAGTACTGTGGATGGTGTGATGTGATTAGTCAGTGCGTCTAAGGAAATATTTTATATAAAAAATAAATTAAATGAAAACCTAATCGCCCAATCCTTTTCGAAATTAAAAGAGAAATTGCAGGTTAACTTAAGAAATTAGGACGTCCTACACAAAATTTAAATATTGAAATTTCTGGAAAAACTCGGGGAAATTGTGTAGCCTACTAGTCATTTTAATACCGAAATGTGTAATGGAAACGATTGGTGTTTTGCTGCGCTCATGAAAACGCTTTCTCCCCCATCCATGTATTCTGTTTAGAGGAGAAAATACATGGACAAACACCGGAGTGAAGGATTTAGTTAATTTGACTTAAAAAACTAGAAAAGCATGTGGGGCACATCTCCACTACGTGACTAGTTGTACCAGGTGGGAGAGATGTAGCGCACGGATTGTTGGAGTACAATTTCGGGTGCACAGTCAACTTCGAGAAGGGGCTGTAATTACACGCGTTACACGATTTAGATGCAATAAACAACACGCGTTTGCCAAATACACTATTTTTTCATGCAGAACTGCCAACCTTTGTAACCGCGGGCCGCTACTGCTACCAACTTTCCTGCATAATTTGCGAGTGAACTGCAATTAGCTCTTCCGCTCTCACAATGACACAGTAATGTCCATGATTTAGAGGTAATCGTTTAACTTCCTTTTTTTTAATGTTACACTTTCGTTTCATAGCTGTTATTACAATAATTAAAAGGGATAGGCCTATCTCCTACCAAATTCGCACCTCCTGCATTTCATCTCTTGTAGATTGGTAGGTCTGATGTTACATGCGCTTTGTTATTGTCAAGAACAAAGTAAGGCTTTTAGTTCAGCATTTCGCCGATAGGGCTGGACGCTTGGTCGCTTAGTAAATGCTTATGCAGAAAATAATGGGCTTATAAAAAAATAAATGTTGTGACTAAATAAGTAACAAATTAAAATAACACCGTGTACGTATTTCCACCAAAAATTAGCTTTATAGTATTACATTTTATCAATAAAGATATGGATTTATATAATACGAAATTCATCCTTGTCCTACATTCAACTATTAGAGAAAGTACCTTTCTCATCATCATCATCATCATCATCATCATCATCATCAATAGCTATCAGGCTTTAGGCCATTTGGCCTGTTCCGTCTCAGATGAAAAGCAGGTCTCTCCATCGCTTCTTCGGGCGTCCACGATCTCTGTATCCAAGGGGTCTTTAATTTAATAATCTCCTGGGTAGTCTATCATTTGGCATCCGTAGAACATGCTCATGCCAGTTGCTCCGACACTTGTGGATTGTCTCTGTAATGGCTGCGATATTTAGTTCTTGTCGGATGTCTTCATTATATTTAGGGTCAAATTGAGCGTAGCCTGCTAGTGGTCATAGTAATCTCATCTCAGCTGCTTCTGTTATTTTCAGTTGACTAGTTGTTAGAGTCCAAGTTTCTGATCCATATAGCAAAGTTGGAATGGCCATTGTTTTGTAGAATTTCAAAATTGTGTCTTGCCGGACCTTCTTAAACAGTGTATTTCTAATTGTTCTTAGCAGCTGTTGAAATTTGGCTAATTTATTATCTATATCTCGAGAATGAATATAGGAGAGATTACAGCCAGGATAAGTAAAAACAGTGCAATGAATATAATAATATAATTGTCTGAAGTATTTAAAAAAATTATATTAATTTCGTTGATAATTTCTTATCAAAATGTATTATGCAGGCCTACTTGTTTACGTAAAACATGCTAGAAATTATCACGAGTATTACATGCACTCAGTGTCAAATTGATAAAGAGTTAATTAAAGTTGGGCTTTCCGAAGTCCACAGTGCTTAAAATATACCTTCATATTTTTGAAATCAATAATTTTTTTTAAATATCACAATGACTGAAGTGATTCATTCGCGTTAGTTATCTTTGTTTTAGAATAACAGTTATCCAGGATTTTCCGCCAGATGTTACGAAGTATTGTAAATACACATGTGCTCTTAACAACTATCAATGTAACGCTTACAGACTTATAACCTTAAAGTTAACAGTTGTTTGGAAAAAGAATCTGTGCTACAGACAAAAATTAGGACTCGGAAAATGTAGCCTACTGTTTCCGTACCCACTCAACATCCCCTTACTGTTGAAAGTTGACAGATTTTAAGTTGAATTTAATGAAGTCGAAGTCCAACGCATTTCTGCTCCCGTTGGTTGATGGGGATAGTCTAGGATAAAACTCCAACTAGATAATTGGCCCCAACCAGGATTTGAACTCGGGCTCACTCATTTCACGGTTGGACAGACTAATCGTTACTCCACTTCGAGTACCGCCTGGCTCACACGAATATAGAAATGATGTTTATTTCGCGCCTAATTTACTCCATGAATATATCTTTGTTATAGATTATTCATAACACGTACCACTTATAAACAGAGAAAAAACAAACGAACAACACGAAGGAAAAACAGAGCGGAGTCATGCATAAGAAATTCCTTCACGTGCAAACCTAAGATCTCACGGAATCAACCGAAGTCTAAGAGCGTATATGAGTAATATCACAGTCTAGTATATACAGTCACGAAGCTTGAGCTGTGAGGTTGCTAGGATCAATAGACTGTGCAGCAGACTGCTGCATTGGAGTTAAATCGCTCGCTTGAACTCGGTCGAGTGTCGCAGCCTCGAGTGAGATACGATCGGTCGTGATACGCTCGTAATAAATAGAAGCACAGTACAAGGTCGTCTCACCCACATGTCTTATCTTGTATGGAAGGCGACAGATAAGATACACATATGTTTTGCTCACACGGTAAAAATAAGGCTTTATTTTCTGCGTTTATGACAAACGTTTAATGGAACAGTCAATGGAACGTACCAAAACAGTAACATGAAGTTATAAATAAAATAGTAAGAAAAACTTCGATATACAGTTATTATTGCTAATTAATAATTATTCAATATTTGATTTACCACATATATAATATGATAGGTCCATATATAGTGTTCCTGCGACAATATAGAAACGTTTTACAAAATATTATTGATATAGCAGTAGATTAATAACAATATTAATACACAGATAAGGTCACATAAAATATAATAAAACGAATAATCATGCTGCACAACTGTTACAGACGCAAAGATTGATACACTAATTATTAGAGATTATTATTATTATTATTATTATTATTATTATTATTATTACTAGAAAACTTGATACAGATCTTACATTATCGTGATTGTGTACTCCGTTTATAATAATTTACATTCATATCCAATAACATCTGACAGATGTGGAAAAAACAAAATCACTCCTGTGTGGGGGGTGGGGGAACATTAAACATTTACCTATAACATTAATATTACATTTTAAAGCAAGTTTTGTAGTTGTGCTATGGAGAGGTTAGATAACACTGCAAAGTTTTGAAATGATAAACATCTATGATGTTACTACACAGTTCATCACTGTAACAAGAACGAATGTCTAACGCTCGGCTTATACCGTTCGAGGATTTATCGCTCGTGACAATTCTACCCATCATGCATGTGCGCTTCCTATCGGATTATGCTATGAACTACTTGGCGCTCGAGCGAAAACGTCCTGTGCAGACCTCTGCTATGCAGGTACTACTACTGAGGCGATAATAGCGATCCTAGTGGTTAGCAACTATCTATGGATGCATACTTATTACATATTGAGCTTCGTGACTGTGGTAATATTACTGACATCCAATCAGCGATACAATCAGAATCAAAACTTACATACACGAGTCAACAACAACGGCCATCACTGCTTGCAGAAATCGAGATTCACTTGTTGCTTAGCAACATCTGTTGCGAGAAAATAAAATCGAGAGAAGACCGACAGTAAAAAAAATTACAGATTTTATGATGGTTCGCTGGTAGAGCTGAGACGAGATGTTATGGCACCAACATGCGCGAAGTTTTAAATTGCCGGCCAGCAGGGTAGAGGAGTGGGGGTTGTTTGGGTTACTGTTCTCAACCTCAGAGCGGCAAGCATATCCGTTTCATCTCTTTCCAAAAACATTCGTCTTACCTTAGTATCACCACTTTCCTATTCAAGAGTCCGAAGGTACCTAATGGAATTACGCCAGCTATTCCATCTTTATATTCTTATTCTCCGTCCGAATCAGACGACTGATCTGTGCTGGAATCAGATGTCCCTAAGTTTATGGAAATGTTCTCAAAAATACTGTCCATCACGTGCTCAATTTCAATGTAATTATTCTCTACTTTCTTCACATAATCATACACTGATATCCATTCTTGGAAGAAGCGATTGCAGAGTCGGCCTCTGCTTATGCGTAGCGTAGAAATTATAGATGAGTCTTCTTAGGACTTCCTCATCAAAACTGTCTACAGCTGCAACAATCTTCTTCTTCGGCTGTGATTTTTCCGGACTGGAGAAAGAATCTGCTGTTCCTGCCTCAATATTTTTCCCTTCTTTCCTGATTCTTGCCAAGGCTCGCTTTGAAATACCAGTGGCAGCCAGTACCCTTGCACACACGCATTTCAATGGAATTGGTATTCCGTTTACAGCCTTTTCTGACATGAATTTCCATACATTGTATGCTATTTCATGTCCTTGACTATGAACTACTCTATGATTTCACACCTTAGACAATGCCATAATGAGGACGGTCAGAAGAACAATGTTTTCAGTATTAGCAATAGCGGTAGTAGCAGAACGATCTGAACACTCGGAATGCTAGTAACCAACTAACCCAACACCCCTCCAGTTTAGTGTGAGGGCGAGTCCAAGCAAACTAACTAAAATGCGTCTCTCGCGCCGGTGCCATAACTTCTCGTCCGGGCTCTAAAAAGAAATGCACCGTGTCTATTAGCAGATGTGGATGGCGAAAGTGTAAATTACAAAATTGCGTTCTTTTTATCTACAATATTAACAGGCGGATAACTCAGAACTGCATTACCTCCTGCAGTCAAATACAGATTACAACGTAGAAGTATGCTCGTTGTGCACAAAGCTCACAATCGTACTATTTTGTAATGCGGCAATCTGCTTCATTTCGTACGTTTTACATTCTGACGCACATTTTAATGCATTCTACTTAATCTGTTATCTTCATCATTATGTTGAGCGACATGAAATGGACGTTTTATTTCCAGCAGTGTCAAAAAGTAGCATCCGTCCATCCATTCGTCTATCCATCCAACCATTCATCATCACAGGTTCTTATTCGTTTTAAACATGGCGGCTGCCTGCCTCACTTCCCGATGCAATTTTAGCTATCTAGGTAGCATAGGAATGTTGAGTTTTCGTCATTTTCCACGACTTCTTCAAGCTTCCACTAAATAAAATTGCTGTTTTCTGATTGTTTAGTCATCAGTGTTTTATTCTCTCTCTCTCTCTCTCTCTCTCTCTCTCTCTCTCTCTCTCTCTCTCTCTCTCTCTTTTAATCAGGGCACGGAATTCTTCACCTATTTCGTCGACGCTTTTCCATTATATAAATTTCTGGTTTACGAATTCTCTTCAGCTATTCAATAAGTTAACCTAGATTTTTTTTTTCAAGTATCAGAGGTAGAAATTCTTCACTTATTTCGATGTCTCCTGTCCTCTAACAAGCAAACATTCTGATGGGGGCAGATAAAAAAAGTTAATTTTTTTTCTTGCACCATGTTGATAATGTCAAAACAAATGCTTATACAAATTTTGGCCACTCTTTCGCAATTACGAGACCGTCCAGAAAGTGATTTTCCCTGGGGTCGTTTACAGAAAAAATCACAATTTCATAGAAAGATTTAATGAAACAAATACAGCAATTGTTGCGCTATTTTTTTTATCATATTCCTCACTAGAAACGAGACATTTGTCATACCGGTTCGGATCCCAGGCGGCAGACTTTTACGATACAAGGATACAGAAATTGATCCCAAGGTATGGCAAATGTCTCAATTCCAGTGGGGAACATGTTGAAAAATAGCGCAACAATTGCTGTATCTGTTTCAATAAATCTTTCCATGAAATTATGTTTTTTTCTGTAAACCATCCAAGAGAAAATCACTTTCTGGACGACCTCGTAATTGCGGTGTATTGGCCAAAATTTGTATAAGCACTAGTTTTGACATCATTAACATGGTGGAAGAAAAAAAATAACTTTTTCATCTGCCCCATCAGAATGTTTGCTTGTAAGTGATATTTCTGTTCCGCGACTTCCTATTCGACAATATGTATATTCTAGATCATTTTTCAAGTAGAGGTAGAAATTCTTCACTTATTTCACTATCTCCTTTTCACAAAGTGATATTTCTGTTGCCCGACTTCCTATTCGACAATTATTGTATATTCTAGAGAATTCTTTAAAGTGTCGAAGCCTGGAATTCTTTAATTCAAGTACAAAAAGCCGGAATTCTCAATTTTCTTCGATGACTTGTTTTCACTGAATTCCAATATTTCAATTTTATTGGTTGCCATTTAACAAAATTATATATTTTAGCAATTTCATTCAGATATTAGAAGTCAGAATTTTTCACTTACTTCGATGGTTCCTTTGCAATAAATGACATCACTTCTATTTTGTGAAATATGTTTTTTTAGTTGGTTATTAAAGACGCTGTATCAGCTACGAGGTTATTTAACGTCGATGAGATTGGTGATAGATGATATTTGGCGAGATGAGGCCGAAAATTCGCCATAGATTACCTGGCATTCACGTTACGGTTGGGGAAAACCTCGGAAAAAAATCCAACCAGGTATTCAGCCCAAGCGGGGATCGGACTCGCGCCCGAGCGCAACTTAAGACCGGCAGGCAAGGGCCTTAACCGACTAAGCCACGTCGGCTGAGATATGTTTCAACAATAATAATTATTATTTATATTCCTTCAATTTCATTGAAGTTTCAGAAGCCGGATTTATTCACTTAAATTTAATTTGCTCTTTTCCACTAGATTAATTTATTTCTGTTTAATTTCTAACCAAAGTTCTATATTTTTATAATTTCATTCAAATTTCATAGGTAGAAATTCATCACTACCGTATATTTGATGTAATAATATTATATTGGGTCTTATTATACAAAGATTATATGGATTATATAATACTTGTGGCTACTTGTGAGGTGAAAGAACTTAAAAATTGTATTTAACGTTGACTTTAACTCATTATGATCTGTAGACTATCACCTGATTACAACTGGTCTTTGAACTTCATGCAGCCAATATTACGTGCGTTCGATACTTTTATCGGGTTTTATCATATCATTCCATTTGTACAAAGCAATATGAGATACGTTAGTTACGTTCTTAACCTGATAATGCACAGTACATCAAGGTGTGTGTTCTCTTCGACGCAAGCGATGTGCTCCGATAGAATGAAATGCTATCATGTAATCACTTTTAAGAATCACTGTAACTCAATCTCTGGAAATTGATTGACGTCATAATTCGAAATATTAACTACATATACAACTCAAATACGTCACTTCTGTGTTATTGAGACTTGAGACAAGAACATTAATCCGAGAAGATTTAATTTACTTTAAATTTAGTGCGCCAGTGTGTTCGTTTGTGTGAGAAGACAGTAAGAATTTGTTTCTTTAAAGTAACGTTAAAGAAGCAGAGTTTTATTCCTTCCGGAAAGCTTTCGACTAAAGATTTATGTGTAGCTCATACTGATACTGCAATACAAGTACCATCGTCGGATCTCGAATTGAAGAGTGTAAGATCAATGCTTATAAAGTTTTTCAGACCTTGAAATGAAAGCAATGACTCGTATAAGTGGTTATCAACAGTGCTTGTGTTCTTAAGATGATTCTGCAAGAAGTTGGTGAAGATGGTTTTCTTCGAGTACTGTGGTGTTCTCTGTTACAATAATACGTCTTCACAATCGTTACATGCTATCAGCCATTTTAGCTAATTTCCGTTGTTTACAGCGAATGTAAAATAAGGAAGTATCTCACCTTGATCCAAGACGGTAGTGATCTTCATCATTACAGGTACTTCAAGCACATCGCTCAAGTTCATTGCAGGTCACAATGCAGAAAATTTTCCTCCTGATATACCACAACTCTTCCCTTTTGCCTTACTAACTATAATGATTATTAATATCACATTCTGTTTATTCCTTAAAACCCTCAAAGAGCATAATTATCATCTTCTGTATTCATCAGTTACATTACTTAAACTTTACACTATAAATTTATCATCGTGAATTCTGCGAAATTTCTTGCAAATAAAGTCTTCAGAGGTGGTTTTTCCCGAATGCTACTCCTGATACTATTACTTGTCTTATCATAATTAAGTTTATATTTGCTTCAGCAGCTTGTTACACTACAAAATTGCAATTATCTAAAAATAATTTTTCACTCCGAAGTCTGCAGCGAAGTCCACTTGCCCAAAACATATCTTCGCGGTCGTCCACACTTCTTCAAACTACTGCAGTTACGTTTTTTGTACATGGCTTCAGTACCTTCTCTAATATTGCCTCTTTTATTATTCCAAATAATGTTTTCAGGTTGTTTACGTTGTATCTTCATTTCTTATAACTTCTGATTTCCAGCACGGATTATTATCATCTCATATCACCTACCTGTAATTCACTACACAATTTTCCTGCTGCCATTCATGGCTTTCCTCCACATATAGATAAAACTTTAATTCAATTACTTTGCTTACAATTTAGTAATTCTATAGTTCCAGACGTACTATTAGTTTTGTAACTGCATTAAGATTAACAGAATTGTATAATAAAATGGCGCCCGTTCTGCAATCCAAGACCACAGAGGATGAAACATTTCCTGTAGAGTATATAGTAGCCATCGTACTGGGAGTATTTCTGGTACTCTGTATCTGCTGCTTCGCGGTATACGCTTCTGGTAAATTCGGACCTTGCATCTTTTTTGGTCCTTGCTGTGATTGCTGCTTCGACCTCTTTGGGTGTTGTAGCTGTTGTTCCTCTTCGGAAGAATTTGAAGAGGACAGAAAATGTTGCAGCTCATCGAGGAGAGAACCTTCTAACACCAACGTTATTTCTACAGGGAGTGGAGGTTACAGTGGTTGCTGCATCTGCTGTGTTAGTGGGGATGGTAATTGTTGCGGTGGCGATGGTGATTCCGGAGGAGACGGTGACTGTTGCGGTGGTGGTGATTCTGGCGGAGGCGGCGGTGACTGTTGTGGTGGAGGTGGTGATTCTGGCGGAGGTGGCGGTGACTGTTGTTCTGGCGATTGTGATTCTGGAGGAAGTGGCGGTGACTGCAGTGGTGGAGGAGGAGGAGATTGCGGTGGCGGCGGGTGTGATTGTTCAGGATGTTGAAGCTCTGCCCTTCAGTTTGAGTATATTAAATACATAATGTGAGTTCAAATAGAATTTGTGGTGACTACAAACTGTGTGGCAAACAGTGGAATAAGCGTCTAATTAATATACCCAGGAACTACAGAATATGAGGCATATAAGTGCTCTTATTTCTTTAGTACAGTAATAGGAGACAGTGAAAGTGACAAAAATCTCCGTATGTAATGCGACATATCTCGATTCTTTCTAATGCGGCGGTGATTGTTGTTCTGGCGGTTATGATTCTGGAGGAGGCGCTGACTGCAGTGGAGGGATTGTGCAAAGTGTGAAGGTCTGTCCTGCAGATTGAGTGTACTGAATACGTAATGCGAGTTCAATTGAATGTGTGGTGATTAAAAACGGTGTAGAAAATAATAGAATAAGTGTCCAATTTAAAATGCTCAGGAAGTACAAAATATAGGCCATTAAGTGCATATATTTTTAGTAATAGGAGACAGTAAAAGGAACAAGTGTGTCCTTACGTATTGCGGCTAGTTTTATGCATTTTGTTTCTCATCATCATTCATTCATTACGGATGTAATATGGATTCACCGCTTGTGGTGCATCCTGGATAATCTCTGACGAACTAAGTGGTCTACGGTTCTCGGCACTAGCGATATCTATCAGCTATGTTCTATAGTCAGAACGAATAACGACAAATTAATGGTCCTGTCATTGAACAGGAAAATACTTTAGGCACTATTATAGATAAGCGAACTGCGAAAGTGCAAAGCTCTTCAGAAGTAACAGGGCATAACTTGCAGACGTTTAAACATTGTATTATTTCAAATAACAGTCTAGCTCGATACACTGCCTATTATTGGACAAATCGTTAGAGTAAAAAAAAAACAGGAATGGGAAAAGCTTGCTTCAGTGTGAAATTTGTGACGGAGAAACGGGAATGGGGAAGATTTGCTCGAGTGTGAGATTTGTGAGGAACATAGCAGTAATGGAATAGGTTTACTCTTGTGTCATATTTTTGTGGAAAAACAGAAATGAGAAAGAGTTGTTCCAGTGTGACATTTGTGGTGAAAAAACAGCGATGGGAAAGGTTTGTTACGGTGTAGATTTGTGATAAAAAAAAGAACAGCAATGCGAGAAGTTTTATCCAGTCTAAAATTTGTGATGGACAGAGAAACAATCCGATAATTTACTCTTGTGTCAGATTTGTGATTGACAAAGCAGGAATGGAAGACTTGTGTTGAAAAAATCAGCAATTGGAAAGTTTTGCTCTAGTGTAAAAATTTGTGGTGGATAAAATAGCAATGGAAAAGGTTTGCTCCAGTGTGAGATTTGTGATGGAAAAATTAGGAATGAGAAAGGTTTGCTCCAGTATGAGATTTGTGGTAGGAAAAACAGCAGTAGAAGAGGTTTGCTCCGGTGTGAGCAGAGCAGCAATGAGATCGATTTATTATTGTGTCAGGTTTTTATGGCAAATGTAACAATGGGACAGGTTTATTGCTGTGGTAGATTTGTGATAGGAAAAACAGCTCCGGTGTGAGATTTGCGATGGAAAAACAGCAATGGGAAAGGTTTGACCCATTAGAAGATTTGTGAAGGAAAAAGCAGTAGTGGGAAGGGTTTATTGCAATGTGAAATTTGTGGTGGAAAAATCAGCAATGGAAAGGGATTCCTCCAGTGTGAGACTTTTATAAACAAGGGAACAGTGTACTAATTCTCTGCGAAATTGTGACGAATGAAAGAACTTTGCGATAATATATCCTCTATATAATTTTTAATACACAAGGCAGTGTTAGGAATTTTTTTTCTCATCTAATATTTTAAAGAACAAAGTAGCTATAGGAAAGTTGCAATGTATAAAGCAGGCGTGAAAAATATAACTGATCACTTGAATTTATGATTTCTCTTCTTGATTAACTTTTACTCCACTTTCTCATATCTCGTTCGATTTAGAGCAGACTTGCAGAACAGGGCGACAATTGTGGCGTTGCGTCACTCATCGGAAACGTCACTCATCCCTTCCTTCTACCCCCGCGGCATTGACTTGTTAGGGGAGGGGATTTGTATTCAGTGTCTGTCTTATGTGATTGCGTACGGGGCACAGTGACGTCATTCAACGCCAGTGGACTGTGGACGGGGAACCAACGCTTTTTCCAAGCTTTCCACCCCTCTCTCGCCAGTTCTGTAACCCTGATTTAGAGTAATCTGAAGTAGTTTATTTTCGGTGTTCAGTTTCGAAATATAGCTGCTAGGCTTATACACGCCTGTTAACTGGAAGATATGACAGGTTTGAACCTTATATACAACCGACAATGGCTGAAGATGTCTTTTACTATGTGAAGTCATATTATCTGTTTGTATTTTAGGATATTTTCCGAACTTATCTTAAAATTGTGCTATTTTAAAGAAACTTTATTTATTTTATAGCGTATTCGTGTATGTTTGACCCCATGCGGCATACTTACCACTTCTGTTAAATCTATGATAGTGCTAACATAAATAATACCTTAAAATACTGTATATTGGAATATGTCTCGAAATATAGGCTCAGAAATCTCTTGTTATATTGGATTGTGAAAGCAAACGTCATATTAAAAATAAATGTAAATAAATAATAATTGTATGAAGTCATCTATTTGAAAATTGTCAAGATAAATTAGTAATTCCGTCAGTAAAAAATTATTTTAGTGTTGATAGTGGTCTTTGTATATACGGCTTGCAATGTGTTGACTCTAGTACGCTTTTATCGTTATTTTTTATTTAGATTTTGACAAGCTGCTAATTTATTACACATGTATTTATTTTACATCTGTTTGCTAATTAATAATTAGCTAGTTTTCTGTATATAAGTATATGAGAGTATCCTGTAAATACTGTTATTGTTATTTACTCACTCTATGTAATGTCAAGCTTGTATTAACTTTCTATAGTTACGCATGTAACTTACTGTACACTCGTCTACGAATTAAGTATAATTAGCTAGTATACCGTACTGTATATAGGCCTAAGTATATGCGAATATCCTGAAAATACTGTTATTGTTATTTAACTGTATCTGAGTATTGCCAAGTTTATAAATACATCAAAATATTCCGTAAATATTGTCATTTATCCATCTGTATGTGTGCAATTTAAACTCTTTATCAACTTTTTATAGTTACGCATATATTGTGCATGCGCCTGTTTCGCTTCCATATCAAAGCACAGCTGAATAATATTATTTTGTAAAATATTTTGCAGCTCTTCCCCATGGATTATAATAAACTCTTCCAAGTAGGTTATGTATAGAGCCTACTTGGAATTCCCTTGTGTATACAAATGAACTCGTTTATATTAACATTTAGGTAGCGTCCACCGTTGTGGCTGAGGGGTTAGCGAATCTAGCCCAGCGGGCCCGGGTTCGATCCCTGGTCGGGACGAGTTGCTTAGGTAAGGGTTTTTCGGGGTTTTTCCCTCATTCCTATGGATGAATATCGGGTAATTTTATCAGGTGATTGGAACCCTACTCATCCTCGCCACTTCCTTTCCTCCTCTATCCTTTCATTCACCATCCCGTTACTTCTTCTGGTTTTCAGAACGCTCTACAGGCGGCCCTCCGAAGCTTCTGGCTCTCTCGACCGGCCTCCGTGGATTGTATTCAAGTGATGATGATGGATAGCTTCTGCAGCGAAACCAGGGGTAGACCTTCTCGGGAGAGGACTTCCGCCTCTGATCGGTAAGGGAGCCTTAGGGGGGAGGGTTGCTGAAGTAGGAGAGGTACATGGACACCGTTGGCTGTAGGGACCGGTCGTTAAGCGGGTCAAGTGGTTAGGTCGGTGCGCGTAGACGTAGACGTAGGGCAGGCAACTCAACCCATTTAAGGGGGTGTACAATAGACCTCAGGTCGTGGAATGTTCCCTCCCTCCCTCCTAACGAGAAAAAAAACATTCAGGTAATATGACATACGAATTTCCTTGGCAACATCAGTGTCATTTCTGTTCCACAAAATCCTTTCATTTTTTTGTATTAGTGTAGGTAGAACAAAAACGTTATACGTCTAAATTCTACAATGACATATCCTCGGCCACATTTCGCCAAATACCATCTCGCTATCACCAAACGCATTTCCGCTAAATAACTTCGTAGTTGATACAGCGTCGTTAAATAACCAACTAAAAATAATTCTAGAAGAGTGAATGTCCTATTAGTTTAACCCTCCTGCTAACAAGAGGGGAAATAGGATTACTCCACTGATGATTTTTCAATATTATTTTCATTTTTCTCCATATTTATTTTTGAAATTCCACGCATTTGTCCACTATATGTCTACTAAAAATTTGAATTAAGAATAACATAAATAATATTAATCTACTTTAAGATGTAATTCATATTATTCAATTGGGGTAATCTTGGTAGTCTCTTTCATGAACATTTCAGGATATAAAATGTAATTTGTAGCTTAATTTTCTTAATTTATAAGTTTTCGTGTTTCCAAATTATTTTATTTTCGTGTTATTTGTAATAATTTTTATATTTTTATTCATATTATCGTGACATTTTGTTTCCAATTTTTTTAATTTTTTTATTTCTGTGTCCAAGTATTATAGTTTTCTGAAAGTAATTTTGTTATAAATAATAAATATTTGAGTATTTTCCCGAGATGCTCATTGTAGTAGGGGAGAGTCGGGTAGTATCGGACAGTGCGTTTCTTTCATCTACCACCATATGGTAGTACCTGAATTACATGGTTACGTTTCTCTATGCGACATAACAGAAACGTAACAATGTCAATAAGGTACTATCATCGTGTGGTAGATGAAAGAAACTCACTGTTCGATATTACCCGATGTCCGATACTACCCGACTCTCCCCTATAGGTGGTGTTCGAATATTTTAGTTTCAACAAGTAACTAAAATTTTATTTATTAGTTTTTCATTTTTTTTTATTTATTATAAATTTATTTTCTTATTGTCAAAGGTTTTTAGATATTCATGGATATATATATATATATATATATATATATATATATATATATATATAAAATTAACCCAAATGATTTCCAATTTATGTTACAATCATTGCTTTTAGATGTGTTTTTCACCATGTCAAAACTATATAGCAGTGAGGAATTTTTCTTGAAATTGAAGGGATGCAAATTTAAATGTACTATACGAGTATATGTTACGTCATAGTGTCACCAGTAAATAGGCTATCTGAAGTTAATTAATTGTGGTACACGTTTACAATACAGCAGAGTCCGTATAGGTTAGTTTCTATCTGATGCTTTTCCAATTCACTGCGGGCTAAAGCAAGGAGATGCACTATCACCTTTACTTTTTAACTTCGCTCTAGAATATGCCATTAGGAAAGTTCAGGATAACAGGCAGGGTTTGGAATTGAACGCGTTACATCAGCTTCTTGTCCATGCGGATGACGTGAATATGTTAGGAGAAAATCCACAAACGATTAGGGAAAACACGGAAATTTTACTTGGAGCAAGTAAAGCGATCGGTTTGGAAGTAAATCCCGAAAAGACAAAGTATATGATTATGTCTCGTGACCAGAATATTGTACGAAATGGAAATATAAAAATTGGAGATTTATCCTTCGAAGAGATGGAAAAATTCAAATACCTTGGAGCAACAGTAACAAATATAAATGACACTCGGGAGGAAATTAAACGCAGAATAAATATAGGAAATGCGTGTTATTATTCGGTTGAGAAGCTCTTATCATCCAGTCTGCTGTCCAAAAATCTGAAAGTTAGAATTGATAAAACAGTTATATTACCGGTTGTTCTGTATGGTTGTGAAACTTGGACTCTCACTCTGAGAGAGGAACATAGGTTAAGGGTGTTTGAGAATGAGGTGCTTAGGAAAATATTTGGGGCTAAGCGGGATGAAGTTACAGGAGAATGGAGAAAGTTACACAACACAGAACTGCACGCATTGTATTCTTCACCTAACATAATTAGGAACATTAAATCTAGACGTTTGAGATGGGCAGGACATATAGCACGTATGGGCGAATCCAGAAATGCATATAGAGTGTTAGTTGGGAGACCGGAGGGAAAAAGACCTTTAGGGAGGCCGAGACGTAGATGGGAGGATAATGTTAAAATGGATTTGAGGGAGGTGGGGTATGATGATAGAGACTGGATTAATCTTGCACAGGATAGGGACCGATGGCGGGCTTATGTGAGGGCGGCAATGAACCTTTGGGTTCTTTAAAAGCCATTTGTAAGTAAGTTGTAAGGTACACGTTTACAGCAAAATGGAACAGAACTATTGAATTGCCCTATATTTTCAAAAATAGGATGATTATTTTATATGTTTACACTTTTTTGTAAGTTTATAATCAATAACACAAAAACAACCCCCGTCGTAGCAGACCGCCATCGGTGCCGACCCTGAGCAAGATTAATCCAGTCTCTATCATCATATCCCACCTCCCTCACATCCATTTTAATATTATTCTCCCATCTACGTCTCGGTCTCCCCGAAAGTCTTTTTCACTCCGGCCTCTCAACTAACACTCTACATGCATTTCTGGATTCGTCCATACGTGCTAAATGCCCTGTCCATTTCAAACGTCTGAATTTAATGTTCCTAATTATGTCAGGTGAAGAATACAAAGCTTGCAATTCTGCATTGTGTAACTTTCTCCATTCTCCTTGTACGTTCATCTCTCTTAGCCCCAAATATTTTGCTAAGCACCTTATTCTCAAACACCTTTAACCTCTCTTCTTCTCTCGAAGTCAGAGTTCGAGTTTCACAACCATACAGAACAACCGGTAATATAACTGTTTTATAAATTCTAACTTCGAGGTTTTTTGAGAGCAGACTGGATGACAAAAGCTTTCCAACCGAATAATAACAGGCATTTCTCATATTTATTCTGCGTTTAATTTCCTCCCGATTGTTATTTATATTTGTTACTGTTGCTCCAGGATATTTGAATTTTTCCACCTCTTCGAAGGATAAATTTCTAATTTTTATATTTCCATTTTAGTTATAACTTAAGAGGTTGGTGCATGAGTGACAAAACTTAGGAAAGTGATAAAGTGAAATTAGTATGCATGAGTGACAAAACTTAAGAAAGTGATAAAGTGAAAATAGTATGCATGAGTGACAAAACTTAAGAAAGTGATAAAGTGAAAATAGTATGCATGAGTGACAAAACTTAAGAAAGTGATAAAGTGAAATTAGTATGCATGAGTGACAAAACTTAAGAAAGTGATAAAGTGAAAATAGTATGCATGAGTGACAAAACTTAAGAAAGTGATAAAGTGAAAATAGTATGCATGAGTGACAAAACTTAAGAAAGTGATAAAGTGAAAATAGTATGCATGAGTGACAAAACTTAAGAAAGTGATAAAGTGAAAATAGTATGCATGAGTGACAAAACTTAAGAAAGTGATAAAGTGGAAATGGTGATGGTGACAGAAAAGACGGTAAGGCAAGGGAATATTAGTGAAAAGGGATAAGATACAAGTAATAAGCAGGGAGTGATGATAAGTAAATAGTGATCAAAATATAATAAAGAATGTGGGAATGGAAATAGAATAAAAGTGCAGAAACTATGTCGTCTGAAAATATACAGATTACATTAGTGGGAATAAGTGGTTAGTGAACGTTAGTGATTCAAGTGAATAAATAAGTTGACAACTCTGGAAGAGTTCAACTTAATGTAAACAATGTTGGAACAATTAATAAGGAATTGAGAGAAGTGATTGTTAAGTTAAATGAGATTAGTAAGAATAAGATAGTAACTAGAACAGGGGAGGGTAACTACAAAAAGAAGGGAGGGAAACAGAGGGGAGAGACGTGATTGAAAAGTCATCAGGGTCATTTATATGTAATAGTCGGATGTTTAAAAAATCGTAAGCAGAATGTATATCCAAGGGAGTGATGGCACTATATACAGAAATGTGAAGAGCCTTCACGACCGATGTAAGCTGATGGAATATAATATATCATCATCATCATCATCATCATCATAATCATCATATATTTCCATTTCGTACTATGATCTGGTCACGACACATAATCATATACTTTGTCTTTTCGGGATTCTGTAACCCTTAATTAAAAATAAATACTTCGATTGCTATAGACCTATATGTATTCAAGTCTCTTTACTCAACAATACTAGCAATTACAAGACGAATTATACTGTAGAATACTTGATTTTTGTAATCTACCAAAACAACCGATCCATTATTCTACAAGGCTGCAGCTCTGCACACAGCGATCAGTTTAAAACTTGTCTGATACAAAAATAACAGATTGCGGTTCTATGTTACACGTACTTGCATCCTTATTATAATAAACAAAGAGTTCTGTTTCCATTGAGGCGTGTAAATGATTTCATTCAGCAAGAGGAAAGGCTCAAAGGAATTGAGTGGTTTAACAGTAAACTAGCATTAAATATGAGCGTCTATTTGAACACTGAAATCTCATAATGACTACAAATAGAGTTAGGTTGAACGTAAATTGCAGGAGGGATGAGTAATCATGTTAATTTCGCAACAAACTCCAATTCTGTGTAAGGGAATGCGAAGTCGTCCATAAACACACAGACTTTAACCGAGATTCGCACACATGCTACAGAGGATATAGGCTACACCCATGTGTGCGCTAACCCTGTTACAAATCGATAAACAATATTTTGGTTGAGGTACAGTACTCATTTACTCTTCGCAGATAGAGCGAAATACTGTTATGAACGCCACATTTACGGCTCATGGACCGCAATTGGATCTCTAAAATACAGAACACCGAACTTGAAAATTGTTCCCACTAATGCATTGCATTGTTGTATAATTTGACAGTATATCATAAGATGAAGACAATAATAATAATAATAATAATAATAATAATAATAATAATAATAATAATAAATAAAGAAACTGAGGTAAATAACTCACGATTCAGATGATTGAATCTAAAACAGAGCATACGAATATAAAAAAAATCCGTTCGTAACAGACACCAAAGCATTTTATTTGCATTCCTCACAGAAGCAATTAAACAATGTCGAGTATCGGCAATCGAGTGACCAATCGTAATGAATACTGAATACCTAACAATATTGGATACAGAATATCCAGTATCATTGGATACAAAGTATAGTGTAGTATTGCATGTCGAGCAGTATTACATATCGAGCAGCACGTAGTAGGGTAAACATTGGTAATTTCGTGATAATTTCATGAAAACTAATTTAAAATGCAAATATGTAAATATATCCTTATTCCGATTTTTTCATCTAAAAGAGGATAACTTGCTATACAAATCTGGAGACATAAAGTATTGGATACGTTCCTGAATATGTGCCAAAAATCACTTTTACAACTTAAGCTGAAAGGTTGGTTATTTCGTGATAACCTTGGTAATTTCGTATATTGCATTTATAACTTCGTGAGAGGTAGAAGAATTGTGCAAAAATTCATTAAAGTCAAATGAAATTCTCATTTATTGTTACAAGACTTCAAACATAGTAATTCCGTCTAATATTCATGGCAAGAAAACATAGAAATACATATCAACACATAATAAGAATGAAATCAAAGTAAAAATTGAAATTGAAAAGGCGTCATCTTTGCCCTGAAAGGGTGAACACTTTTATTACCGACTTTACTATAGCCTATATTACTAGGGTAACTCCAAAAGTAATGCATAACATTTGTTTAAAAATTATATTTTTATCCTACAGCTTTGCTATTTTCCCAGAATGTAGATGCATCCTTAAGGAACAAAATGTCACTTTTCCACATAATCCCCGTCCCTTTCAACTGCCTTACCTAACCTAAGAACGAGGGCCTGTAGACCAGCACGGTAAAAGTCTGGACCAACACGTCTGAGCCACTCTTTAGCAGCGTGCACAAGGGAGTCATCTTCTAACCTCGTTCCGCGAAGGGATCTTTCAGTTTACCAAAGAGATGGTAATCGCACGGTGCCAGTTCAGGACTGTAAGGCGGATGTTTCAGTGTTGTCTATCCGAATTTTTTGATCTGGTCTGTGGTCTTGTGACTGACATATGGCTGTGCGTTGTTGTGCAATAGCAGAACATCCTGCTTCTCCCGATGTCGTTGAACACGACTCAGTCGAATTTGAAGTTTCTTGAGAGTTGCAACATAACCGTCAGAATTAATGGTGGTTCCATGTGACATGATGTCCACAAGCAAGAGTCCTTCTGAATCGAAAAAAAAAAACAGAAGCCATAACGTTTCCTGCCGAAGGTGTATTTTTGAATTTCTATTTCTTTGGTGAATTTGCATTATGCCACTCCATTGTCTGCCTCTGTCTCCGGTCCGAAATGGTGGAGCCATGTTCCATCTTCTGTCACAATTCTTGCAAGTAAGTCACCTAGCACTTATCATTGACACTTAGCATGATAACAAATCAAACAGAAGCTACACTGAACCCATTGCGTCTCCGTTTTCTTTTTTGTTATTTCATCTTATCTTCAGATTTCTAAAATTCGTATTGTAATACATTTTATACTATTTTAAAAATTGTAACACTTAATGCTCAACAAAATTTCGCCTCAAACAGCTAAGATTTCTATCAGTAAATCTAAGTCTATATGGCGACTACAGATGTATCTAAAATTCCAAAAACATTTCCTAAAATTTCATGAAGATACAATAAATCTTTGTACCGAATATCATATGCTTACCTTTAGTAATAAGCTTGTAATGTAATTACAAACATCCACAAAATTTGTACGCCTGAGAAGTCGACGGAAACTTGCTCTCTCCAAACATAAAAGCTCACTGAAGCAGCTACAATAGTCACACAAAGCGTAGCTGTATGTTTCTGGAAACTGGACAACATATGCAATCCCTTGGCGGAAATTTGGTTCTCGTAATACCATTGGTTAGTTCACAAAAGAGCAAAGAAAAAGTATCACGAAATAACCACTGCCACGAAATTACCAGTGTTTACCGTACTCCATAACGAGTACTTTATGTAACAATTTCGAGTAGCAGTGGTTATCGAATATGAAGCTATATGAAATATCAAATATCGAGCAGTGTTGGATATTGAATTGATCGAGTATCTAGTACTACAGGGTTGTTTCCGATCTCTGATAACGAATTTGAATGACATCATGTGCGTCAGGAGTCACACGACAGCTGAACTGTGGCGCGAGGTGACAGACCAGTAGTGAGTGATCTCATAGTCAGAGTGCACGGCGACTCACAGTAGAAATTCCGAAGAAAATAGAGCCTTTTTGGGGGGAGCACATTATGACCCCTTCCAATGCCAAGTACAGTTAAGTGAAAATAAAAAAGCCTGCAATAAACGAGGTTTATTATTTCGTTATTTCCAAGAAAGGTATCTTCTGTATACTTAATAAGATTGCTAAAGTTCGAATGGAATTAATTTTTATCATCTCGTGGGGTGCGGCGACTTGTGACGGGGGATGGATTTGCTTGCTTTTTCCACTCGGGAATTAATCCGATCCGAGCTTTGTCAGTATTATTAGGTACACACAAGATGTCTTTCTTGGAAATAACGAAACCAGGCTCCTATGTTTTTCACGTAACTGTACTTGGCATCGGAAACAGTTGTTATATACCCCTCCCAAAAAGGCTCGATTTTCTTGGGCATTGCTACTGTGATACACCATGCACTCTGAGTATGAAATCACTCACTACTAGTCTGTCACTTTTCGTCGCAATTCAGCTGTCGGTGTGATTCCTGACGTACATGACGTCATTCAAATTCGTTATCAGAGATCGGAAACAACCCTGTATTATGTATCGAATTTCTGATACCATTTAATGTCGAGTAAGTAGCATTAGGATATTGAATATCGTCATATTTGAACACTAATTAATTTATTATAACTGATAGGAAAGTACACAGACTAGATGCCCATCAAAGCTTCTTCTTCACATAAATATAAATTTAAAATTTAATAATAATGACATTAATTTACATGAGCGACAGTTACAAAATAGGAATACGCATCTCGTTAACAATATTAATGAAAGAAAATTAAACTTGAAAGAAAGATATGACATATTGAATTAGTATTGACAAAAAAAAAGATCAGAATTTAATAAATCTGTAATAAGTTGTAGGACCAAAGAAAGGATGGAAAAGATTGAATTACTCCAGGAAAAAATAATACTGAATGTGCTATTACATGAATGACAGATAATTTTTTAATAAATTTGGCTTCTGAATAACTTTTCTGCCCCGGCAATATATTGTAACTTTTAATTCAAACAACAATGTCGTTTTTACTTCTATCTTTAATTACACCCGTCGACAATGGGTATTCCACTCAACACTGCAACACAGTAGTCGTTATTGCACTCCAGAGAACGACAATGACTATTCACGTTTATTATTGAGAAGAACAACAATGTACTCCTAATCTCAACTAATGTTCACAAAGTACTATCGAACCCAAGACTTCCGGACGCGTTGCCCTCTCCTGGACGCTGCCACGGTACTCACTTAAGTTCACAGTACTTCGAACCTAAGACTTCCGGACGCGTTGCCCTTGCCTGGACGCTGCCACAGTACTCACTTAAGTTCACTGTACTTCAAACCCAAGACTTCCACTGGATACGTCTAGCTTTCTCGCAGCGGACTGTCTAACTAGACTGGCTCAACTGAAACTGAACTCTGCGGCTCACTTGCCCCTTCTGTTTATTAGATTACACTTTCTCGAATGTACGGCGTCTCGTAGCTTCTACAACAATCGGTTCGGGAACAATCTGTTTCCAGACGTTTTCCCTTACGTCCGTCGCAGTCGGTTTTCTTCCCCTCTCCCTTCGCCGCGATCAGCAGAAGCTCGCATTTCCACTCACCGCGCCGCAGCGCGTCTTCCTTCCCGCGACCCCTCCCTTCTGCCAGACGCGCGCTCGACTCCCGAGGCAACGAGAGCCTTCCAGCACGGTTGCCACAATATCCTCAATTCAATATAAAATTAACATTTTAATTAATGGCCAGTTCGTATGAAATACATTTCTCTACCTTGGGATATTAAATAACAACTTTCTTCTAGATCTAACTGAAGGGATACAAAATGGACTCAGTGTGATTATTTCAGCGAGATAAATATTATTTGTTAATTGTTTTCTTACAAATATCATGAAGTAAATGATTCTTCTTTTTTTTTTTTAGCGTATGTAAACCAAAAATAGACCTGAATAATCTACTTGGGAATTGGAATGCACAACGCACTTCGAATGTTTTATAATATGAGAACCTAAGGAATTTTATTCTCTATCAACTCAATTGAATGATGTTATTCTTGCAACTAGCATTCCAAATTAGTGTAGTATATTCTAACTTGCTTCTAACTAAGTTATTGTGAGATAAACTTAAAACAGAATGTTGCGTGAGTAGTTTCGAACTTCGAATTACAAATTCCAGTGATTTGTAACTAGAATTTAAAAAATGGTTAAGTATGCAATAGTATTGAATATTGAGTATTATACAATGTTAAATGTTGAATATCGAGGAATATTGAATATCGATTTAAAACTAGTATGAAAATAATGATTCTGAAGCAATATCGGATATCGATTATCAACCTATATCGGACATAGATTATCGAGCGGTATCGAATGCCCATTATCGAACAGTGTCGGATGTCGATTATCGGACAGTCTATCAAATTTTGAGTCTGGAGCAGTATTGAATATTAAGTATCGAAAAGTATTAAATCTACTCCGTATTAATACTATCAATATCGAATACCGATCAGCGTTAAGTATCGATTATCCATCAGCATTAAGTATTCATTATGGGTTAGTATTGAATGTTAACTACAGATATAAGTAGTATGCAATATCAAGTTTCTAGTAGCATTCAATATCGAGTGTCTAGTATCATTGAGGATCGTGTATTAATTAATATTAGATATCGAGTTTCCAGTGATGTTGGATATCGAGTAGGCCTACCAGTCGGTATTGGATATCGAGTATCGATTGGATATTATACATCGATTTTCGAGTGGTATTACATTTCAAGTATCATATCGAGTAACGGGCAGTACTGAATACCAAGCATCTAGTATTGCTGAAATAGTTACCTATCACTATGGAATATCGAGTACTTAGCAAAGATAAGATACCGAGTATCGCGCATTATGAAATACCAAATATCCATCATATGGAACATCAGCTGATGATAAGAATATCAAAGTATAGAATGTGTTCCATATCCTGCAGGCGATATCCAAATATTCATGTATTTTTTGAGAAACTAAGACTTCGCCAGCTATTCATTTCCAACCTCAAAATATCTGTGTGGTTGCCAGCTTTATTCTAATAAAATGCTACATAGTTTATTCTGAA